>NC_052618.1:58570821-58890863 GCF_016545825.1 Eucalyptus grandis | reverse complement strand
CGACCTACATGCGTCAAAGACGGTGCGGATTACTTTTCAAATTGAGTCACTTTCCTCTAAAATTGGCATCAAAACAAGTGAGCCGCCTCACCTCGCCCCCAAGGAACCAAGGACGCCATGGACTCTTCGTCGGGAGTTTCATCTTGCTAAGGGATCTCCTGGTCGAAGTCACCGGCACTCTTCCATCCGTATCGCCACTGCATTTTCAAAGATTCGTTAGACATACCCCCACATCAGTGACCGAACTGTGTTTTTGTCTCTGTTTTTTATGTTTTCACCTGATCACCCAAACGCGGAGTCCACTGGACATGAATTCCC
This sequence comes from Eucalyptus grandis, assembly GCF_016545825.1. Taxonomy (NCBI): domain Eukaryota; kingdom Viridiplantae; phylum Streptophyta; class Magnoliopsida; order Myrtales; family Myrtaceae; genus Eucalyptus; species Eucalyptus grandis. The sequence goes on along the minus strand of NC_052618.1, from coordinate 58,890,545 downwards.
GGAGGAGAGGGAGGACGGTGGAAGGGCTATCTACCCAGGCCTGGATTACATTGCTGCACCCTTCCCAGTTGTGATCGAGCTTCGTCACGTTAGCATGAAGCGCCTCTTGCACATCTTCTCTATTCATGTACGCTTGCACGTAGATATCGCCACACGGGTCTAAGTCCATGATCTGAGAAAACAAAACGCAACCCAAAAATGGATGACCAACGTAAATTTGAGTTGAGGCTTTTCAAATTGTCCCACAAAAAAGGCAGATGGATCTGAGCTCACGTTGGCCTTCTTGGGATGAGATGTAAGGTTGGAAGAGAAGCACAAGGGGGCGTAGATATTGTAAATGTCCAAGGCAGAAACGTCGTTACTCGCATCCTGCGCGGCCGAAAGGCACTGGCTTTGACTGGTGGCATTTGGTGAGAAGTCACAATATTTTTCAATCGCAAACCCTGTTTCATCCGATATCAATGCATGCGTAGCAAAGTACTCGTACATCCCACGCTGGTCCGTCTCGTCGTTGATTACCGCATTTCCAATCTGCATGCGTGTTCGATTAATCCATATACATTCTCTAGGCCCAAGGGCCCCATTTGGCCATAAAATGATCAATCATAATGGAGTACCAGACATAAATATTTAGAAGGACCAGATTCAATGAACCCAAATTCGAAATTATGATACGCTGGAAAGACAAAAGGAAAGACAAAAAGCATCACATGTGGTGCGTTTTATGGCGCTATTAGTTAACAGTGCAATACCCACTACAGCGATGATGATGCAGCATCCACATTATTTATTTATTAAAAGATGCGGCATTGGTACCAAATGTTCATCGAGTTGACTACGATTATAAGCACATGCTTGGTTGTTTGTTAAAATCCATTATAGCGAATAGAACAATTCAGGAGCTATAAACTCCAATGATGAGAACAACTACCAAAGATACTTGTTCTCCTCATTATGACAGCTAAAGAGATTTTTCTACGTGTCGATGACTAAAAATGTGGAAAATAGATTAATGGCCAAGTATCGTGTCAAGTGTGCGAGCTTGGCATCCGACCATTTGCTTTCTCCAAGAGGTACATTCGCAACACGACTGCGCGCTCAATTCATGTGGAGAGGCCAAAAGAGAACTACGACACGGTATTGAAATGTCAATACGATCTTCAAAATATATTGACATAACTATATATATATAGACAAGAAAATATGGGGAAATATGTCAAAAAAGTTATAAACTTTTGCATTGGTACCAATTCAATCCTAAGCCTTTTATTGATGTCGGTTTAGTCATAAATCCGTTCACTTTATATCAATTTAGTCCTAAAATTTTTGACTTGATTCTAATTTAGTCATTTTCAGCTAATTTTGGCCAGATTTTACTAATTGAAAGCTAGTTGGCTAACATGGCACGACCACTACTAACATGAACAACTTTAAATAATTTTTTAATTTTACTTTATTTTTATTTTTATTTTTTCCTTCTCCTCCTCCTTCCTCCAGCCGGTCACCGGACCTTAATAACTAGCCAAAGGCAATAGTTGGCGATGGTCAAGCCTCGTTGACCATGGGTGAGGCCCGACCTCACTAGATTTAGCAAGGTCAAGCCTCAACTAGCCTCTGGCGAGGTTGGCTTGAGGCCATCCAAGTCGCAAGGGCAGCCTCATTGGCCATGGGTAAGGCACGACCTCGCTAGATCTAGGGAGGTCAAGCCTTGCCCAGGCCGCGAGGGTGGCCTTGCTAGCTATGGGCAAGGCCCGACCTCGTGAGATCCAACGAGATCAAGCCTCGCCCAGCCTCTGACGAGGTTGGCTTGAGGCCACCCAAGTTGCTAGGGCGGCCTCACGCTGGGTTGGCAAGGCTTGCCCTCACCCGGCCCACTTGAGCCCTCGCAAGCGCGACCTCATGGCCTCTGGCAAAGTCAACCTCGACCTTTTTTTTATTATTTTTTTTATTTCTCAACGTCCTTTTCTGTTGCATTGCCGTGGGGTTGTTCCACTCCCGGCGTTAATGTACAGGCGTTAGGTGGCTCCAATGGTCAAACACGCATCGTTCAATATTCAATATAGGTAAGAGACTATGCAATTCGCGAAAACAACTTACTATAATCCCTTTGAGGTTGATAAGGGTCTTGTTCGCCCTCTTGTTGTTAGATAGGATGTTGTGAGCGAGCTGAGGCACGTAATGACCCGCGTAGCTCTCGCCTGAAATGTAAAAATCCCGGTCCTTATACTCGGGAAACCTCTCCAGCCAATTTAGCAAGAATACATAATTGTCCGCGGCTGTTTTGCTGTCTCCGCTCGAGCTATAGTCCGCCGTCGTGTTAGAATAAGAAAAACCGACGCCAGCCGGAGACTCTAGGAACAACACGTTCGCAGCTGGCCTCGCAAAGCAAATAATTACTCCGCTCTGTCAGGGACAAGAAAAGGTGAAATGCTTTTGCAAAGACTACACTATATTTTTTAAATACTTTACCATTATTCCATGCAAATTTATTTTTGTAAAGAGTCTTCCCGTCGCTGTGGACTCGGAATGGTCCGAGTTCCTGCATTGCTCCATAGCCGAGGGAGGAGCAACCGGGACCTAAACAATCAGCAACATAAATTTAACCATTTACTCATTAAAACGCACCGGAAAATATTCTTAAGATGATTTACAGTATAATAACATACATATATAACTAAATAAATGATATAGATAGCTCATCTATGCTTGTATATGCATGTAGAATGAAGAGGACATTTAAATCTGCGACATTTCATATCACCGATAATCCTTCCAATGTCGGGATGACAAGCATCGAACAAGGTAGATTAGAAAATGGCAAATCCAGATAATAACTTGTATTAGTATACTTTGACTGTACAAGGTACGTGAAAATATGAAATATATATACCAATGTGACCGCTTGCAGTGTTTCCAAAGTGATAAATAGCCAACCACAACAAATAGAGACATGCTTAGCTTTCTTGACAAAGTACTTATATCAATTGACCAAGTTTCATTTCAGCCTGAATGGCCGTGAAACTACCACGCAATTACATGCGTTGACTATAAAACCCGTGATGAATTCTTAGGTAAAGAGAATACTTGGATCGAAAGAGAAGAAAAATTTGCATTGCTTTCTAAATCAGAAAAAGACGCTGAAGATCAAGCGCAATTGGTAAAACTAAAACACACACCTCCGTTAAGCCATAAAAGAAGTGGCATTGACTCCTTGTTTCTCATCCCTTCGACAAAATAATAATAAAATGCTCGACCAGCCAATTCATCCACAGTGACATATCCACCATAGTGATCGAATTTGACCGGTGGTTGTCCAAGCAACCTTTTGATCCTATCTTTCTCCCTCAGTCCTTCTTGAAGATACATTCTAGAGTTGAGAATTCTATGGTGATCGGTTGCCTGAAAAAGGCTCGTGTCGATCCCTGACTTTTCGAACTTCAATTTGTATAGAGAATCAAGAACATCTCCTTGCTTCCTTCCCTGGATTTGAACTAAGGATAGCATAATACATAAAGAGAAGAGAAGAAGAGAAGAGTGGGTTTTAGAGTTTCTATCCATTCTCTTTGCTCTCAGCTTCTTCCTCTTTGAGCCACAAGAGAGAGAGAGAGAGAGAGAGAGTAATTGAATTTGGATCAAAATTAGCTGTATATATAGAAGATCGGATGAAAGAGAAGAGTTTAATTGAATTTGGATTATAATGAAAGAGAATATTGTAATTATAACTCAACAAGAAAGTCTCAACATAGATTTGGTGAGGTCAAACCAACCAGCCTCTACAAAGGTTTGCTCAAGGCTGTCCAGGCTGTGAAGGTAGCCTTGCTGACCATGAGCAAGACCCGACCTCGCCAGATCCAGTGATGTCAAGTCTCACCTAGGCCGCGAGGTGGACTCGCGCTCGGTGACGAGGGTGACCCTCGCTGGATTTGGCGAGGGCAAGCCTCGCCCAACCTCTGGCAAGGCTAGCTTGAGGCCGCCTAGATCGCAAGGGTGGCCTCGCGCTGTGTTTGGCGATGCTTGCCCTCACCCAGCCCTCTTGAGCCCTTGCAGGCTTGACCTCACGGCCTCTGGTGAGGTGGACCTCAACCTTGCCGGCCGTCACCTCTGGGTGATCGTCAAGGTCCAGTGATTGATTAGAGGAAGGAGGAGAAAAAGGAAAAAAAGAAATAGAAAGAAAAGAGAATATAAATAATATATACAATAAAGATTCATAAACATATTAAAATAATATTAAAAGTTGTCAATGTTAGTATCGGCCGTGCCATGTCAACCGATCGATGTCTATGTCAACAAAATTTAGCCAAAATTAGTCGGGAGGAGAGGTTTATGCCTAAATTGATACCAATAAAAGGTTTATGATTAAATTGACATCAATGCAAAATGTTTGGGACTTTTTTTACACTTTTCCCACAAAAATTGTGATGATGATAGCTGTCAACTTAATTAATCATGCTTTTTTTTCCTTGCATGCATGAGCAAAAGCCATTAACCAGAAAAAAGAAAAAGAAAAAAAGGCAACAAAAGGAAGAGCATACTCACAATACGTTGCTATTTCATCAATTCATCGCTTGCATATTTGTGCCGTCCGATGTTTTCCTTCCCTTAAAAAAGTCTCGCATGTCTGAATACACACAATAAGCGAAATGTCAATATATTCGCACTACGAATTTTATCCCTTTATTTATCGTGATACTTTAGTGAGCATTAAGTCAAATTCAGAATAATGGGAGGGCAAATCCATATAGGTTCGAGTTTGCAAGATAAAATAAGAATCATGGTATTGGTCAAGCTAACGGGGAGATGCACTATATGATTCTCATAAGATTTTTAGTGGAAGGCACGATTACTTTTATGATCGGTGGCCCCTCTCTTCTTCTTCTTCTTCTTTTCGAGAGGAACAGAAGTGGAGCTAAAAAAACAAAAAATTGTCCCTTTCTAGTTTTCTCTCTTATTTTATTTTATTTTATTTCTCAACGTCCTTTTCTGCTGCATTGCACGCCTGGTTATTCCACTGCTGGCCGCGTGAATGTATAGGCGTTAGGTGTTTCCAATGGTCAAACACGCATCGTTCAATATTCAATACATACAAAGACCATGCGATTTATGAAAACAACTTGCTATGATGCCTTTGAGGTTGATAAGGGTCTTGTTTGCCTTCTTGTTGTTGGATAGTATGTTGTGAGCGAGCTGAGGCACGTAATGACCCGCGTAGCCCTCGCTTGAAATGTAAAAATCCTGGTCCTTGTACTCGGGAAACCTCTCCAGCCAATTTAGCAACAATACATAGTTGTCCACAGTTGTTTTGCTGTCTCCGTTCGTGCTATAGTCCGCCGTCGTGTTAAAATAAGAAGAACCGACACCAGCTGGAGACTCTAGGAACAACACGTTCACAGCTGCCCTCATAAAACAAATAAGACTCCGCTCTGTTAGCGACAAGAAAAGGCGAAATGCTTTTTGCAAAGACATTTTTTAAATACTTTACCATTATTCCATGAAAATTTATTTTCGTAAAGAGTCTTCCCGTTGCTGTGGACTCGGAATGGTCCGAGTTGCTGCACTTGCTCCATAGCCGAGGGAGAAGGAACCGGGACCTAAAAAATCAGCAACGCAAATTTAACCTTTTACTCACTAGAACGCACTAGAAAATAAAGATAGAAAAGCCAATCTCAAATGTTGACTTCATCGACCAAGTTTACTTATGGTGCATTTGGTAACCATTCTATTTTCAGGAATAATTTATGCTTAAAAACATTTCTTTTTTTTTATTATGTAGATGAATTTTTGAGCATTTGCAATCATTTAATAACTGTTCAAAATTATATTCTCAGGAAATACTTATATTATATTTTCTCTTTTTCTTTTCTTTTTATCTTTTATCTTTTTCTTTTTCCATCCCCCTTCTTCTTCTCTGGCCAGTCACTAGCCACGGCAATGGCCGATGAGCAGCTGGGCAAGGTTCGGCGACCTTGTCGGAGGCTATCCAAGCAAGGGTGAGGTTCAGCGAGTTCGCCGAAGCCTCGCCAAGCTAGGGCAAGGCTTAATGAGGCTCGGCCTTTCCTAGCCTAGGGAGACTGAGTCTCGCGGCAACTAGTGACAAGGCCTCAGGCTTGCTAGATCTAGGTGAGGCTAAGTCTCGTTAATGACTATGCGACCTCACCTATGGCTAGGCAAGCTCGCCCAACCACTAACAAGGTTTGCAAGGCTCCAACAAGCTTGTCGAACCTCCCCCTAGCCTTGGGAGGCTCTGGCGCGGTCACTAGACCTCACCTAGCCTGTCATCGACCATCACCATGGCCAATGACCAGCAATGAGAAAGAAAAAGAGAAAAGAGAAGAAAACGAAAGAAGAAAAGAAAAGAGCAACAAAAAAAAAAAAAAATGGCTTCATTTTGGAATTGTCTCCTAGAATAAGGAAACAACTTTTTTCTATTTATTGATTATGTTTGAAATCTATTCTCGAGAACAAATTTATTCATAGGAACAAAGAAGTTACCAAAAGGAATTATGTTCTTTTCTTCTTTTTTTGTTCTAGAGAACAAAATAATAGAATCAATTACTATTTGATCAGTTATCAAATAAACCCTTAGGATTGCGTGGGTTTCTTTCCACACTAGAGTCAGTCAACTCTTGGCTTATATATATTGGATTGTGGGCAATTTGGGTGCGAGTTGTTGATCAAAGTGTTGTTTTTCTTTGAGTGTCGTGGTTCCTTTGTTTGTGAGAAACGTCTGTAGGTGATGGGTGCTTGGCAACAAATGTGACAACCTAAATTTCAAGTACTGTTTTCAATTGAATAAATCAGGCCTTTCATCAACGCGTCTATAGTGTTATTCTTAGAATCGATCACTCATGAGATAACTAGACTATTTGGGGAAGTTATTAAGAGATTTTAATGCAATGGACTTGAGAATTCGACGAGAAGTCGACTCCTCGACCGTGCTAGTCTGCAAGAATCATTACGACATTATCAAAATCGATCAGAGATCAGGGTTAGGTCGATTCGACTGAGATGTGTGATCAAAGTGAGGGTGATTCCACCTAATTGCAAAATTCTCGTCGATTAGCACTAGACCGATTTTCTGTCATTTTGGGTACCCTGTGTCCGTATTTGAATCCTCGAAATTTTCACGACTACCGAGAGTCGCCAATGTGTCGAGTGGGTTCATTGTGGCTTGAAGAAAATCGATCATGGGTCATTTGCACTAAAAATCTCTGAAAATTACCCGGTAGCCTAGGTCACGCTAAAAACGCGCCTAAGTGAAATTAACAACAAATTTAAGTCCGATTTCAAAAATTGAAGATTCTGTCAAGTTACAATAAATTATAGGAGCGTCAACTCAATCTCAAAAGATTTATCTGAAACCCGAGACTTTTGGGAAAAAAGTTGGCATACGAACGTTTTTGTTCAGAAAATGTTGGGATCGTTTTTTTATCACAAAATTCGGAAGCAAGTGGATTGTATGGGTGAGGAAAAATGCCAAATGAATCAGTGAGATGTCGGTTAATTTTATTGAGCCCGGTTGGTGTTGAATCAAGGTCCAATTAAGGAAAAACCGAACCAAATTCATGTGCCCCCACCACCCGCGACCTTTGGATCGCTTCGGACTTCTAGAAGCGGGCCTTGGTGGCTCATGGATAGCCAAGGAAGCCATACTTTGCTGGAAATGGTCAAGGAGACCATGGGATGGAAAGTTGAGGCAAGTGGAGCCCTTGTCCCCTAGATCTTTTCTCTCCAACCTCATATCTTCCTTCTCTCTCTCCCTCATTGCCATCCAAAACCCTCTCCATCTCCCTCCTCTTACCTTGTTTGAACCCCAACAACAGCCAAGGAAGTCGCTGGAGCAGCCACACCACCGCCAGACCGTTTTCCTCCTCTATTTTCACTTTTGCCGATTTCTGCTCCAATTGACCTTTCGCCAAAGATCCAAGTAAAAAGTCAATTTCCTGAATGGATCGGCGAATGAGCCACCCATCGCCATAAAGAGGATATCCAGACCGTTCCATCAAGCCCAACCTCACCCCGAATGGAGTCGATGGCTGTCCTGTATGACCATCGCAAGCTGCCAATTGCCGGTCCGTTGATCCCTTGCCCACCTGCACTATTTCGCGATTTTCTTCATTTTTCTCCCATTCCGACCCTTCCTTTGGCCATTCCATCCACCTATAAGATCCCTAAGACCCTCGGGAGCTACCGGTTGCCGACCACCCACTCGCCGGAGCTCTTATCAACCCATTTCTTCTCCATTCGGCCACCGGTTACCTCTCTAAGCCATCCACCAGTCCACCGTCACCATTCCCGCACCAAACCAGCTTCATTTCCCTTGTTTGCAACTCAAATCAGAGGGGGAAAGCAGTGGGTTTCCAACAATGTGTCGGGCCCAATATAGAGGTGTTCGAGCCTCAAAACCTAGGCCCGCTTTGAGAAAAAAAAACGTCTTCTACGACGTTCCCGTCGATTTGATCCAACCCACTCGTTAAACAAGTAAGTTTTGCTCACTAATCCATTATTAGTATGCTAATTATGCTTAGGGGTTGATTAGATTTAATTAAGTGCAAAATATATATTAGAATAATTAAATTAGGGATTTACCTATGCATGTTAGGCAAATAGTTAGTGTAGTTAGCAAGGAAATAGGTCATCGTATTTATTGAACGAGTCTCGATAATTTTCCGGGCTCGTCTTGTCTTCCAATTAGGCATTACGGGCCTAAATTGGATTTATTATATTTATTTATAATTTATGTAATTAATTAATTAATTATTTATTTATTTTCTAGAAATTAGGTGGGATTGTCGACGATCGAAATTTTATGCTGATTATTGTGGTGCAGTTTGTTTATTTACTTGAGCATTAAATCGTGTCGAATTGATTTAAATATGATTTTAAGATTTTATTCCTAAATTAATTAAATTTGGTAATTAAGTGGAAAATTATTGGACGTCAATCTATAGTGCCAAAAATCTATTTTGGGAGTGCTGAAAATAGTGAGAGGTTCAAAAGTGAAAATCTTATATTTTGATTAAAGCCGATTGTGTACTCACGCACGAGTATTTTTATCAAGAATGATGAAAATAGTGAATTGATTAAACGATCAATTATCAGCATACTATGAAAGTATGGCTGGTAGCTTCAGCGAGCATATATACATTTATCAGCATACTATGAAAGTATGACTGGCAGCTTCTGGTGAGCACATATAAAATAGCAGATAAATGGATCTGGCAACTTTTAGCAAGCATATATATATATATATATATATATATTTATTTATTTATTTATTTATTTATTTATCAGCATACTATGAAAGTATGTCTGGCAACTTCTGGTGAGCATATATAATTCTCGACATACTATAAAAGTATGCCTGGCAGCTTCTTGTGAGCATATAATATACTATATCAGAAATTGAGATAGCTCTTGGCGAGCATATATATATAGTATATTATGTAAGAATTTGAGGCAGCTTCTCGCGAGCTATACTACCTATTATTGGCTTATAATAAGCAGTCCTAGGTATTTATCGGACTTATAAGTAGTATTGATTGAAATGGCCAGGGAATGGTCATCGTTGACATGTAATCAACTAGGTCGATTGATCAATGATTTGATCTGATGTGGTGAATTGATGTAATTCATGTATATTTGATATATACTGACTTGTAGGAATGAATTGAGGCCAAGGTAAGTCCTCTGACTCGTGTTGTGCTTAGGCAGCTTCTTTAGTGTATTGGCTTCCTAATCGAGTCTTAGGGGGTCGAACTTGCTAAGACGTAATCTCACTGGTTATTGAATAATCATTTTCAGTTCCTTAGATGGCTGTGGTGAAGGACCGAAGGCCCGAAGTGTAGAAGGTGAAGCCTGAAAAATTGATGATCCTATTGGACTAGTTAGTCATAGAACAATTCTCTTTTGATGGGAGTCGATTCCCTTCTGCAGACCTTGTTTTATGAACTTGTGGTTTAAAACCTGACCTAACAATTCGCCTTGTATATATTTACACTATGGGTTGCAATGTATATAAGCGTGGTTACTTTTAAAGTGGAAATTTGGAGTCATACTTTCATATCCTATTGTTTTATTGTCTGGGATTTTTATCTTCTTCCGCATGCATATTAAAATGAAAGGGTTGGCGATGCGTCTTAGGACGTCGCTAATAATCGACCAAGATGAAGGATGGGTGTGTGCCCGAGGATCGAGGCGTGACATCTCCGTTTAAGTGGTATCATAGCAATGGTTAGGAATTTGAGTGATAAGGTGTGATGGACCATGGGATAGTTATAGGAAAGACATTTAAATTCATGTCTAGTGCATGTCGATGCTAGATGATTGGTAAAATTATTTGTCATGTGTGTATCGCTCATCTTCTAATCTGGTGTGGATTTGGAAGATAGGTTTCAGTAGAAAAGGTTGAACCATGAGCGAGCCGGAGCAAAAGACTCAGAGTAAGAGAATCGTTAGGCCTACGGCTCGGGTTAGGTTGCCGACTAGGGTTGGTACCCAAGGAGGCCACGATAAAGTGCCAGCACAGGCTAGCACTAGTGACGAAGCACCACCTCCTGCTGATGCTAGGGTAGTAGCCCCTGATGATCCCAAGATAGAAAGGATCGTGCGGGTGCTTGAAGTGATGGGTAACAAAATGGATCAGTAGGCTTCGAACCAAGCCGCCGCTCAAGTTGCTATTACCGCTACTACTGAAGCTGCCCCTGCTGCCGCACCTGCTGCTCCACCTACCGTCGCCCCTGCTGAAGTTCCACCAGGAATTGTGGTCGCTGAAAGACTAATTCACAAGCTGGTGGAGCAATTCTTAAGATTAAACCCACCTCAGTATACTAGGACAAGAGACCCCGAAACTGCTGCTCCGTGGATTCAAAACTTGGAGAAAGCTTTTGCACTACTGATGTGCAATGAAACTAAAAAAGTAGTCCTTGCAACTTATCAACTGGAGAGAGTTGAAAATACTTGGTGGAGGACTACCTAAGGAGTAATATTTCCAGAATGTGTCGTCCCGAAATGGAACACCTTCCTAAGGGCCTTTAATGACAAATACTTCTCCAAGATGGCCAAAGAGGTGAAGATGACAGAATTTCAACATCTTCGCCAAGGTTCCCTAACAATCAACCAATATGAGGCGAAGTTCGCTAAACTTTTGCAATATGCTCTTGAACTGATTGAGAATCCGGCAAACGAGCGAGAAAGTTTAGGGACGGATACAGACCGGACTTGAGAAGCATATTGGTCTCTCTGGATTTGAGAACTTACAAATACCTTTATGGGAGAGCCCAGAAGATCGAGAAAGATCATAACGAAATAGCTACCTCGTCTGGGCCGAGGTTTAACTTCCACAGAGAAGCAATCTGATAGGGAAAGAGGTCCATGCCTAGAGGTAGATTTCAAGTTCTGCCCAACAGGAAGGGTGGAATTGGAAAATCAAGGCCAAATCATAATGGCCTGTGTCGCTTATGCGGAAGGCAACACAGTACAGCCCCATGCCCTAGAAGGACGGGCGCCTGTTTTGAATATGGCCAGCAGGGTCACATAGCCAGAGATTGTCCTAGGAGGCCAAGAGGACAACCGCAATTGCTGCCACTGCTACCAATTGGGCAGATCAGAGGTTTTGTGCCGCAAAACGCACCACAAGGTGGACTGAACAAACCTCCAGAGCAAAGAAGAGTGTATGCCATCACCAGAGGACAGGACAAAGGGAAAGCACCATAGATAGAACACCACTAGGATGACGAAAGGAACAAGAATGAACCAACTAGGCACCAAGCAAAGAAAGAATGTTTTTTAGGTGTTTTTATCGAATTAGCACAGCAAGATTTTGAGTGAAGGTTGTACAATTTCCATTGTTGTAATAAAGTGGTAAAAAGATGAATCTCTTACTATAGTTGTACTTGACAGGTTTGCCTATATATAACTTTGATACCTTATATAAAAAGGTTTGGCTCGAGGAACTTTTGTTGTAATGAATTATTGTTGCAATGCGATACAATTTAATTCGCCGACAGAGGAAAATTTTGAATTTATCAGAAGTCGAGGAGGACCCTCGATTTCCCTAATCTCGTTGCTAGAGGTAACCCGTTTGTTAGACAGGGATTGTCAAAGTTACCTAGCAACTGTCGTGGATATGACAGTTGAGGAACTGAAAATTGAAGATATTTCAGTTGTGCAAGGATTTCCAGATATAATCCCGAATGAATTGTTGGATAAGAGATTCATACGTCCCAGTGCACCATCTTGAGGGACATCAGTTCTATTTGTAAATAAGAAGGATGGTTTGTCGAGTTTGTGCATCGATTATCGTCAACTCAATCAGGTGGCGATCAAGAGCAAGTGTTCATTGCTAAAGATTGACGAATTGTGTGACTAGTTATAAAGAATGTCGATGTTTTCAAGGATCGACTTAAGTATAGATTATCGTCAGTTGAGAACTGGGAAGGAGGTTGTACTAAAAACAGCGTTTCGTACTTGATATGGCTTTTATGAGAATACTGTAATGCCATTTGATTTGACAAACGCTCCAACTGCTGTCATGGATTTGATGAACCGAGTATTTGAAAAATACCTAGATCAGTCCATGATCATGTTCATCAATGATATTCTGATGTATTCGAGGAGTGATGAGGAGCATAAGAGTCATCTGAGGATGGTACTTCAGACCCTAAGGACCCATGGATTAGACGCTAAGTTTAGCAAACGCGAGTTTTGGTTGACTCGTGTTGCATTCCTAGGCCACGTGAATTCAGACGAAGGAATTTCAGCATCAGTGTCGCCGTGGACTTGACATGTGAAGGAAGAAGAAAAATTCATATGAACAGGCAAGTGCGATAGTAGATTCCAAGAGTTTAAGTAGAAGCTTATTACCACACCTATGCCGACCATTCCATCTGGTCCTGGAGAATACGAGATCTATATTGGTGTGCCGTTCAGAGGATTAGGCTGTGTGTTGATGCAACAAGGTAAGGTTGTTGCATACACCTCCCACCAGTTGAGACTTTATGAACTGAACTACCCGACACATGACTTGGAACTCGCAGCAGTCATTTTCGTATTGAAGATTTGGAGACATTACTTATATGGAGAAAGATTCCAGATCTTCACAGACCATCAAAGTCTCATGTATCTATTCTCTCAAAATGAGTTGAATATGAGACAGCGTTGTGAATTAGAAATTCTGAATGACTAAGGTTGTGATATTTTGTATCACCTTGGGAAGGCGAATTAAGTCACATATGTGCTAAGTTAGGAGTCTTCAGTTGCACATATGCTAGTTAAAGAATGGACCTTACGAAAGTTCGAGATTCGGTTTTCAATTTTGAGATGGACTACCTTCCAAATCTTATAGCCATTCTCATAATTGAGCCAGATGCTCAAATTAGAATTAAGGCACGGCTTTATAAGCCAGGAGGACTGTTACAAACTCTCGAGACCCTAGAGTGAAAATGAATGCACATCACGATCGACTTTGTGACAGACTCACCAAGAAGTCAAAGGTGTAATGATTCAATTTGGGTAGTGGTCGACAGACTGATGAAGTCGGCTCACTTTATCGCCGTATGGAAGAATCTTGATTGGAATAGGCATGCAAAAGTGCATGTGTGTCAGACAGTTCGTTTCCAAGGAGTGCCAGTGACGAACTTATATCAGATCTAGAACCGAGATTCCCAGTTTTAGCAAAATAGTCAAATAGTTCCTTTTGAAGCATTACATAGCAGAGTGGTTAGAATTTTAGTTGTTGAGATGAAATCAAAGAATGAAAGATCACAGTTTAGAGTCTGTTTAGCAATCAGTGATTGCAGTTACCATGATCAGAAACAGATTAAAAATCACTCAAAGCTGCCAGAATTGTTGTATTGAAAGACCCTTATAGTTCCAAATTGGTGATTACATCTTTCTGAATGTGTCACCAATGAGGGATACCTTGCACCTTGGCAAGGAGGGAAAAACTGAAACCGAGGTACATAGGTCCATTTAAGATTCTAGATAAAGAATTAGGATCGTAACGTATTGTTTTGCATTGTCACCGAGATAGGCACAAGTGCATGACGTCTTTCATGTGTTGAGGTTGAGGATGTAGGAACCTAACCCAACCCACGTACTAAATCTTGAAGAATTAGACGTAGACGACAGAGTGTCGTATATGGAAAGTCCAGTTCAGATTGTGGTTCAGAACAGATTTTGTGTACCAAGATGGTCCCCTTAACAACACCATGGGACTGAAGAAGCAACCAAGGAAAGTGAGACTAGATGAGATAACGATACTCCCACCTTTTTGTTTAAGGATTGGTAAAGGTTTAAATTTCGAGGGCAAAATTTTTATAAGAGGGGAAAAGTTGTTACATCCTGAATTTCCAGTACTGTTTTCAATTAAATAAATCGGGCATTTCATCGACGCACCTATAGTGTTATTCTCAGAGATGATCACTCGTGAGATAACTAGATTATCTAAGGAAGTCATTAAGAGATTTTAATGTAATGAATTTGAGAATTCGACCAAAAGCCGACTGCTCGACGATGCTAGTCTACAACAGTCATTACGGCATTGTCAAAATTGATCAGAGATCAGGAATATGTCAATTCGATTGAGAAGTGTGATCAAAGTGTGAGTGATTCCACTTGATTGCAAAATTATCGTCGATTGATACTAAACTGATTTTCTATCGTTTTGGGTACTCTGTGTCTATATTTGAATCATCGAAATTTTCACGACCACCAAGAGTTGCTAATGTGTCGAGTGGGTTTATTGTGGCTCAAAGAAAATTGACCACAGATCGTTTGCACTAAAAATCTCTGAAAATTACCCATTGAGTCTAGGTCACGCTAAAAACGCACCTAAGTGAAATTAACCACGAATTTAAGTCCGATTTCAAAAATTGAAGATTTTTTCATGTCGCAATAAATTCTATGAGCATTGATTCAGTCTCGAAGATTTTTTTGAAACCTGAAACTTTTGGGAAAAAGTCGACATAAGACCGTTTTTGTTCGAAAATGCCGGGATCGTTTTTTTATCACAAAATTGGAAAGCAAGTGGATTGTATGGGTGAGGAAAAATGCCAAATGGATCGGTGAGGTGTCGTTAATTTTATTGAGCCCGGTTGGTGTTGAATCAAAGTCCAATTGAGGAAAAACCGAACCAAATTCGTGTGCCCCCTCACCCGCGACCTTTGGACCACTTCGGACTTCTAGAAGCGAGCCTTGGTGGCTCATGGACAGCCAAGGAAGCCATACTTGGCTGGAAATGGTCAAGGAGACCATGGGATGGAAAGTTGAGGCAAGTGGAGCCCTTGTCCCCTAGATCTTTTCTCTCCAACCTCATCTCTTCCTTCTCTCTCTCCCACATTGCCATCCAAAACCCTCTCTATCTCCCTCCTCTCACCTTGTTCAAACCCCACCAGCAGCCAAGGAATTCGCCGGAGCAGCCACACCACCACCGGACTATTTTCCTCCTCTATTTTCACTTTTGCCAGTTTCTACTCCAGTTGACCTTTCGTCAAAGATCCGAGTAAAAATTCAACTTCCCGGATGAATCAACAAATGAGCCACCCATCACCGTGAAGAGGACATCCATACCGTTCCATCAAGCCTGATTTCGGCCCGAACGGAGCCGTCGGTCGTCCTGTACGACCGTTGCAAGCCACGAGTCGCCAGTTCGTCGATCCCATGTCCGGCTGCACTTTGTTTCCCAATTTTCTTCGTTTTTCTCCAATTCCGACCCTTCCTTTGGCCGTTCCATCCACCTACAAGATCCTCAAGACCCCTGGGAGCTACCGGTTGCCGACCACCCACTCGCCGAGGAGCTCTTATCAACCCATTTATTCGCCATTCGGTCGCGATTACCTCTCCAAGCCATCCACGGTCCACCGTTGCCATTCCCGCACCAAACCAGCTTCATTTCCCTTGTTTGCAGCTCAAATCAGAGGGGGAAAGTAGTGGGTTTCCAACAATGTGTCGGGCCCATTTTAGAGGTGTTCGAGCCTCGAAATCTAAGCCCGCTTTGAGAAGAAATGTCCTCGCGACGTTCATGTCGGTTTGATCCTACCTTTCGTTAAAGAAGTGAATTTTCTCACTAATCCATTATTAGTATGCTAATGATGCTTATGAATTAATTAGATTTAATAAAGTATAATTAGGTGGATAGATTAGATTAGAATAATTAAATTAGGGATTTACCTATGCATGTTAGGCAAATGGTTAGTGTAGTTAGCAAGGAAATAGATCCTTGTATTTATTGAACGAGTCTCGGTAATTTTCGGGCTCGTCTCGGCTTCCAATTAGGCATTATGGACCTAACTTGGATTTATTATATTTATTTAATAATTTATGTAATTATTTAATTAATTAATTATTTTTCGGAAATTAGGCTAGGATAGTCGACGGCCGAAATTTTATGCCGATTATTGTGGTGCGGTCGATTATTTACTTGAATGTTAAATCATGCTGAATTGATTTAAATATGATTTTAAGATTTTATTCCTAAATTAATTAAATTTGGTAATTAAGTGGAAAATTACCGAGCGTCGGCCTACAACGCCAAAAATCTATTTTGGGATTGCTGAAAATAGTGGGAGGTTCAAAAGTGAAAATCTTATATTTTAGCTAAGGTCGACCATGTACCCACACACGAGTATTTTTATCAGGAATGATAAAAATGGTGAATTGATTTAATGATCAATTATCAGCATACTATGAAAGTATGGCTGGCAGCTTCTGACAAGCATATATACATTTATCAACATACTATGAAAGTATGACTAGGTTTCTGGTGAGTGTATATAGAATAACGGATCGATGGATCTGGCAACTTCTGGCGAGCATATATATATTTATCAATATATTATAAAAGTATGACCGGCAGCTTCTGATAAGCATATATAATTCTCAGCATACTATGAAAGTATGTCTGGTAGCTTCTCGCGAGTATATATAATATACTATATCAGAAATTAAGGTAGCTCTTGGCGAGCATATATATATAGTATATTATCTCAGTATTTGAGGCAGCTTCTGGTGAGCTATACTACATATTATTGGCTTATAATAAGCAGTCCTGGGTATTGATCGGACTTATAGGTAGTATTGATTGAAATGGTCGGGGAATGGTCATCATTGACATGTAATCGACTAGGTCGATTGATCAATAATTTGATCTGATGTGGTGAATTGATGTGATTCATGTATATCTGATATATACTGACTTGCAGGAAGGAATTGAGGGCCAAGGTAATTCCTTTGACTTGTGTTGTGCTTAGGCAGTTTCTTGAGTGTATTGGCTTCCTAATCGGGTCTTAGAAGGTAGAACTTGTTGAGACATAGTCTCCCTGGTTATTGAATAACCATTTTTAGGTCCTTAGATGGCTGTAGTGAAGGACCGAAGGCACGAAGTGTAGAAAGTGAAGCCTGAAGAATTGACAATCCTATTGGACTAGTTAGTCATAGAACAATTCTCTTTTGATGGGAGTCGATTCCCTTTTACAGACCTTGTTTTATGAACTTGTGGTTTAAAACCTGACTTAACAATTCACCTTATATATATTTGCACTATGGGTTGCAATGTATATAAGGGTGGTTGCTTTTAAAGTGGAAATTTGGAGTCCTACTTTCATATTCAATTATTTTATTATCTGGGGATTTTTATCTTCTTCTGCATGCATATTAAAATGAAAGGGTCGGCGATGCATCTTAGAACGTCGCTAATAATCGACCAAGATAAGGGATGGGTGCATGCCCGAGGATCGGGGTGTGACAACAAGTCTTTGTGTCTCTCTTGCGGCAAAGCTTATTCGTGAATGACATCCAAGAAGTATTAGTGTTCAAGCCAATTAAATCTTGAGAGTTCAAATTTATTTAATTCTTTCATGAGATTGAGAGATTGTTACGCAAGGATTTGTAGGGTTAAACATTATGTACATTATTGATGTAATTGGGGCTAGAGAAACATTGAGAATATTTGAGTGACTCAAGTGTGTAATCTCAATTTTATCACTTTATGTATAGTGAAATTCGTCATTACTCTTCCCGTGAATGAAGTCTTTATGATCAAACCACGTAAATTTAGTGTTTGATTTATTTTATTATTCTATTTATTTTATTATTCGATAGCTGCTTTCTAAAACAATCGTTGCTAATACTTATCTAATTAATTTACACATTGTCATATTTAAGCCCTTAAGAACAAATAAGTTCAAGTCTTTCTTTGTGTTCTCCTCTCTTCCAATGGGTTGTGAATTATGATAGAGAAAAGTAATATTAAAGTAAAGAAGCTTTTTACTACTAATGGCATACATATAATTTTCATATTAAAACAAAAATAAAGTATTACCACTAATGGCATACATGTGATGTCTACTATAACTTGTTTGCCTTAAACTTCTGCTATATATTGTGACAATATTTTTCGTAGTCATAGCTTAAAAATTTGATACTAATAGTGAATAGATTATAGATGTGGAATTATGGTTTTTTTTTTTCCATTTTTGATTTTGAAAAAGGTTTTTCGAGTAAAAACGTGTTTGTCTTCTTCCCTATTTTTTCTCTTTAATGAGTCTTGTTCCTAACGACTAGTATTAGAGATGATTTGGTTGAAGAATTCCTGCAAAATAGTAATGTTAATTTCAATGACAGTCATCAGAGTTCTATTTGCTTAGTAAAGAATCCAGTATTTCATTCGAGGATAAACCATATTGAGTTAAAATATTGTCACAATCATTAGCTAATAAATGATGGGACACTATCATTGAAGAACATTCTTGATGAAAAAAATCTAACAAATATGTTAACCAAGGTTGTCACCACTGAAAAACTTAAGATGTGCATTACCTCAGTTGGTGTCCATGAAGAGGCCATTACACTAGGACAATTTGGCTTATAAAGACAAGTGAACACTATAAAAGACTATTGCTGTTTTTAATATCTGTCTCCAAGTGAACACTAGGAAAGTAACATTAGAGTAGAGAGGCTTTTTACTACTAATGACATGCATGTAATTTTCATGATAAAGCAAAGAAGAAACTACTATTGCCAATAGTGTACATGAAATTTTTGCTATAACTTGTATGTCATAGACTCTTACTATATATTAGGCAATATATTTTGTAATTGTAACTCTATAACTTGATACCGATAGTGAAGATATTACTTAGTGCGGTATCTTGATTTTCCACATTTTGATTCCTAACAACTGATTTGTTGGGAGTATATAGTAGAAGCCTAATGCCTTCACAGGGAAGACCACTACGAGGAAGTTCAAGTTCAATCTCGTCAATATATTTAGTCAAACCTATCTCTACAAAACTATTTAAGCCAATGAGTTATAAATCAACTAAATAAATTAAGTTTTCTCCACCATACTATATCTCCGATTTGAGACTTATATAACACAACCCATACATGCATCTCAACATCTTTGCCAATTTTCTCTACTTTCACATTCCACTCCACATCAATATCTTTGTTAAAAGAGAAACAATGAAGTTCTTGAATTTCTAAATAATTGAAGAATTCCGTGCGCGCCCTTATTAATTACCAAAGAAAGAAGGAGAAAATGGAGAGAAAAGTGAGTCCTCGAGCATTAATCCATCATCTTCAGGCACTTGAGGTTCTATTTATATGGGAGTAGAGAACCAGCAAGGAAGCGAGAGATGAGAGAGAGTGCTCTCTTGGGCTGATAGCTCGGCACCATATGCCCCGCTCCTCGCACCGTCGCAAACGTCAAGTCTCCCTTGTACACTTGCACGTACCCTCCGACCTATACGCGTTAAAGCCGATGCGGATTACTTTTAGTTCAGCAAATCAAGCCAATTGATCCCTCTCCGAAGAGGGGACCCAAGACAAGAATAATCAAGGGTATATAACTTTAAGCGGTCGATGTCGTGAAAACAAATCCGCCAACCTCACCTCGCCCCCAAGGAACCAAGGACGCCATGCACTCTTCGTAGGGAGGCTCATCTCGCTAAGAGACCTCTGGGTGGACGTCACCGGCACTACTGCATCCGTATCCCCGCTGCATTTTCAGTTATTCGTTAGTCATACTCCCACTTCAATCGCCCACGAACAAACACACACACACACACAAACCTGTACACCCAAACACGGAGGCCATTGGACATGAATTCTTGGAGGAGAGGCAGGACGGTGGAAGGGCCCCACTGCCAGCCCTCGATAACACTGCTGCACGTGTCCCAGCCGTAATCGAGTTTCGTCACGTTAGCATGAAGCGCCTCTTGCACATCTTCTCGGTTCAGGTACGCCTGCAGGTACAGCTCGCCACACGGGTCAAAGTCCATGATCTGCCAAAACCAAACGCAACCCGAAAAATCCATGACCATTGCCAATTTGAGTTATGTTTCTGCATGTTACCGTTCAAAAGTGCGAAAAGTTTGTGTGGAGAAAGAGAAAAAAGGCAGAAGAATTTGAGCTCACGTTGGTCTTCTTGGGATGAGCAGTCAGGTTGGACAAGCACGGAGGGGCGTAGATTTCGTAAGTGTCGATATAGGAAACATCTCTATCTGCTTCCGACGTTGCCGAATTGCATTGGCTTCCTCTTTTGCTGGCATCTAGTGAAAAGTTGCAATACTTTTGAATTGCGTACCATGTTTCTTGGGATATCAATGCATGCGTAGCAAAATACTCATATATCGCACTCCGGTGGGTCTCATCGTTGAGTACTGCGTTTCCAACCTGCAGCATCCATATATGTCCTCAATTAAAACCAATCCTTTTTTGTAATAAGCAATCTACCGATGTCCAATATTTTAATAGATATTGCGAGTCATCAGGATGTGGGCTTCTCTAGGCCTCATGGCCCCATTTGGCCCCAAGGAATTATCCTTCATAATAGAGGATCCGAGATCGATTTTCAGATGCACTATATTCAATAATAAATTACTACGCAACTCGGCAAAACAACTTACTATAATCCCTTTGAGGTTGATAAGGGTCTTGTTTGCCGCCTTGTTGTTGGATAGGATGTTGTGAGCGAGCTGCGTTACAAAATGACCCGCGTAGCTCTCGCCTGAAATGTAAAAATCCCTGTTCTTGTACTCGGGAAACCTCTCCAGCCAATTTAATAAGAATACATAGTTGTCCGCGGCTGTTTTGCTGTCTCCGTTCGTTCTATAGTCCGACGTTGTGTTAGAATAAGAAAAACCGACCCCAACCGGAGACTCTAGGAACAACACGTTTGCGGCTGCCCTCGTAAAACAAATAATTCATCTGCCCTATCAGCGAAAAGAAAAAGGTGAAATACTTTGAAAATTTATTTTAAAACTGTACCTCTATTCCATGCAAATTTATTTCTGTAGAGAGTCTTCCCGTCGCTTTGGATTCTGAACGGTCCGAGTTCCTGCTTTGCTCCATAGAGAGATGAGCAACCGGGACCTGAAAAAACAGCATAAATAGCTAAGTTTTACTCACTTAAATGCACCAGAAAATAATAGGTACGATTGACAATATAATGGCGTTAATAGACAACCAAAAGTGTGATAGATGGCTCTTCTGTGCTTGTGTATGTTCTGTAGAAAATAAGGAAGAGGACGGTGCTACATTTATTGGACAAATTCAGTTCTGCGATGTTTTACGTCACTGATAATCAATTCATATGTTGGAATTGACAAGATGAATAAGGTAGATAAGAAAATGGAAAATCGCGATGATAACTTATATCAATATACTTTGACTATACGCTGCACCTAAAAATATGAAAGACGTATAGCAACGCTTGAGCGCAAAACACCGCTTCATTAAGCTATCAATATGACAGCTCGAAGCGTTTCAGAATCAATAAAAACCAACCACGACAATTAAAAAAATGCTTAGTTGTCCTGACAAAGTACCAACCGCGACAATTAGAAAAATGCTTAGTTGTTATAGTATTAAATACTATATCGATTGATCAAGTTTAAGTTCACCCTAGTATGACGTCGTAACTACCATGCAATTATATATCTTGACTATAAAAACCGTGATAAATTCGTGAGCAAAGAGAATAATATACTTGCATTGGAGATAAAGCGAAATTGGAAAACCTAAAGCACTCACCTCCATTAAACCATATAAGAAGCGGCATCAAGTGCTTATTTTGCACCGCTTCGGCAAAATAATAATAAAATGCTCGACCGGCTGATTCATCGACAGTGACATAACCACCATAGTGATCGAATTCAACCGGCGGTTGTCCGGGCAACCTTTCGATCCTATCTTTCTCCTTCAATCCTTCTTGATGATAAACCCTAGAATGGAGATTTTCATAGTTGTCGCTCACCTGAAAAAAGCTTGCGTCAATCCCAGACTCACCATACTTCGCTTTGTGCAGAGAATCAAGAGCGTCTCCTAGCTTCTTTCCATGGATATGAACAAGCGACGGCAAGATACATAAAGAGAAAAGAAGAAGAGATGAACGAGCTTTAGGATTTCTCTTCATTCTCTATGCTCTCAGCTTCTTCCTCTTTGAGCCCCGAGAGAGAGAGAGAGAGATTAATGGTGGTTTTAATAAATAGAATTGGATTCGAATTAGTTGTATGGATAATCGGAAGAAAGAGAAGATGGAAATTAGTGATTGAACGGGAAAGTCTCCATAATTTGAGTAAGTTTCATTAAATCTTGGTAATGATATCCATTGAATTATGACTTTTCTCATTTTCGGAATCATGTTGTGCCAGTTAACTCCAATATAGACACTGTTTGCTTATATGGAAACACATGCCACTTATTATAGAAATACTTTCATTTTATTGAATCGAATCGTATATAATATATTATTTGTTTCTATATATGGAATTTGTGGCTAAATATTGATGATTTATCTATAACTGCCAACTTGATTAATTTGTTTAAATAAAAAAAAATCACTTATTATGTTGAGTAAGAATGACTTAATTAAGTGATGAAACATACAATGAAAAATAAAAGCATTCTGGTTATATTATCAAAACCTTCCGATAATGCTCATTATTCCATATTTAGCATGAAAACAATAAAAATAATTAATTAATTTCATATGTTATCATATAACTTCTTCTTTTTTCATTTTCACTTCTTTTCAGAATTTAATATTTATTATTTAAAACCTCTTTGAACCTCTATCAATATTCATTTACCTTTCTCAACAACACCTTAAATATATCATCAAATATATAAAATTACCTACCTTTTTCGTGGCTAGCCAACTTTTACATGTTGAAGTTATTTACTAGCCAGTTTTGATTTACTAATTCTCATTTGACTTGCTTACCAATGATTATGGGGACAGCTCCTTGCGACAACGAGTCGAACCATATATGGTGACCCTCGCCGAGCATGTAGAAAATAAAAGATAAAAATTCAAAAAAAAAATTCAAAAAATTATAAATGGGCCCATCGCGGGCCCACAACAGGCCCACAGCCCAGGCCCGATCCGGATTCGCCCAAAAGCCTACCCGTTTCTTTGACCCGGCTCGTACCTCCTCTCTAGGGCTTCTTGGTGGCGGTGGCGTGGCGAGGCACGGCGATGCCGTGCCGGAGGTCGGTCGCGGCGGCGCGGCAGGGCGGCTGAGGTGCGGTGGCCGGCGCGGGTTGCTGGCGTCGAGTAGAGACGGTGGCAGCGGCGGCGGCGTCGCGGCTGGGCAGGGGCGGACTGCTACGTTGTGGAGCAGACGCAGCGGCGACCGGCACGGAGGACGGCAGGCGGGGGCTCAGCTGCTGCAAGTCGCGGGCGGAGCAGAGGCGGAGGAGCGGCGACCGGCGGGCGGAAGCGCTGCAGGGGGATTGTAGACGGACGGGCTGAGAGCGGCAGCGTCTGGAGCCGGAGGGCGACGGTTCGGACGGCGTCGGGGTCGGACGGCGTCGGGTCGGACGGCGTCAGACAGTGTCGACGACGCTTCCTCCGGTTTCTCTTCCTCCTTCTCTGCTCCAAATCTCGGATGTAGCTCGGGGAAAACAGGGACAGCAGGCCTGAGGGTGCGTCTGGGAGCCGTCGAGCGAGCTTCGGGCGTGGCCGGACAGCCGGAGGACTTCTTTCTCTCCGGCTGTCCCTCTCTCCGGTTCCCTCTCGCGAGCTCTCTCTCCACCTCCATTCTTTCTCCTCTCTTTGGTTTTCCCCCTTTTGTCTTTCTATCCTTTCCCGTTGCTACTTTTCTTTTCCTTTTTCTCTTCTTTTTTTTTTTCTCTGCTGCACGTCAACTCTCCCTCTCTGTTCACGTTGCTGTCTCTGAATCTCTACTCCCCCTCTCCATTCTCTCTCTAGCTCTTCCTCCCCTTGCCGTTCCCCTCTGCTTTTTCTTCTTTGCTGTCTTTCCTTTTCTTTTGCTGCAGGTTCGTGGGAGACAGGCTGGAGGAGGACGAAGGCTCGCGTGGGCCGGGCCAAAAGGGAAACGGGCTTGGGCCGCACAGGGGAAAGAAAGGCAGGCAGCGGGCCGGGCCAATGCCAGATCCGGCCCGACCCGACCTCTAGGCGTTTTTCTTTTTCTTTTTCTTTTTTTTTTGTTGTAATAAAAATTGTCTATATTAGCACGACTAGTGCCATATATGACAACCGGCATTCATGTCGTTGATTTCCTAACAAAATTGGCCAAAAATGATTTAACTGGCAAATTATCAAAATATATATAGGACATGGCAAAATGGAAATGTTCATAAATGAATTAACACAAGAAAAATGGATTTAAGATTCTTTTGGTAATTTTTCCCTATACCTAAACATGCATGGGGATTTTGTCCAGTCTACAATATATTGAAGAAAAATATCGTTTGACAAAATACACTCTGGATTTTTTGCTAGCATCTTGACACGTTTGAGTCAATTCATTATCCAAAAAATTATAAATCTATTACATTTTTGTCAATTCATTCCTAAAACTTTAAATGTGTTAATTGAGCTCTAAACTTTTGTAAGTTTTGCCAATTGAGTCAATCTAGCTAATTTTAACTAGAAATCATTGATATGGGTATGAGTCATCTTTCGTGACTCGACCGACGTTAGCATGAATAATTTTTTAATAATGTTTTAATATTTTTTCGATTTTTTTCCTTTTCTCGTTTTCTATTCTTTTTTTTTTTTTTTCCTTATGCTTCTTCTTCTAGCCAATCAACAAGCTCAACAATGGCCAATGATTGACTAGATGTGAGGGCTAGTGAGGTCGGCCTCGCCAGCCCATAGAAGGCCAGTGGCCTGATGAGGGTAAATTTCACTAAAGGCTAGCAAGGTCGACGTTGCTAGTCCTCACCTCTAGCTGGTTGCTAGGAGGAAGAAGAGAAGGAAAAAAAAGAAAAAGAAAGAGAGAAAGAAAGTAACTAAATAATCTAAAAAATATTCTTAAAAATTATCCACGTTAATACCGATCATGTCATTTATGAGGGTTGGCATCCACATCAACAATTTCTAATCAAAATTGGCCGAATTGACTCAATTGACAAAACATAAAAAGATTCAAGATAATTAGTACAATTAAATTGTTTAAAATTGAATTGGTAAAAAAGTGATAGGTTTAAGACTTTTTGGTCAATTTTTCCCACCTAGGTATGTAAATTCAGTGGTTAACTTTATTTGAGAAAGGACACTTGGAATCCAGATCAATTTCTTAGGAAAATCTGATCTCTAATCACCAGTTACCTATTGCGCGACGGAAAATATTGATATCCCTCTTAATTTTTCAGATCAAGATTAGCACGCAGTTGCTCCAACAAGTCTACTGCGGAAGAACCTTAATTATATTGTACATAGATACGTGAGCTCTAATGTACACTTTGAAACCCTCGGGGTACGGCGGAAAAAAAGAGGTTTAACACCACACCCGTCCAGTCCAACTATCTTCAAAAGAAGGGAAAGGGGAAAATGAATTCGTAACTATCCAAATCGATTAATTTCTTGGAAGGACAAAGAGTCAAATTCCCAAATGGTAATCGACAGAAAGGGCAATAGAACAAGTAAAAGCAATCGATCGTCTTCATGAATTGGGTCTATGCTATTGCTGTTGAGATGGGAGTGAAGAGCCAGAAAGGAAGTGAGAGACGAGAGAGAGGGCTCTCCTGGGCTGGTAACTTGGCACTTGATGCCCCGCCCCTCGCACCGTCACGAACGTCAGATCTCCCTCGTACACTTGCACATATCCCCCCACCTACGCATCCCATATATAAAATGACATTAACAACGCATTCTTCAGACGAAATGTATTTATCGATATCGATTTCTCTATCGTTGATGGGAAATGTCAGCCACCCACCTCTCCCCCGACGTACCATGGACGCCATGGACGTTTTGTCGGGAGGCCCATCTTATGAAGAGATTTCTTGGTCGAAGTCACCGGCACGACCCCATCCGTGTCCCCACTGCATTTCCGAATCATTTGATTAGTGTATCGATCCAAAAGCTACGTACCATGTACCTAAATTGATGCATTCACCCAAATCCACATACTATACTCAATTTCAATCGATGTCACCATGATTACTTCGATTTCCCTATCATTACCTCTTATGTGAGAAAAAGAAAATTTGTGCACAACAAAATTTTTCCACCTGAAGACCCAGACGCGAAGTCCATGGGAGAGGAGTTCGTGGAGGAGAGGGAGGATGGTGTGAGGGCTGTCTCCCCATTTCTGGATCACGTCGCTGCATGGTTCCCAGTCGAACTTGAGTTTGGTCACGTTCGCATGAAGCTTCTCCTGCACATCTGCTCTGTTCATGTACGCATGAACGTAGTCCTCGCTGCATGGGTCGAACTTCATCATCTGCAAAACCAAAACGAAAAAAAAAAGGGCAAGAACTATGTAATAAATAATTTGATCATAGGTGATAATTGAATAGCGCGCGTTTACCCCCAAACGTTGTTCATATATAAAGCCTATCAAAACAATTAGACTTCAAACTGCAACTCACGGACGCCTTCCTGGGGATCGAAGTGAGATTGGAGGAAGAGCACAAGGGTGCGTAGATGTTGTACATGTCGAGGGACGACACATCGTCGTCCGCATCATCGGCCGCCGAAATGCACCGGCTCGACTGGGCGCTGGCATTTGCGGAGAAGTTGCAGTACTTCTGAATCTTGCTCCATGTTTCGTCCGATATCAACGCATGCGTTACTAAATAGTCGTACATTCCTCTTAGATCCGCCTCGTCGTCGATCACAGCGTTTCCAATCTGCATAACCAGTCAATTAAAGTCCATAACCAGTCAATTAAAGTCCACATGCATCCTATCCAATCTATTCTTTCTATTTTATTGTGTAACATCCATACTCTTTTTGAGTATGTGTATACTAATTATAAATTTTGTGAAACCACTACCAACCATTCTAAAAACTTAAGCTAATAGATACGGGGATACCACATGAATATAAGAAGCACAACATAAATATAAAAAGCAGTTAGGACTCATTGTTAAGCGATGTGAGACAATACTTCAACACAACTTCTCACAAGCAAGCTAAATTATGAGCAACATGTAAATTTTTTACCACGGCACATGGAATTTGACTAATGAGAGTATACGCACATTCACAAGAATGATAGCATTGACTTTGATACCATGTTAGAAAGTCCAATCTAAAAACTTAAACTTTTAAAATAATTAGCAATTTTCCCTCAAAACACTACATGGTATCAAATCAAAAGGTCTTTAATTCAAATCTTTTCATTCCCATATTACCTCCCCAATTGCATATTTCCATGTCTTAACTTTCATCTAATAACTTAAACTTTTAAAACGTTGGTAGTGATTTCACAAAATCTCATATCATATGACTGGCTATTCTAAAAATTTAAGTTGATAGGTAGAGAGAAATCACATAAATATAAAAAGTGCCACATAAATATAAATAGAATTTAGGATTCATTGTCAAGCGATGGCGGACAATAATTCAACACTAATAATTAAGATCATGAGGCAATGGACCAAGCGGCCGAGAGGACAAATCAGGGTCCATTCCATTAATCACCTATCTCTATATTAGATAAATGGACAGACAACATTCAATCGATGCCGCTTTCATCTTTGTCTTATCTTTGTAGCAAGACCTACTAATACACATGACGTATTTATCATCTACCTAGTTAAACAATAACAGCAAATTCGCAGCATCGATCGGTACCACAATCTTTCTCTGTGAAGTTGACATCAACATGCCCCTTCTCATATCGCATGGTTGTTGATTAGCGGACCACCATCGGCAGATGGATCAATGAATGAGCATCATTGGCAAGCAACTCCAATCATGGAGACCACAACCAAAGGCGTCTTTCTTGTTTTACTCAATCTGACAGCTAAAAAGATGTGACAGACCATTATTGATTTATTGATAGGGCCAACTTATAATTTGCTGCCATCACTTAATAAACGGACTTCCTGAACCAATTTTAGTGTATATCTAGCACTATTGAAAGATATTTTCGTCAGCACCAAAGCTTTCCGATTGTGTAACCTACCTTCTATGTTCAAATGATAAGACATGAATGCGTCAAAAGCTAGTGGACGAGGATCATGTGCATTTCTTTAAGCGAATGGATGTAGAATATTTGCATTTCCTTTCTCCTGTCAATTACACGGTCCTTCACATATTGTTATATGACAATGTCAAACTTTTCAAGCAAAGTACTTCTCGCATAAAGTGATTTGGCGTTCTATACAAAATTGAGAAAAAATTCTCATTTAAATTCGACAATTTTATGAACTCAGAATGACAATGTGTTGTGTGATATAATTGTGTAACATGGGATAATTTTCTTAGAGGGGGAGAGAGATCTTACAATAATGCCTTTGAGATTAATAACGGTCCGGTTTGCCTCCTTGTTGTGGTGGAGGATGTCGTGAGCAAGCTGAGGTACATAATGACCCGCGTAGCTCTCACCAGATAGATAAAGATCCCTGTTCTTGTATTCGGGAAATCTCTCAAGCCAATTTAGAATAAACACATAGTTATCTTCTGCCGTTTTCCGATCTCCATTGGTGCTATAATCGGACGTAGTGTTTGAATACGAGAAACCGACACCGGCCGGAGATTCTAGAAATAACACATTCGCAGCTGCCACATGATAACAATGGTAATAGTAAGTCAAATATTTGGTAGTTACTTGAATCAGACAATATATGATCGTTGTGCAATACCAATATTCCACGCAAATTTGTTTCGATAAAGAGTTTTGCCATCACTGTGGACTCGAAATGGCCCGAGTTCTTGCATCGCTCCATAGGCAAGGGATGAGCAACCGGGACCTGAGATTAGAGCATGAAATTCCCGATCTTAATATAGCAGACATCGTGCAACCATCCCGAGAAGATGGCACATGATATGTCATGACTCATATATATCCCTATAAAGATATGTTGACTATGAAGAAGGCATTCTTCCAAGATAGATATGAAAGATAAAATATAGAGTTAAGATCTTTTGCTTCGTTGGCCAATATTAGATACGTTGACCTTGCGGGGAGGGAGATATTTTCATAGAGATGCTTAAATAATGGACGATATATACTTTACTGAGAGTGAAGCGAACTTGACGTTATTTCTTAAACTTGGCAATGCATTAGAGATATTGCAAATGCGAGGGCCAAGAACACATAATACCTCCATTAAGCCATAGAAGAAGAGGAAGAGAATCTTTATCACGCAGCGCTTCGACAAAGTAGTAGAAAAATGCTCGACCCGCCAATTTATCAACTGTGACATAACCACCATAGTGATTGAACTCAACTGGCGGTTGTCCAGGCAATCTCCAGATCTTGTCTTTCCCTTTCAGTCCCTTTTGAGAATGCAGCCTAGAATTGGGTTCTTCCTTTAATCCATGGCCATCAATCGCATGAAAATGCCTCTTGTCGACCCCAATATTCTGGAACTTTGCTTTGTGGAGAGAACCTAGAATTTCTCCTTGCTTCTTTCCATGGATTTGAACAATAGACGTCGAGAGAAGTAGAGAAAAAAGTAGAAGACAAGAGTTGTGTTCTTTAGGGTTCTTCCCCATTCTCTCCACTCTCCTATCTCTTTGAGCCACTTGAGAGGGAGGGAGAGAGACAGAGAGAGAGAGAGAGAAAGAGAGAGTACAAAGAGGCGTTTAGTGGTGGTTTATTGAGATGAAATCCAAGTAGCTGTGTTCATGTATACAAGTCTATTGATGGAAAGTTTCAACGACCAGAGGGGGCTTGACAAAACTTACGCAATAATTCATGCAATTGAATATATTTTATATCATCCCAACCATGTTTTAGCATGTGATTGCAGTGTAGTTCGTGTTTGGTTATTTGGAAACACATGCCGCTTTTTCTGCTCTTTAATAATGGATAGCAATGCAAGACAAACAAACCATACGAAGTGGCATACGACTAAATATGGATAACGTGGCTCACCTTGGATCTTGGATCTAGAAGCTATACCAATTGTCTAATATTGGGCAATAAAGTAAGTAAGTGATCGTATTTCCAAGTGATCTAGTCTTGCTACTTTTCTTCAAGAAGTATCCCCATTCCTTATATATCCGTTTCTTATGAAGCAACGTATGCATAGGAACATCAATAACTAACAAAGATTATATATATAATATAGGCATATACCTTTTTAATAATTTTTCTATATATCATGTTCACCAATTTTGACTGAAAATCGCTAAAATGGATGCCAAACATCCTACATGACACACTTGGCAATGACGCTAACTTGGACAATCTTTGCAATACTATTTTTTAAAGAAATTCTACGATTTCTTTTTCTTTTTCTTTTCTTTCTTTTTTCTTTTTTCCTATTTCCCTCCTCCGATCATTAAGGCCTCAATGATGGTCAATGGAATTCGTTAGCCACAGACAAGGGACAGTAAGGGCATTGTAGCCCCTGCCTCTAGCTAGTTGCCAAGGCCCTGGCAACCAGTGAGGGGAAATAGGAATTAAAAAATAAAAAATAAAGGAACAAAAATTGAGAAAATTTATTAAAAATTTCAAAAATCATTTATGTCAATTATTTTTGGTCAAAATTGGTCAAAATGACTACTTTGGAAAGTTATCAAAAGGTTTAGGACTAAGTTGGCAAAACTGCAATTTTTAGGATTGAATTGGCTATTATACAATAATTAAGAATTTTTTGGACAATTTTCCCGATTTCATTTGAAATAAATACAAACTTTCACAAATTCATTTACTTGCTACTTGTATCATCGAAATTGAATCGTCAATGAAATACGTTTTGAATATATGTGGGTCGATGGGTGAATCAACAAAAAATATGAAGGGTCCTTTGCTTATTTTTAATGGGAAAGAAAATGACAAGAAATTTAAAGATATGAAAATAGGAGGCAATTGTGACTAGCCATTTAAATTGCAAAAAAGTAAAAATAAATACAAATTTGCAAAAGAAAGTTGAATTCTATGATCGATTGGGGAGTTTTTACAAAGTATGATGTGACTATTTAAAGTCTATAATTAATAGTTACAAATGGCGATTTCTGAATTTAAGGAGATAACTTATGTTGACACCTAAATTTTGGCAACCCGTTTAGTCATTTATCGTATTAAAAATTAGGAATTAATTTTATCCCTGAAAAAATAGTTAATCGCATAGTATATAGTTTTAGGCGCATTTATTTTTTATTTGCATTTACGTTGGGCCAGTGAAAAATTGGTTCAAATTAATGGTTCAGGACTTTAATTTGGTGAATTGGACTAAACCCACGAAAGAAGTAAATCGGCCCAAGCCCGTGTCCTTGGAAAGATTTTACGGATTTATTTTTGCGAGATTTCAAATTTTAAAAGAATCCTCTTGCAATCCTAAATCGTATCAAAATCAAATATTACATTTGGAAAAAGGAATTTTCGTGGATACGGATTTGGAAAAATTAAAACCCTAACTTGTGGCCTATAAATAGATTAGATTCGTAGGGTTTGGAGGAGGTCACACATATTGATACACACGGCCACATGTAGGGATATACGTGAGAAAAGAGAGAGGTAAGAACGCGAGTTCTCTTGGCCAAGTTTTGTCCGAGACCCACGTCGTCACTGCCCCCACGCTCTCATCATCCGTGACAACTTGTCGACGAGCCACAAGCCTTGCCGTGCTGAGCTCGCTGTCTTCAACCTTGACGATGATGCTGCTCTAGTTTAGCCGCGTTGACGACGAAGTTATTGTTCATTCCACAATAACCCTAAGTTGCTGATCTCACTGCCCGCATCACCTGTGCCGCACCACTTGTCCTCAGGAATCAACGAAATCCCATCTTCATCATGCCTTTTCTTCTTCGACAAGATCAACACGCGTAAAGAAGACAGAAGGAGCCATTACACGAGATAAAGTCCTCATATTCAGAGGTCAATAGTCAACAAAGATGAGGGCCGCACAATTGATACATCCATGCAATTGAGGGGGAGACGTTCGTTGAATAGACTGCATTTTATTTATATCATATAGTTTAAGTCATATTGTCATGCCATATCATTACATGTTAGATTAGTAACATTGCATTACATGTAGATTATATTCTCATTAAGAAAAGCGAAAAAAAAAATTTGAGTGATGGCGTGTTAATTAGAAATCATATCTAGGATTGATGATGTCAATTCTGATTTAACACTGCAGATGCTTTCGTTTCTATGAGTTAAGTCCTGCAATTTATTCATTGATTTATCTGGGTGTTAAATTGGTGGTTTGCGCATCCGCATGGTCATCTCACATGTTAGGAAAATAGATTTAAAATCAATTCAAGCTGCCTGCAAAAACATTTTTGAAATTAAAAGAATGGTACCGAAATGGCATTAGAGAAATCTAGTGTAACCAAGTCCCCGTACCCATAATCTTTTATTCGTAGGAGTAAAGCAAATCTCCCATTACTTTACTTTACTTGGGTTTCTAATCGACCCACCAAAAATAGATTAGTGGCGACTTCTAATTAAAAAATGCATATTAAGAACTTGAACCGAAAGTCGTAAATTGGTATGGGCTTAGGAGAGCCCGAGTTAAGTCTAGGCTTAACAATCTATTAGCCAAATTCTAGGTGGTTCACACCCGAAAATTTTGGTCGCGACAGCTTCCTAATCTTATCTTGAAAAAAAAAAATAACCTTCTAATCCTATCTATGGTTATAAGAAGTTACAATAATACTCATCCACAAGAAATTACAAATTTGAAGCTATCACTACATGGCAGTTTTACCCCTAGAAAATAGATGTTTGTTGTTGATAACTTCCTTATCGAGTTGATGATGCTCTTCAAATTGTCCACTGTTCTTTTCATTGAGTTGTTCACTAGACTCTTCTGCCATCACCTAAGTTTGTCACTTTTCCCTTATAATCAAAATTTGATCACTTTTGGCATCAACTTTTGCCCTTTTAAAAAGAATGGAATGATTCATCACTCATTCGATTCTTTAAATAAAATAATCAAGAGTCATTGTGCCCCCTTGTTATCGGCAAATTTTATTTTTCCTTACCGAATTGTCTCTTCATGGTGGCCAACTTATGAGTATTTGTATTTGTTGACACCTAAATTTTACCATTTTATTTAGAATATAATAGCATACAAAATTAGGAATTAATCGCTAAAAAAAAAAACAGAGAGAGAAGGAAGTAAAGAGTAAACTAAATAACTTTTATTAAAATGCATCGTGTATGTTTTCATTAAAATCCATAACACGTAGATATTAGGAGCATTTACATAACTATCACTAATTATTAAATCTAAATGTAAAAAAAAAAACAAAAAACAAAAAAAGAGCGGACCGGGCTTGGTCCAGTCCTTCTCTTTTCTCCTCTCCTTTGTATGTCTTTTCGCTTGGGCCAAGCCCAGCCCGCGTGCTAGTCTTCTTCCTCCTCATGCCGGTCACGCTCCGCAAAAAAGAGGAGTGCAGGTTAGAGAGAGGAAACAGATGGCGGCAGATGGCAGCACGATCCGTGGGTCAGGGCCAGACCAACTAGCTAGCTAGTGATGGCAGAATCCATGCACACAGGCCGATGCCCTCAAAAGAGGATGGAAAAGGGGGAGGTCTTGGGAGGGAGACCTGGACGGGGGTGGAGGAGCTGGAGAGAGTTTCTAAGCAAATGAGAGGGAGCTAGAGAGAGTGAAATCGAGAGAGTGTCGCTGTCGCTTGAGGTTCGCTCGTGGCTCGCTATCCGAACTGGTAAGTCCTTTGAACCATGGGTGCTCCATTTTGAGAGGTGTCGGGCTGGAGCTCACGGTGATAAGTTCGCACGAGTTTCAATCTCGTTGATCCTCCGTTGACTCTATTGCATGTTAGGCTATGCTTTGTGTGTTTGAGTCTTGATCGAGTCAAAATGTGTAGTGCCTACTGGTACTAGGCGTTCGATAAAATGCCTGAGTAAGGGCGTGTTTGGTAACGTTTCTGTTCAAAAATTGTTCTAGGGAACAAAAATAAAATAAAAATAAAAACTATTTCTATTCCGGGTAACAGTTTTTGAACAAAAGAACGCGTTTGGTAAGTGTAAAAAATTTCTGTTCTTGAAATAAATAAAAAAGAACAGAAATACGTTTGGTAACTGCACTCAATTTCTGTTCCTAGAATAGAAAAGGAATATAATCATGTTTGGTAACTTTTATGTTCCAAATTTTTCAAAAAATGCTCTTTTTTTTGGGGGAAATTTCAAATAATGACCCAAAGTGAGTCTATTTTCTCAAATAAGGACCCAAAGTAGCCATTGTCCCAAATAAGGGCCCGAAGTGGCTAACAACTCTCAAATAAGGACCCAAACCAGCCAAGCGGTAAGCGTGTGACATTTCCGGTGGCTGAAATATGGGCAATTTTATCCACAAAAAAAAAAATAGATAGAAATTAACAAACCCTAAAGACAAAACCCCCCAACTCTTCACGTTCTTTTGACCTAAAAAAAAAAACTCTTTATGTTCTCAAGTATTTCTTCTTTTGCTCTTCATCTTCTCCGTTCTTTGTCATCTCTCGCTTGGAGCATCAAAATTTTCTGTTAATGGAACACAAATTGAAACACAACAAGAAACCCCTAACTTCGTTTCTTCACATCTTCTTTTGTTTTCTTTTTTTCGTTTCTTTCCAACGAATAAGACAAATTTTGAGTAAAGCCACATTTTCGTTATTAAGACACTCGTGTGTAACACGAGGGCCTCAATTCTTCATTATCTTTTCCTAGGTTCGCCATACACTTTGATTCACACTCCCGTTCAACCGAGGTCAGTTTCGTTCAAATTGGTGCAATCGATCCTTCATTCATCAAAGTGGTTGTAACTTGTTGAAGCAACATGTAGACAAGTCGTTGGCATTGGTGGAATATCACATAGATGGTAGCGAGGATGGTGATGGTAGGAGGAATTCTTTTTTTCTTTTTTTATGGTGTTCTTTTTGCTTGTTTTGTCGGATTTCTGAGTTAATGTCTCTTTTGTGCCAAAAATAATGCATGTGAGTTGTGTCCAAACGAGAGGGGACAAAGAACGTAAAAGATGAAGAACAGAAGAAAAATAATGTAAAGAGTTTGGGGGTTTGTTTTTATGGATTGTCAATTTCTATCTATATTTTTTTGGGACAAAATAGCCCATATTCTGGACATCAGAAATGTCACATGCTCGCTGACCGGCAGGTTCAGGTCCTTATTTGAGACTTGTTAGCCATTTCGGGTCTTTATTTGAAACAACGGTCACTTCGGATCCTTATTTGAGAAAGTAAACTCACTTTGGGTCATTATTTAAGATTTTCCCTTTTTTTCTAATGAAGTTTAAACTTCATATTGAATTCTCATTCTCATGAAATGCTCATTAATTTAATTTGGTTAAAGTTACAAACACCTATTGAGATTTAATTTGGTTAACTTAATGGTGTGAAAGTTTGGTGTCTTCAGATTTGATGTGATCTGTTGTTATTGATGCATCGGTTATTATGGAGGCCTTCATGAGGTTGCGATTGTGATTAGCACATTCAAAGTGAAGATGTATATGACAGATCTTGATTTAAAAAGCCTCCACAAAAGAAAGTTAACAGGTTCACTGTCACAACCCGAACCCCGGGTACATGCACATCCCTCAATGGTCAATTTAAAATTCGCAACATCCCAAGAATTGTTGCCGACCCATTCATTATTTTGCACATGCGGAAACGTAAAACAATCTCCATATAACAAAATAGTGGGATAGAAACGTAGGATATTATTTTTCACAAGCCACACCTACAACATCATAGTATTTATACATATAAACCAGTTTAACACCCCAAGGTCTGATACAAAAAGTGAAGTTGTTCAATTACCCACTAACTAAGCTTCTATCTATAAGACTGGGGTTTACTACTACAATACCATACTTCTCGATTTCTCAGAGGTGAGCTGTCACCCTACATCCAATCTTATTATTCTTTTACTGCGACTGACTGTACACGACCCGGCCTTCCTCAATGTAGGGACCTGAAAAATGTTAGCCCACTAAGGGGTAAGATCACATCTCAGCGAGTAAATCCCCTAATTCCAAATTAGGCGAAGGGTACATCCTGCATGCAATCTAATCACGTTTCTCATACTTTCTTAATACTAGTACATTCCTGCACGTTAGTGTCAATCAAATCATACATGAGATATCGAGATCATATATCATCAGAATACTTTTAACATGTACATATGTAAGGACATAAATGTCACATAATTACATAGGCCCCCAATTACCAGACTAAACCGTTATGGCATGTCCCATACCGCACTACACAATTCCGTCTTTTAATTAGGCCCATCACTTTCACCCATTCATGTGTCACAAATGATTTCAATGTTCAGATAATAGTCTTCCGGCATAATCGGGCATCGCCTCGCACCGTCGAGCGCGGCATCGTCTACATCTAGATGGCATTCCATATAAGAGCATCGGTCCAGCCTCCACTGCGACCGGCATCCGTTGACGTGGGGCATTCCCGAAGGAGCATCGGCCCAGCATCCACTGCGACCGACATCTGTTGACGTGGGGCATTCCCAAAAGAGCATCGGGCCCTAAAGGCTTGTGACGGCATTTCATATCATTCATACATTTATTCAACTTCAGCCCAGGATACCGTGCATTGCACTCAAATACCTCAATTAAAATTATGATCCCGACCTATTTTCTTCATATTAGAAATGCATGGTAAAATAATCGTGTGTGGGGACATGGTCAGATCAAACCAGAAAATTTGTGTCATCTCTTTTAAAATCTCACAGTTTGGTACAGTATTTAAAAACACTTTCGGCGTCCAAAACCTGACACCCGGTATTTTATAATTAAATACCAACAGTTTTCAATCACCATACAATAGCACAAAACATCACATAATTCATGCGAATACCCATGCCTTTACACATCCATTCACTTCATAAAATCAATACACATGAAATTAGACCACTTTTCATTCTCAGGTGAATAGTGCACGTCAACAATGCGCGTGAACAGTGAAATTTCAGAGTTCAATAACTAATAAATTAAATCCGCAAGTCATTAAAACACTAATTAAAGCAAGCAAAGCATCAAGAACCATCATCAAACTAAAA
Organism: Eucalyptus grandis; assembly: GCF_016545825.1. NCBI lineage: Eukaryota > Viridiplantae > Streptophyta > Magnoliopsida > Myrtales > Myrtaceae > Eucalyptus > Eucalyptus grandis. The sequence goes on along the minus strand of NC_052618.1, from coordinate 58,853,121 downwards.
TCAGTTCTAATTTACAGAAACCGAGCCTTCGCGCGTCTCCAAATTTAAATCCAAAAACCTAACCAATCGAGCTCGGAAAATTCCCAAATTCGAATATGTTGTAAAGGACATGTAAAAAAACATTTTTCATGAAGACACCAAGATCCATATCCCTCTGGATTCGGCCCAGAAATTATCTCTATCCAGCACAAAAATTGGGTCCAGTTCCAGAGAACCTAACTCATCAAAATCGGTTTTTTTTTGTCGAAATCTAGTCCGTTTGATTTGAAATTCAAGTATGTTAAACTAAAAATTATAACGAACAACTTTCATGAAGAAACCGATTGGAAATTCGATCTCGAAAGGTCAGTAACAACCCTCTGAATCATAACAGGTCAGGAGTTACAAAACTGTCCAAATTACTGTTCCGAGGATGACGTCACTAAAATCGTCATCTTTTTAATTTCTAAAAATTCTAAGAAAAATATATGTTACTATTTAGGATGTCCCAAACTTTTCTTTAGAATAAAATTCCTTCAAAATCCCAACACACAGTTGTCTACGAAATTAGCAAAACACACGTCCTGAAAACTGTTTTAGAAATCAGCTACTGTTCTACTCTGAATCTTCTTCCACGACATTTATCTTGCTCTCTAAACCCTATCTAAGCTTTTTTATGGCTATCATAACATCCCTAACCAACATCCATCCATATCTAACGTCATCTACATATTTTTAACTTGTATGAATTCCTAATAGAGGTACTCAACCCCTAGTCCAGATTTAGAAGACAACTCACCACCAAAACTAATGGCGATCCTCACTTGTGGCCGGACGGCAACACAAGGACAGCCCTTGAGGTTTTTGACGATGATTTGGACCCGGCACAACGGCTAGAGGTGTCGTTGAGCGACCACCACAACAGCACACAAAGTCTCGGATTTTCTTGAGGAGGGAAGAACGCTCGAGACCTTGCTGTTCGGTCGCTGCTTTGTCGTCCAAGGGGGAGCTGAAATGGAAGTTGCACGTTCAAGGGAAGAGAAAACAACAGCTTGTACGTTGAAAGAGATAAGGGAGAAGAATAAAATAAGAGGAATAAAGGGAAAGATGGAAGTTGTCGTGTAAAATACAACAGACAGACTTCCATGCGTGAGAAAAGAGTGGGGAAGGAGAGTGGAAATTGCTTGAAAGTTTCACTGAAGTTTCCTTTAGCTTTTGGCCTAGTTTTCCATGGAAATTTTGGCCGCCTATCACTATCATAGGCCCCACAAAGTTTTCCAACGTTGTCTCTTCTAATTGAGATGAAAGAAAATGTTGGAATCCATATAAACTGCTGAATCCGAATTTTGAAGTGATTCTCGTAGCTTTTTTCCCATGAAGATTGAGTTCATTTCCCTATCAAGTGGTCTCTCCATCTTTTCCAAGTCCATCTCCATTAAATATCAAGGAAATTGAGGTGAAATTGTAGGAGAGAGAGATTCCTACGAATTTCCTTTTGAGGAGACTTCTCTTCTTTCTTTCTTTAATTACTAATTTAACATCTAATTCAATAGGGTCAAGTCCCTTAGTAACAACTTATAATACCTCTTAAATTGCTTCACATTAAAGGCCTTAAAATCCTACTTAAAATGTGGCAATTTCCTTGCTCTTTTAATTTGCTGATCTTGCACATTTCATGAACAATTCCCATCATCAATAAATTTTGAGAAGATGCAACAATGTCCTTGGGATGAATTGTGACACGTGACAATTCTTAATTTCTGTAATCAACATCATTTCATTGATTAATTTCAGTCAAAATGTAATTTTAGCGCAACTTAAATTATCGGTTAGTTTTTGGGAACTTTTGGTGCAATGACCTGTGGTCGATTATTCCCGAGCCACAATGTACATCTTCAACGCATTGACGATTCTCGATTATCGTGAAAAATCTCGAGGTTTCAATTACGAGCACAGGGTACCAAAATAATAGAAAAATCGGTTTAGTGCCGATTGACGAGAAATTTGTAATTAGTTGGAATCACCCAAGCCTAATTTTATCTCTATCGAATCGACCTACTTCCGATTTCGATAGATTTCGATCTTTGAAATGATCCTTGTAGACTAACACGGTCGAACAGTCGATTCCTGATCGAATTCTCAAGTCTGTTGCATCAAAATCCTTTAATAACTTTCCCAATTAGTCAAGTTATCTCATGAGTGATCAGCTTAGAGAATAGCGCTATAAGAACGTCGACGAAAAGCCCGATTTATTTAATTGAAAACAGAAGCGGAAAATCAGACTATCACAATTACCTCGCATTTTAGCTTATGCATAGCTAGCATCAGTGTAGCCCTCACCGACATACTTAGTTATAGATGCCTACCAATCAACGTAACAGAAGCCAAGAGGACCGGCAGCAATAGATTTCCATTCTTCATCATGCTAGTTACCAAAAAATCATATCAGCTGTACCAACTCCTTAATGAATTTCACAAATCAACAAGATAACAGCTTTACAGATAAGAGTTCTTCAACAATAGATGATAGTTTTCTTATGTATCAGTATCGCAATCTTTCAACTGCAATGTGCCAACTCAATTTGTTTTTCTTTCAATCAAGTTAAAAAAAACTATCATAAAGTCATTTAACTAATTTAAATGGAAGCTCCCAATGCGGTTCCTACCTAATGTGATAGGGAGCACCTAAGAAAGCCGAAGATGTCAACCAGGAAAGTTACATCTAGTCAAGAAGCCACCCACTGAAAATAACAGCATCCGCAACCTCTTGCAGCAGCCCAATTGCCACACCAAAAGAAGAAGTTCCCTTGCTTTGTACTTGGGTTCCGAACAAAGCCTATCTTTGCTCTTGATGCCACGAAACAATAAGGATTATACGTGATTGAGGACCCCGCAAATCCTTCTGTGTGTGCGGCTGATGGGGAGGCAAGTGCTTTGATATCAGAGTATGGTCATTGTCATACAATGTCAGAGAGTTGGTGATGGAAAATCTGATTCCCCTACACAAAAGAACCATAAGCAAGCGAGCTGTGTTTTTTGCATCATCTAAACCACAATGAGCATGCCCGAGCCAGGTCAAGCCAGCCATCTCAACCGCCTCCTTAAGATTACATCTTAGACCTCCGAAAACTTCCTAGAATGGGACTTTTAGGTTAATCCATCTAGTGAAAGGAAGAGAGAGAAAATGTCAGAATTAAGCATCAAAGAATCCAAGTCTGCATGCTAGTTACATATCATCAACTCACCTGTTGAAGTAAGAAGGCTTTCGAATTTTCTTATAACAACACTCAGATTCCAACATCACCCAACAATCCCAGTTGGACCAGGTAACAACAGCAAAATTTGTGTTCTTTATGCCCTTCTTTTCAAGCCATTTGTCATGACTAAGAAGAGCCTCACTCAGAGTAACACCTCAATCTACCTAGACTCACCCCCGAAAAAAAAAAAGGATTTAAAGGCCGTAATAATGAACATAAAATTGATATGAGAAAGAAGATGCCATAATCCATAAGCATGACTGGAATGAGTGAACTCCCTATGCAGGCATGGGCTGTTTCAGTATTTGTGCATGGCAAGCACCAAAAGACAATTGACTCGCCACTTTGGCATGGTTTTGATGTATCATCAAAACTATACGTAAGGTTCTGCACTACCTACTGAATTTTAGCCTTATCTAATTATCTACAAATCATTCTAGTAACTTGTAATTCTTCAACATCATACATAGCCATCTTTACCCTTTTTCCAACTTCTTATAGCATAAGATATGACTGACAGACGTGCACTGTTAGCCCTTAACACTTTCAGCTCCACTGTCAAGTATTGATTTCATCTAATGTGCTCCTTTACAGATCAATCCACTTCACAAGACCAATAAATGAACTAAATCTATGCTGCATCAGACAACACTCATCAACTTGCACAAGAATCCAGAACTGGCGGCATCCCCCATAACCAGTTCATACTGAATAGATCAATCTTGCTTCCCTCGACATGCAAATGCACATGCTCCAACAGATTACGTGCCAATCATCAGATACCACCTACCATTAGATGCTCTTTTCAGATGTGTAATTTGTAGAACATCCAAGCACTAAGCAGCCAAGGTTATAGCAGATAGAAAACTCTATGTCCTCTTTCCTATATGCACCAGCAGAAATTCTACATGCTTTCGATATATCAAGGGGGAGACAAACAGAAGACGAAGTGGTGAACCCGACTCTTCACTATGTAGCAAAACTAACTCCAAGCTCTTAGAACATTGGTACAAATAGACATGGAGAAAGGCAATGCAATTTCATCCATGATTACAACAATTTGTCTATCACATCATAATCCAATGCATGTTCCCCCATATAAGGCACACATCATAACCTTCCTCTTAATTGCCAGTAGATTTGAAAGTACATAAAAAGCCATCTATAGCCAACTAAAGATAAAAACTATAAATGATTCTCCAAAAGGAAAAATTAGAGGCTCGTAAAAAAGAAGCAACTCACGGTGAGCCATTCATCTACTGGGTAGAGTGAAAACACTGTCACTCTTGACAGGTTCCAAGATCAATCAACAAAAGCCTCCCTATTGAATCAGGACGAAAAGGTCAAACTATGTGGAAAAAGACGACGCCCCTCATGGTCCCGTCTAGCCACACTAGAAAATAGTTTCCCCAGACAAAATGTCACATAATCATAACAAAGAAAATTTCTTCCATGACAAGGAAAAAATATTCAATGCAAAAAAGAAATGAGAATCTTGCACTGCGAGTGGAGGAAAGAGCTGAGTCCGTAACTCACACTAAGATAGTATCCACAAGCTATGTCATTTAATACTAAACATCAATCCTCACAGCTCTCCAAAATTTTGCCTACTTCAATTTCACAAGTATCGCATAAGAGAACGATGACCTTTCCTCGTCCATCTTTAAGACTAATAATAGGAAGCTACAGAAGAAATTAGAAGAACAACCTTTTTTCTTTTGCTAGGTAATTAGGGGGTTAGAAATTCTTGATACTCGCAAAAAGGCCAACGTGGTAGAAAATATGAGCAACGAACAGCAAAAAATCCATCTTTCCCACACAAAGAAAGAAAGAGAAAGAAAATTGAACATGGAATTGAAAAAAGTTTGATGTGTAGCAATGGAAGAATAATCCATGTCCTCATCTATATTTTGAAAGCTGTAGAGCAGCTCAAGCAAGCGTCACTGCTCTGCCGAGCGAGAAGAGCAAATCGAGCGAGCAGCCATCACCCAGATCTGCCGCAGATCTGTCCGAGCAACGCTCGCTCAGGGCTCAAGCACGAGGGCTCGCTCGAGCGAGCGTCTCGCAGATGTGGGCAAGCGCTGGCTCGAGCGAGCTGTCGCACTCGAGCCTCAAGCAGCCGTCGCCCAGATCTGCGAGGGGTGGCTCTCGCCGAAGCCCTCATCAAACGATGAAGGAGGAGCAGCAGCTAGTGAGCGCAGAAACTTACCTCGAACCATAAGCTTCAGCCGGTGAAGGAGTAGCAGCTGTCGGCGTCGGAGAGTCAGCCGAGTGGGAGGCGCCAGATCGCTCAACAGTGGTGAACCTGTGAGAGATGCCGGAAAAGGGAGAACGTCGCTACACAGGGCACGAACGGAAAAGGGGGAGCGTCGCTGCGCAGGGGACGAACGAAAGTGTTTCGTTTTTGTTCTTTTCGGCCCTTCAATAAGTGTTTCTGGAACAGAAAAGTAACTTTTTTTTGTTTCTTTTTTTCGTTTGATTTTGTTAGGAACAAAAAATAGTTTTTAACAAAAACGCAAACAAACACGTTTTTGTTCTTTTTTTGTTCCCAGGAACAAAAAAATATAATTTTTGTTCATAAACAAGAAAAAAGAACATTACCATGTAGGGCCTAAATGGCCAAAGTCCTTGATGTTCAATAATCCAGTTTGATGATCGTTTGCCTTTGTATTGTTGAACTATGTCTGTTGTCATTTTTTTTTTTTTTTGGTATATTTTCTTGTGATTCCATGGCACGTCTACCATCTTTTTGAGCTATCACGGGAAGGACCTCCACCGGAACTACCTTCCCTCTCTGGCGAAGACTGTGATTTAAGGCCGTCCTAGTCGGCATTTCTTCCCTTTTTAGTGTAACCCTATTTGTTTGGTGAAAACCTGGGATCGAAAATGTTAGTTTTGGCATGGTTATTTCCTTTGGTTGTTGTGGTTGCCGAGGCTAGGAGTTGTTGGCCAGAGTTGGGTGCTGTTGGCCGAAGCGATGGTGGAGCGGAGCGGTGTCCGTAAAGGATGGTTTAGTGTCTGGTTATGTGGGATTTTATAAATAAATAAAAAAATGAAGAAAAAAAAAGAATAAGATGAAGTTGCAGAGAAGAAAGGCATCGGGGAGGAAGACAACGCTCGAAGAAGAGAACGTGTAGAGGGGTAGACCAGAGGGGAGGAGAAAACAAAAGGAAAAGTAAGAGAAAAACTGCAGCAAAAGAAAAATATAAAAATAAAAAATAAAAAAGCAAAAAACAAAAGGAGGAAAAGAGTAGGGGTGATTGGTTCCCGGTTCCCAAAATTGCGAACCGTGGACTGAACCGTTTGGTCCTAGGACCGGAACTGGACCGAACCATCAGTTCCGGTCCGGTCCGGTCCGGTCCAACAAAATCAACTCTACTTTTTGCACTAAAAAGTGACTGTCCGGTCCAACAAAATCAGCTCTACTTTTTTGCACTAAAGAGTGACCGACTTTTTTGCACTAAAAAGTGACCGCACTCCGAACCGATCAATCTAATTCGGTTCTCAGGCGATTCAACGAAACTAATCACACATGTTCCCACGTGCAAAATATTCAAATTTCACTTGTGTGAAATGCATGAAGTGTGAATCACACTTCACTTTAACCATAAAGGCCATGAACAATTTGGCTAAAAGGTTGGACTTGGCTTAAATTGTAATCCGATAAACAAGTAACATGGGGACATTTTAATCACTAGAAGTCAAAAAATTGTAATCTTATTCGCTAAAGAGTATATCATCTAATGTCCTCAAGCAGGCAGAAGAAAACACAAAGCAAGGATCATTCAACCATTCATCACAAAATCCCCAATAAATCAATTAAAAAAGAAAGAGCTCTTACTTTCCCTCTTTCTCTTGATAACTAACTTGTTGGTACCACTCAAGGAAGCTTGGAAACAAAGAACTCAAGTCACAGCCCACGTTACTAACAAGGAGATTTTTTCTATAAATAAAAGAGTAACAAAAATGGTTTTAATGATCTCTTGGCCACATAAGAGGTTCTTACCTCAAATTGCAACTTTGGTTGCAATAAGTTATCATGTTTATATATTTTATTAATTCTATGTATATAAATTATATATTAAAAATTTTAGTTCGTACCTCAAATTGCAATTTTGGTTGCAATAAGTTATCATGTTTATATAAAAAAAAAAAAATTGGGGAAATTCGAAAATTCATTTTTTTTTTAAAACCGAAAAATCCGAAAAAATTCTAAAAAAAAAAAACAATTGAAAATCTTCAAAAAGGTTAAAATTAATCTATTGGGCTATTTTCTCAGGGAGGGATGGAGTGGGGACGCTTAAGTTTCGGGAGTGGGTTTCGACTCCCACGCCCTACAAGAGGCAGGGCAAAAGTCGAGTAGGAATAGAGTAGTACTGACAAAAAAAAAAAAATCTTTCTTCTAGTGGTCCACTTTCCTTTTCTTCAATGATTTTGATTTTTACCAAACTCTCCTACTATTTTCTTTTTGGTATTAATATGTAAATGTCATTTATCAAATGAAGTGTAGAGGCTTAAAAGCATCCCCCAACATTACAAACACAACTAATTATGCAAGAATATAGGGGTACGAAATCTCAACATAATTGCCAACAAAATATTTACCTAGGAGGGTTAACAATTATGAAAAAAATGAAGCCTTACCTCTTACAATTTTACGTATCCATCCATGTAGATGACTTCATCCCCAAATAACCAACGTTTGGGTTCAATCGCTTCCTCGGCAAGTTATCAATGCTCTTCAAGTTGTCCACTTTTCTTTTCTTTGATGATTTTTCTTTTACCAAATTCTACTACTATATTTTTTTTTTTTTGTATAAATATGTAAATGTCATTTATCAGATGAAGAACAAAGGCTCAAAAGCGTCCACATACATTACAAACACAGCTAATTATGCGAGAATATGGTGATAGGGAGCTTCCATGTAGTTGCCAGCAAAATATTTGCTTGGAATGGTCTACAATTATTGAAAAATGAAGCCCATACAATTATATTTGCATCTCAATTGACTCATTTGTCAATTAACTACTAAGTCTGTCACTGGTCTATTATAACCAAAAGTCGGTCATTTGTTGGTGCCAGCACTACTCTATCAACTTTCACTTTATAGCATATACTACTAGTAACTTTGACATAGGTTGTAATTATTTCATTTTGTAACAGCCAAATAAAGAATTCTAGATTCATTTCAATGAGTTAATTTGCGTAGTTTGTCCGTGGAAGAAACCTATTCAAGAGGAAATCCAGTAAATAAAAAAGGTGAATGCATTTGCTCTCCTCTCCCCCCTCCCCCCAAAAGAAGTCTTGAGCTCAACTTTACATATGATATGATACCGAAGAACCACATTGAAATATTTATATTTGATGGGGAGGCTTGGTGTGAGCACCACAGATTCTTGAATTTTATTTTTGGTGATTAGGCCGATCCTTAACGAAAACGAAAACAAAATATAGCACATTCCATGTACTATTGTCGCTTAGTTGTTGCTTCTTCTTATCCAATTAAAATAAACGCCGTCATGTTTTTTTTTTTTTTTTTGGTAAAGATAAACGCCGCATGTTTAAGCCTTAAAGAACAAACAAGCTCGACTCTTTCTTTGTGTTTCTCTCTCTTCGCCAATTTTCCCTGCTTTCACATTCCTCTCCTCATCAATGTAATTGTTAAAAGAAAAACAATGAAGTTCTTGAATTCCTAAATAACTGAATTATTACATGCACTTGAGGGTCATCGTGCGGTTGACCTCACCCACTCACCATCACTATCCAAACGTAAATTGTCCACACAAAGGTACGACGAGACCACAAGCGCGAAGCCAAAACTTGAACCTAAAATGTGCGATACGTTCTGCCTTCTCAGGGACAGTGGCTTAGTCATGTTTTACAATAAGGGCAACACGTTCTCCATGCCTTCGACCCGGTTGGTCGTGAGCATGAGCACTCCTGGCTTTTGTTTGGCTCAGCATTTGCATGTGGATAACCTCCGTGAGCAGCCCCCATCGACAGGGAGCGGAGGAAATTTTCTCTTACCGGACATTTAGGAAAGCATGGCTAATTCCAAACTTGTAGATTGCCATGTCGGCAAAGCAATAGGCCAATAGGATTACATTAGAATTACACACGGAGGTTTAGCGCTACATTTGACAAAAATGGAAAATTTAGGTTTGAATTGGCATCCATAAAACAGGTTCAAAATTGACCAAATGATTTTCCATAGTTTGGGATTTCATATGTTATATTTGTAATTAGAATTTATTGAGGATCCTCTTCCATTTGGAGTAAAGGTAGAGCTGCATTTGGGAAGAACAAGGAATTGCATTATTAAAGGAAACAACAAGGAAAGGAAAGAGAAAATTACAAAAATAGAAGGTGAAAAAAGAGAGAGAGAGAGAGAGAGAGAGAGAGAGAGAGAGATTTATTTGGTTGGATGAGATATGATCCGGCAAATAAATTACCGAAGAAAGAGAAAGAAAATGGAGAGAAAAGTGAGTCCTTGAGCGCTAATCCATCATCTTCAAGCACTTGAGGGTCTATTTATATGGGAGTAGAGAACCAGCAAGGAAGTGAGAGATGAGAGAGAGAGCTCTCTTGGGCTGATAGCTCGGCACCTGATGCCCCGCACCTCGCACGGTCGCAAACGGCAAATCTCCCTCGTACACTTGCACATACCCTCCGACCTGCATGCGTTAAAGATGGTGCAGCTTACTTTTCGTTCAACAAATCAAGCCAATTGATCCCTCTAGGACGAGGGGGATCCAAGACAAGAATAATTAAAAAAAAAGGGGTTGATGTCGTGAAAACAAATAACCCGCCTCACCTCGCCCCCGAGGAACCAAGGACGCCATGGACTCTTCGTTCGGAGGCTCATCTTGCTAAGAGACCTCTGGGTCGATGTCACCGGCACTCTTCCGTCCGTGTCCCCGCTGCATTTTCAGTCACTCGTTAGTCATACTCCCACTTCAATCACTCATAGAGGATTGCCAAAAGTTGTCAATGACCCAACAGTAACTGCTTCTGGATGCTTCTGGATGACTTTATTCTTATCACGGATCTTTTACTTCCAACATGGACGACGCACGCCCAAAAAAAAAAAAAAATTCCTTTTTGTTATTTACCTAAACAACCAAACACGGAGCCCCTTGGACATGAATTCTTGGAGGAGAGGGAGGACGGTGGAAGGGCTATCCCCCCAGCCATGGATTACTTCGCTGCACGATGCCCAGTCGTGATCGAGCTTCGTCACGTTGGCGTGAAGTGCCTCTTGCACATCTTCTCTGTTCAGGTAAGCATAAACGTAGTGGTCTCCACACGGGTCGAAGTCCATGATCTGGCAAAACAAAACACAACCCGAAAATCTATGACCTAAAGTTTTGCATATTGTCGTTCAGAAGTGCAAAAGTTAGAGTGTAAAAAAGAAGCAAATGAATTTGAGCTCACGTTGGTCTTCTTGGGAAGAGAAGTCAGGTTGACAGAGAAGCACAGAGGGGCGTAGATGTTGTAAACGTCAATAGGAGTAACATCATCATGCGCATCGTTCGTAGCCGAAATGCATTCCCTTGTTCGATTTGTGGCGTGTAATACATTCCTCTCTCCTCCGCCTCATCATTGATTGCTGCGTTTCCAATCTGCATGCGTCAATATAAATCCTCAATTATTTTTCTTATCTATCTACCCATGACCAATTATTTAATCGACATTATGAGTCATGAGGAATGGGTGCGCACTAGATTGGTGCTAGTTGATAATGGTTACATAATAACAAGAGAATTACCTACTAATGTTATTTTCATCGAATCAAACTTTGACCCTAATATCTATTATGTTTCATGGCGCGATTAGTTACACTACAATACCTGCCACAGCGATGACAATGCAGCATCCGCATTATTTATTTATCAAGAGATGCAGCATTTGTACCAAAGGTTCCAATGTGATGTTGACTACAATAAGCACATGCCTAGTTGTTAGTCGAATCCCAATTAGCAAATGGAACAATTGAGTAGCAAGCAGTTAGTAACTCAAATCATGAAAACGACCAAAAACACGTGTTCTACTGATTATAAAGCTAAAAGGATTTTTCCACATCTCGATGAGGTTTTATGGCCAAGACGTGCATGATGACTTCTGGCTTTTAATCATTCATTAGAACGCAAAAAGCCAACACAAAAACGCAGGCAGGCTTAAAGCATTTCCAGGTGTGAATGTTCAGACCTTAGGTGTTTCCTATACTTAAAGGCTATGCAATTCACGAAGACAACTTACTATAATCCCTTTGAGGTTGATAAGAGTCTTGTTTGCCTTCTTGTTGTTGTATAGGATGTTGTGAGCGAGTTGAGGTATGTAATGGCCCGCATAGCTCTCGCCTGAAATGTAAAAATCCCGGTTCTTGTACTCGGGAAACCTCTCCAGCCAATTTAGCAAGAATACATAATTGTCCGCAGCTGTGTTGCTGTCTCCATTCGAGCCGTAGTCTGACGTTGTGTTGGAATAAGAAAAACCGACGCCAGCCGGAGACTCTAGGAATAACACGTTCGCAGCTGTCCTCGTAAAGTAAATAATCGATCCGCTCTATCAGCGAAAAGAAAAGGCGAAATACATTTGAGAACACTACACTGTGTTTTTTAAATACTTTACCAATATTCCATGCAAATTTATTTCTGTAAAGAGTCTTCCCATCACTATAGACTCGGAATGGTCCAAGTTCCTGCATTGCTCCATAGGCGAGGGATGAGCAACCGGGACCTGAAAGAAAAAAGCAATAACAGCTACTTTTATTCACTCAACCGCACCAGAAAATAATCTAAATATGATTTACTATATAATTACTGTATAAATGTGATGACAGAAAGAATGATATAGATGACTCATATGAGCTTGTATGTGTGCGGTACATTAAGAGGAGGACATTGGTATATTAATTGGACCAATTCAATTATGCAATGTTCTATATCACTGTTAATCCATTCGGATTTTAGAATTGATAGGATGAATAAGGTAGATTAGAGAATGGCGAATGGCGAATCACAATGATAACTTAAGTCAATATACTTTAACTATGCCGCACCTAAACATATGAAAGACTATTCGTACTTTTACCAAAAAAAAAAAAAAAAAAAAAAACATATGAAAGACATATGGCAACGCTTGAGCACAAAGCACTTGCTTCATTAAGCTATCAATTAGACAGTTCGAAGTGTTTCAAAATCAATAAAAAGCCAACAACTCTTAGAAACATGTATAGTTCTTGTGACAAAGTTATATTCATTATTTGATGGCAACGTTAAATACTTATATAGATTGGTCAAGTTTAAGTTCAACATAGTATGATGCTCAAACTTGTTGAGGTGTGGTTCATACTTCCCATCGACGGGATAATAACGCCTCTGAGCTACCAAAGAGCTTTTATAATTTGAGCTCATAATTTATTGTTAGTTTGGGCTTAGGCTCATAAATAGCTACTCGATATAATCTCTTTCTCGTATAATCGAGAGATGTAGCAAGATGCTAATTATAGTGGAGTGATCCATTAGATGTAACTTTAGTTTAATGGTGAATCAGGATAGAAACCTTGTGTCTCAATTTCTTTTCTCGATTTCCTTGTGATTGTGTGACAAATCCTAATAAAAGTACGATGCAGTTATATATTTTGGCTATAAAAATGGTGATAAATTCCTAAGTGAAGAGAATAATATATTTGCATTGGAGATCAAGTGAAATTGGAAAAACTAAAACACTCACCTCCATTAAGCCATAGAAGAAGTGGCATCGAGTCCTTATTTTGCCCTGCTTCAGCAAAATAATAATAAAATGCTCGACCGGCCATATCGTTGATAGTGACATAACCACCATGGTGATCGAATTCAATTGGCGGTTGTCCAAGCAACTTTTCGATCCTATCTTTCTCCTTCAATCCTTCTTGATGGTAAATCCTAGAATGGAGATTTTCATGATTGTCTTTCACCTGAAAAAGGCTCTTGTCTATCCCAGACTTACTGTACTTCGCTTTATATAGAGAATCAAGAGCGTCTCCTTGCTTCTTTCCATGGATATGAACAAGCGACGACAAGATACATAAAGAGAAAAGAAGAAGAGATGAACGAGCTTTAGGGTTTCTCTCCATTCTCTATGCTCTCAGCTTCTTCCTCTTTGAGCCACGAGAGAGAGAGAGAGAGAGAGAGAGATGGCAATTAGTGATTGAAGGGGAAAGTCTCCACGACCTAAGTACGCTTGATTAGATTTAGGTAATGACATCCACGCATTCTTCTGACTCTTTTTCAAATTCGATAAATGTTGGTTGATCTTATCATTTTCGGAATCATGTTGTGCCATGAGACTTCCATATAGACAGTGTTTGCTCATATGGAAACAAATGCCGCTTAATATAGAAATACTTTCATTTTATTGAATTGAATCGAGTATAGTATATGATTTGTTACTATATATGGATATCGTGGCTTGGTATTGATGATGTATCTGTAATTACTATATTATTCTACAGCTACCATTTATTACCTTTTTTTCCTTGATAACCATATTTAGTTTTGACATTAAATATCCAGCATTTAATATCATGAGGTGTGTTTGATAACCACTACATACACAAGACTTGATTAATCGGTTTAAGTGAAAAATCACATATTATGTTGAGTAAGAATGACTTACTTAATTAAGTGATGAAACATACAATGGAAAATAAATCATACTAGTTATATTATCAAAACCTTCCGCTCATGCTCATTATTCCATGTTTAGCATGAAAAAAATAAAACTAATTAATTAATTTCATATGTTATCAAATAACTTTTTTTATTTTCATTTTCACTTCCTTTCAGAATTTAATGTTTATTATTTAAAAACTCTTTGAGCCTCTATCAATGTTCATTTATCTCTATCACCAACACCTTAAATATATCATCTTATATATGAAATTACCAACATTTTTTGTGGAGAGTATTACCAAAAAAGAAGTGTTAAACATATTGCAAATGCGTGAATTCAATTGTAAATATGTCTTTTTGTCAATTGAATCCTAAACCTTTCTCCGAGTGGTACTAACATGGACACAAGCTGTCCTACGTGAAGTGCAATGCAGCCCGCACTAAAGTAGATAATTTTTAATAATATTTAAATATTTTTTCAAATTATTTACTTATTCATTTTTTTTCCTTTTCCTTTTCTTTTTTTTTTTTATTTCTATTTCTTCCCTTCCTTCTTCCTTCAATTGGTCGCCGGATGTTGGCAGCTGCCCATCGCTGGTGGTGACTGGTGTTTACCCCAAAACCTTTCAATTTAAGGTTTTTCTTGATAGATAATCATTAAGAATCCGAAGAAAAGTTCCTCAAGTTGTCGGGGAATATCTAGATCCTGCCTTTACCCTTCTGTCCCTCTTGAGAATAACCCCTAATATTGGGGTCTTCCTTTAATCCATAGTGATCAATCACATGAAAATGGCTCTTTGTCAATGGAAGAATTCTAGAAAGTTGCTTTGTTGAGAGAACCTAGAATTTCTCCTTGCTTCTTTCACATGGATTCAATCATGCTTCTTGCCACGAGTGAGTAGAAGGTTGTGTTAGAAATTTTGCGGAAAACCATAATCTTGATAATTGGGATCAATTACGGAAACGTGTAAATTTTGTATTAACGTTCAGCCATTGATGATATCAAGAACAGATACACGGAGCTTGAACGATCATGAATAGGCACTTATAGTCAATTGCTCTCTCAACGTTGATGGTGTGTTCTCCGATTATCAGATAAACAGAATAATGGGAATAATGAGAGACTTTGGCTTAGATAACCTATTTATATGCTAATACAAATTCTAATAGATATAGTCTTCCATCAAGACTAGTCCTAATAGATATGGACAATCTCCATAATTATTAACAACTAGATTTGGATAATAAATCCTTAATGAAATCTAATGTAGGCAATTTAAACTAAACGTGGGATCATATTAAATAAAATTATAATATTATCTCACTTGATCCCAACATTTCATTGAACGAAATATTTAACCAAATCCACAAAACTTCATGTTGAAAATAAAACACATGAATCATGGTGATAAGTCCTCTTAGAACGAGTATTATATTTTATGTATCACAATGTACATAATCAATCCATATGTGAAAACATAACATAATAAATAAACCTTATGTTAATTCTAGGTCAAATATGATTGTTTTTCTCAAGATAACTGAATGTATACAACTATATTGAGAAAAACATCGCAAACAAATAAAAGTTTCACAAATCTTCCATATAAATGAAAATTTACATAGTTTGACCAATGCTCATACTAACTACATCATCCTTATAACTCATTAGTGACATGATTGTAGTTAAAGGGTCAACTATCATCAATTCAGTGCTTACGTATTCATCCCGAATCTTTCTAAGACCTTATTAATATAGGTTACTTGAAATGGTTCTAATATATCTCAAGGTCTAGCCCTATGGATCTTAATGCCAATGACATAAGATCTCTCGCATATATCATTCATATCAAAACTCTTAGAAATGAATTATTTCACCTCATGTGGTAATCCCTTATCATTTATTACAAGTAAAATGCCATCCACATATAAGACAAGAAAACAAATATTTCTCTCACTAACCTTCTAGTATATATATTGATCCATGACATTTTCTACAAAATTGAAAGAAAAGATGGCCTCATGAAATCTCAAGTATCATTGGTGGGATACTTGTTTCAAGCCATACAGAGATTTCTTAAACTTGCACACTAGATGCTCATCAGTATTAGAGAAGAATCATCTTTGTTGTTTTATGTAAACCATGTCTTCTAGTTTTCCATTGAAGAACGTCATTTTCACATTCATTAGATGTAACTCCATATCAAAATGAGCAACAAATGCTAAAATGATACGAAAAGAATCTTTTTTAGATACAAGAGAAAATGTCTCCGTGTAATTGATTCCCTCATTTTGGGTGAATCCCTTGACAAAGAGTCTGGTTTTTTATCTCTCAATGTTGCCCAATGAATCTTTCTTAATTTTAAAGACTCATTTACAACCAATAACCCTCGCCCCATTGGGCAACTCTATTAAATCCAAGATTTCATTAGATGTCATAGAACTCATCTCTTCTTTCATGGCATTGTACCATAAATTGAATTTATCACAACTCATGACTTGTGAAAACTTTTTAGGATCATTTTTAACTCCAAAATTATAGTCAGATTATAGTAGATACAGAATGTAATCACTAAGAATTGCTGATTTCTTCACTCTAGTAAACCTTCTTAATATTGCATCAACATTCTGCTAATGAGTTTGTTGCTCAATTAGCTACTCAATAGTTTCTCGTAATTGCTTAGTAGTTGGATCTACCAAATCAATATCAGCAGGTTGTGGAATTTCAATGATTGGTTGTTCGATGACTGATTGAACTGAAGGGGCATTGTAAACAACAAACAATCCAATACGTAAAGTAGAATGTTTAGTATATGAATAATCTTCTTCAGAAAAAAAAAAAAAAAAAAAAAAAAAAAAAAAAAGTCCCTAAATTGACTTTCCCACTAATCAGATCGTTCTCAAGAAACTTAGCATTTCTCGATTTCACAAACCTAGTGGTGTGACATGGATAATAAAACCTATATCCCTTGGGCTTTTTAGCATATCCAATGAAATACCCACTTATAGTATTTAGGTCTTAACTTTTTTTCCTATGGATTGTAGACTTTTACTTCAAATGGGCGTCATATATGTTGCAAACTTGGTTTCCAACCTTTGAATAACTCAAAATGCTTCTTAGGGACGGTCTTGGTCAGAACTTGATTTAGTATGCACATTGTCGTTTTAAGAGCCTCAGTCTACCAAAATTTAGGAATTTTAAAGCTACTAAGTATACTATGTACCATGTCCAATAAAGTTCGGTTTCTTCTTTCTATTACACCATTCTCGTCCGGAGAACCAAGCATAGTGTGTTAGGCAAAAATCCCATGCTATTAAAGATTTTTCGCAAATGGACAAGATGTTTGTCCTTCTTCAACGTATCTATCATAATATTCTCCACATCTATTTGATTTCATGATCTTAATTTGTTTACCGCATTATTTCTCAACTTCAGTTTTAAATACATGAATTGTGAATATCTTCCATGAAAGAGATGAAGTATCTCTAATCATTTGAATCAATATTTGGATTGTAAATATCTGTATGTATGATTCATAATATTTACGTACTCCTCTTGGTACCTTTCTTTGATTTGTTGGTGTGCTTTCCCTTTATGCAGTCTACACAAATATCTTAATCAGTAAAATCTAGAATACTAAGCATTCCATCATTTACTAATCATCTAATTCTATCTATGAAAATATGTCATAATCTCCGATACCACAATATAGAGGAATCAATATTCATAATACATCGTTTTATACTAGTATTATTATAAACGTGCATTATATTATAGATGACATTGTGTTGAAAATTAATTCGAAATAGACTTTCAGACAAAATATCACTCCCAACAATTTCATATTTATACAATAAATTGAATGTTGAACTTGAAAATTTAAAGGAGTATCCCAATGGTACAAGTCTTGAAACTAAAATTAAATTCCTAGAGAAATTAGGAATATAAAAGGTTCTTTCTAAATTCAAAACAAAACCACTATTGAGAACAATATATCCGTTCCAATAGTTTCTACACGTGAATATATCTTGTTTCCTAAATAAATGCTTTGTTCACTTCCTATTGATTTCTGCCAATTCTAAAAACTCTACAAGGAATTTGAAATGTTGATTATATAACCAAATCAATCTATCAAGCATTGTGCTTCACATCAATCACATTAGATTCATAATACATACATGAGAGTTAATTACCTTTCTTTTTTAGTCAGGCCTTAAATTTGGCGTAATCATTTTTCACGTGCCCTTTTTTTTTTAAAAAAAGCACTTGGATTCTTTCTTAGTGCCAACTTGGGGAGGTATTTTACATTTTTCTCTTTTGCATGCCTTGTCCTTTATACTTATCATGTATTTCCGTATGAGCACTTTCTCCCATTTTCCATGAGCAACCTCCCTTCCTTTTGAACATATATAGTCATAAGTTCATTAATTAACCATTTAACATTATATGTGTTGTAAGAGATCTTGAAATGGACATACTCTTGTGGGTGAGTGTTTAGGATCTAGTATACAATAAATAATTATGATATCCCAACCTCAATATTTTTCATCTGAGCTACAATATCCCTCAATTTCATGATGGGCTCAAGTAAGTTTCAATGATGAGAACTTCATAATTAGGGTCATGGCATGCATTTTCTCTAAAGATTTAAATTCCGCATCAATAGGCTCAAGCAATCCTTTAACATTGTTATGCTGAATTATTGAACCATGAATGTTAGCAGAAAGTTTTGTAATGTACATCACACTGAGGCAGTTGGATTGCTCCCATTGTGCATAAAAGTTAACTTCAACCTATCTACTAGCTTCAGTAAGAGTAGGTGGTTCATATGACCGTATAGCATAATCAATATACATGCACTCCAATTAGAGAAGAATTAATTCACTCCATTCTTTATAGTTATCACCATTCAACTCAGGAATAATTATACCAGAACTAATCATAGGTGGTAAAATTGTATTATAATCAAAGGAAACTTATACATCATATATTTGAGGCAAAAAAATTTAAATCATGTTTTGCTGATGTAAAATATGGTATAAAATATGAATCACCTAATATCAAAAACTACCTATGGGCTAAGTTTTCAATTTAAATAGATTCGTAATTACTTCATGATGAAACTATCAAATTATATTCCATTCCTCAATCCCTATGGGTAAATTAAAAAAGATAAAATGATATTTCATCATAATTAATCACATTAATATATTAAAATTTCCTACAAGATAAAATTCATAATATTAAGGTGACCAATCACAATTAATATCTTTGACTATATGTGATCCAAAGACTCTTAATATATATAATTTAATATAATCAAAGATGTTGTAACTAATCTGCAATCAATTAAATATATACGAATCACTGAACATTTAATTCCATGAATAAAACATTCATTAAATTGCATGTAAGGATAAAATAATAAATCAACGAAACAAGGGAAAAACAGTAAATTAAGGCAACCAATGACAAAACCGTAAATGAATCGATCGAGGGAGAATCGTAATTTTAATGGCCATAGGATCGCAAAACAGTAAAATGCAGAGAGAAGACGTAGAGAGGAGCCGGATCAAGCGCATGCGTCTCACACACCAAATCGCTGCACGGGCGCATGGTCGCAAGCGCCTGTGCCAGCCCACAAGCACGTGAGCCTCACGCGCCTGGGGCCTGCATGGGCATGTGGTTGCACGTGCCTGAGGCTTTTTCGCGCAATTTCGCCGTTCTTCACATTGGTCGCGCAACCACTGGGGGTTCGCCCCAGTGGCCACCCTTCCAACATGGAAGGGGGAGGTGAGGGGTTCAAATCCCCACCTCCTCAAGGGGGATGGGGGTAGGGACGCGTAAGTTTCGAAAGTGGGTTGCGACTCCCACGCCCTGCAAGAGGCAGGGCACAAGTCTGCGAGTGAGTGTAGAGTAGGATTAGAGTAGGACTGACCAAAAAAAAAAAAATATTGGTCGCGCGTTCCGTTATCCAAGTCTCCTCTAGTAGCCCACCTTAGACCAAAATAAGGAATGGGTATTGGAGACCCCGCTAGCATGACCATATAGGTCCAGGATTCGGCGAAAAACGGCAAAAAATTGCTTGAAATCAAGCAAAATTCCCCAGAACGGAAAACCTAACCACCAAGACTCCCGCGCCAAATTTTGCCAAAATCACCGGTTTGAATTTTTTTTTTTATTTAATCAAAAGGCCCCATGAAAATCATCAAGGTAGAGATATAAACATTCTCTAATACTAACTATTTGAAATTTTGCAAAAAACCATAATCTTGATAATCGGGATCAATTGCCAAAACGTGTGTAAATTTTGTACTAATCTTCAGCCATCAATGATATCAGAATAGATACGCGGAACTTGAACGATCGTGAACAGACACTTCTAGCCAATTGGCCTCTCAACGTTGATGGTATGCTCTCCAATTATCAGATAATCAGTATAATGAGAATAATTAGATATAGTCTTCCATCAAGACTAATCCTAGTAGATATGGGCAATCTCTATAGTTATCAACAACTAGATTTGGATAATAAATTCTCAATGAAATTTAATGTAGATAATTTTAACTAAATGTGGTATCATATTATGAGAGTCCTGAGACGTCATGCACAGAGGAAGTTGTCTGAGATACTTTACATAAGTCGTCGAGATCGATGTTTGATCGCAACGAAAATCTTCAAGTTGTTATATAAGGACATGGGGACGAGAGGCAACGGTTACTTAGAGATGCTTTCGCAAGGTCCTGGTAATCTGGCACGGCAATTCAGCAACCACTGGGGACAGCTCCTTGCGACAACGAGTCGAAGCAAATATGGCGAGGAGCAGCAGCAGCGACTGTGGACCAATGTCGATGGCAGTGGATTCAAGTGATATTTAGGGATGTGGAGAATGGATCTCTCGAACTGGGAACCACACGGACTGGATCGGACCAAACCAACCAGTGTGGTCCAGTTGCCGGTTCCTAAAAGCGAAACCGGTGTCCAGGCAATCCAATTCCCGATGTCAAGGAGAGCCAAATCGGACAAGACTAATTAAATATACTTTTCTATTTTATTATTTCTTCAAAAAAATTAGTAAAATGTATACTAAACACTATCAACTATCTTGGTCTAGTTCTGAGTAGTGAGAAAAAAAATAATGAGAAAAAAAAAATTAGTGGGAAAAAATGAATGACCGGTTCCTTTAAACTGAACCGGACCAATGGTTCGTTCTGATTCCCGGTCCTAAGATTAATCGGTCTGGTCTTCGATTCCGATTTTTGGGAACCGATCCAGTTCTCGATTTCACCTTGAAAACCGGATTAGATTCAGAAATGATCAATCCTAGTGATATCACGGAGGTTGGCTGGTGATGTGCTTTTCCAGCGCCAGGCGAATTTAGCTGGGAGGTCTGACGATGGCCTCCTCAGAACTATAATGGTGCATCGAAGAATTATATGAGATGGAATCCGCCCCAGGTAATGCAGTGAATGCGTGAATAATTAGGGTGGAGAGAGCGTACGAAATTAATTCCACCGCCTAAAAGAAAGCTACACTTTCCCTGTCCTCCACCGAGAATATAACACCTAGAAATGCTATTGGTTCACGAATTTCGTCAGATTTCTTTCCACGAATTCCGCTCGCAATTGGTTTAATATATTCTTTCAATATGAGATTATATGGCCGAAAAATCTGATGTGGACATCGAGCGTCCTAGGTGGCAAATTTGTGAAAATTAAAACTAGATTGATCATATTTGTTTCAAGTCAAATTAGAAAAACGTCCAAAAAATTCTAAGCCTATTTATGGCGACTAATATAGTCCTAAAATTTTCAAATTAATCAATTTAATCTTCAACATTTGTGACGATTTTCCAATGTACTCATTCCCGCCAATTTTGGTCAAAATTTACTAAAATTGATGATTTTTGCAAAAAATTTCAAAATTTGCCCAATTCTTTTTTTCTCTTCTTTCCTTTTTTTTTTTTTTTTTTTCTATTTCCCTCCACTAGCCATCATTGTGGCGGCCAGGGAAAATTTAAATAAAAAAGACAAAGGAAAGAAAAAGATTAGGGAAAAAAAGAAAAAAACTTTAAAAAAACATTGCAAAAATCATCATCATTAGCAATTACATACCAAAATTTGCCAAAGAACTACATTAATAAACCATTGAAAGTTTTAGGAATAAATTTACTAAATTAAAAAGTTTAGAACTAAATTGACCATCATATAATAAATTTAGAATTTTTTGAATAACTTTTCCAGCTAAACATGAAACAAGCACAAACAATCTAGTTTTAACTTTCACAGATCCATTTACTTGTTACTCTATCAACTCCTGCATCACTTATATCATATACCACTTATAACTTTTACGTAGGTTGTAATTATTTCATTCCGCGATAGCCATATAATTAATTCAAGATTCATTTGCAAGTGCCGATTTGTGTAACTCCGTCCATGGCTAGCAGAAGGAATTCCGTTACCATTGTTTTAAACTCATTTTTACACGTGTTATAATACTGACGGACGAATTACAAAGAGAACTACATTGAAACATTTGCCTTTTTACGGTGAGACTCGGGGTGAGCTCCAAAGATTATGGATATTTTTTTATTATTATTATTATTAATTAGGCCAGTCGTTAAAATACAAAAGCAAAATGGAACACTTTCCACTTTCTACTGGAGCACAATCGTCGCCCTATAGAACAAACAAGTTCGAAACTCTTTCTTTGCTTTTCCCTCTTTGCCAATTTTCTCTGCTTTCACATTCCTCTCCTCATCAAATTCTCTAATAAAAGAGGAACAATGAAGTTATTACATGCACTTGTAGGGTCTATCTTGATGGGAGCAGAGAGCCAGCAAGGAAGGAAGAGATAAGAGGGAAACATGAAATTTTGGTTTAGGGGTTGAGGTGGATCATAATTTTCTTATGAGATAAATGAAAATGCTAGATAGCCAAAATTTTGGTGGCAAAAATAGAGTCAAATAGGAAAAATTGTCCAAAAAGTCCTCAACCTATTACACTTTTATTAATTCAATCCTAAACATTTCAATTTTGCCAATTCAATCATAAACATTTTCACTTCTTACCAATTAAGTCTATCTCACCAATTTTGGCCAGGATTTACTAATGTGGATGACCAGTATTAACATGGCACATTTTTAATAATATTTTAATGATAATTTAATAATTTGTTTGTATTTTTATGGTTTTTTTCTTTGGGGGGGAGGGGGTTTGGAGTTTGGTTAGTGAGGGTGGCAAGCCGACTCGCGACTAACCCTTGCCAACCCTAGGCGAGGGCTCGCGCACCCTCACTTTGGCTAGCGAGGGCGTTGCGCCCCTTGCCTAGGGCTGGCTAGGGGCTCGATGCCCTCATCTATGGCCGGCAAGAGTCGACCGACAACCCTGGCCGACCCTAGTTTTAAAAAAAAAAAAAAGTAAAGGAAAAGAGAAAAAAACCATTAAAAAAATCAACGTATTATTAAAGAATGTGCCATATCAGCACTGGGCACCAACGTTAATAATTTCCGGTCAAAATTCGTAGGATGAATTCAATTGCGAAGAAGTGAAAAGGCTTAGAACTGAATTGATAAAAAGTGAAAAGATTTAGGATTGAAATGGCAAAATTTAAAATTTTAAAATTGAATTGGTAAAAATGTAAAAGGTTTAAACTTTTTGAATAATTTTCCCAAGTCAAATAAATTTCACTTGATATAATTATCTAAAAAGTCATAAATTTATTGTACAGCGATTAAATCGCTGCTAAAATTTTCAGGTTAGCCAATTTAATAACTGAAGTATTACATGCACTTGAAGGGTCTATTTGAATGGGAGTCGAGAGCCAGCAAGGAAGTGAGAGATAAGAGAGAGAGCTCTCTTGGGCTGATAGCTCGGTACTTGATGCCCCGCTCCTCGCACCGTCGCGAACGTCAACTCTCCCTCGTACACTTGCACGTACCCTCCGACCTAAATACGTTAAAGACGGTGCAGATTACTTTCAGTTCAGCAAATCAAGCCAATTGATCCCTCTACGAGGATAATCAAGGGTACGCAACTTAAAGGGGTCGATGTCGTGAAAACAAACAAGCCGCCTCACCTCACCCCCGAGGAACCAAGGACTCCATGGACTCTTCGTTCGGAGGCTCATCTTGCTAAGAGACCTCTGGGTCGATGTCACTGGCACTACCGCATCCGTATCCCCGCTACATTTTCAATTATTCGTTAGTCATACCACACTAAAATCACCCACAAAGGATTGCCAAAAGTCATCAATGACCCGACCGTAATTGGTTCTACATGATTTTATTATCGTCGCCGATCTTTTACTTCTAACATGGACGGTGCACGACTAGAACATTCCTTTTCTTAGTTACCTGTACACCCAAAGACGGAGTCCAGTGGACATGACTTCTTGGAGGAGAGGGATGATGGTGGAAGGGCTATCTCTCCAATTTTTTTGTATATCATCGTTGCACGATTGCCATTCGTGATGGAGCTTCGCAACGTTGGCATGAAGTGCCTCTTGCACATCTTCTCTGTTCAGGTAAGCATGCACGTAGTGGCCTCCACACGGGTCAAAGTTCATGATCTGCGAAAACAAAGCACAACCCGAGAATCTGTGACCATTGCACATTTGAGTTGAGGTTTTGCATATTACCGTTCAAAATGCATAAGTTAGAGTGGGAAAAACAATTAAGGAAATAAATTTGAGCTCACGTTGGTCTTCTTGGGATGAGAAGTCAAGTTGGAAGAGAAGCACAGAGGGGCGTAGATGTTGTAATTGTCTATAGGAGAAACATCGTCATCCGCTTTAATTAGAGCCGAAGTGCATTGGCTTGCTAGATCGGTGCCTGTTGGTGCAAAGTTGCAATACTTTTGAATTGCATACCACGTTTCATCGGATATCAATGCATGTGTAGCATAGTACTCATACATTCCTTTATTATCCGTCTCGTCGTTGATTACCGCATTTCCAATCTGCATGTGTCCATATATACCCTCAGTTATATTTCTCATCTATCTATGTCTATTGATTTAATAGATATTATGCGCCGTGAGGAATGGACTTAACGCACTAGATTGGTGCTAATCAATAATGGTTGGATAATAACAAGAGAATCGCCTACTTATGTTACAATCATCAAATCGAAATTTGAACCCCAAGAAGGAAGACCAAAAGCATCACATCTATTATGTTTACGACTCGATTAGTTACATTACAATACCTGCTGCAGCAATAATAATGCAGCATCCACATTATTTATTTATCAAGAGATGCAGCACCTGTACCAAATAACAAGAGAATCGCCTACTTATGTTACAATCATCAAATCGAAATTTGACCCCCAAGAAGGAAGACCAAAAGCATCACATCTATTATGTTTACGACGCGATTAGTTACATTACAATACCTGCTGCAGCAATAATAATGCAGCATCCACATTATTTATTTATCAAGAGATGCAGCACCTTTACCAAATATTCCAATGTGAACTTGACTATGATGATCACGTGCTTGGTTGTCAGTTGAATCCCATTATAGCAAATGGAGAAATCGAGCAACAGCTAGTAACTCAAATCATGAAAACAACAACCAAAAACACCTGTTCTGCCCGTTATGACAGATAAAAAGATTATTCTACATGTCGAAGAGGTTCAACATGGAAAGTAACTTTATAGCCAAGACGTGCATGATGACTTCTAGCTTTTAATCATTCATTAGAACGCAAAGGCCAACAAAAACACACGCATGCTTAAAGCATTTGTTGTACTTAAACACGCACGGTTTAAAATTTCAATATAGATAAAGACTATGCAATTCGTGGAGACAACTTACTATGATCCCTTTGAGGTTGATGAGGGTCTTGTTTGCCCTCTTGTTGTTGTATAGGATGTTGTGAGCGAGTTGAGGTACGTAATGGCCCGCGTAGCTCTCGCCTGCAATGTAAAAATCCCGGTTCTTGTACTCGGGAAACCTCTCCAGCCAATTTAGCAAGAATACGTAATTGTCCGTGGCCGTTTTGCTGTCTCCACTCGCACTATAGTCCGACGTCTTGTTGGAATAAGAAAAACCGACACCAGCCGGAGACTCTAGGAACAACACATTCGCAGCTGCCCTCGTAAAACAAATAATCGATCCGCCCTATCAGCGAAGAGAAAAGGTCAAATACATTTGAGAACACTACACTGTGTTTTTTAAATACTTTACCAATATTCCATGCAAATTTATTTCTGTAAAGAGTCTTCCCGTCACTGTGGACTCGGAACGGTCCGAGTTCCTGCATTGCTCCATAGTTGAGGGAGGAGCAACCGGGACCTGAAAAATCAGCATAACAAGCTAACTTTTGCTCACTCAAACGAGCTAGAAGATTATCTTAGTAGGGCTTGGCTAGCATAACAATATTTGAGGTATTGTGAGAATAATAATCTATTATGAGTCATAAATACTTGAAAAAGTGAATCCTACAATAATTTATAATTATTTGTGATTTGAGTTTTTGTGGTCCTAAATAGAATGTTATTTTCACAGTACGTTAAAGACTATCACGCAATCATCTTTCATCTAAATATTATTTACAATGTAATGATGTAGAAAGATAACCCAAAGAATGATATAGATGGCTCATATGTGCTCGTGTATGTGCCATAGAAAATTAAGAGGAGGACGGTGGTATATTTGTTGGACCAATTCAATTCTGCAATGTTCTCTATCGCTAATAATCCATTCACATGTTGGAATTGATAGGATGATTAATAGTGTGTTTATTTCATGGAAAACTTCATGATAAAACAAAATATTTTATGGAAATTCATTTTTCAAGAAAGTGGAAATTTTTCCTTTGTTTGGTGATATTTGATTGATTTTGGAAAATGATTTTAAACTCATGACAACAAAAAAAAAAAAAAAAAAATCAAACTTTTAAATAAATTTTTCTTTTCTTTTTTCTTTCCCTCTATTGATTGCCAGCCTCTACCATGGCTAGCGAGGGGTGGCAAATGGGTGGGTTGAGTCAACAATGGGTCGACCCATATTTGACCTATTTAACCCGTTTTGATCTATATTCTTGTAGTGTAAATCTAATAACCCATACCTGATCCGACTCGTACCTGACTCATACCCAACTTGACCCGTATTGCTAAACCTATTAATATTCTAGGGAAACTCACTTCTACTATATGCTAATTAGATTAAAATTTCAAATTAAATTAAAAATGGTAAATAAAATTTAAAAAAAAAAAAAAAAATTTTAAAAAAAGTAAATAAATTGAAATATTTATAAAAAAAAATTAGACTATGCACATGCTTCTCTTATTTGAAGTGAACAAACCATTGAATAACTAAAAACTGTAATATGAAAATTTTTTAACTAAACCTAAAAAAGCTCATTTTTATGACTTTTTATTTTAAAAAAAAAAAGTATTGTTAAAACATTTTTATGCAATATAAATTTTTTAACAATTTTTATGCAATACAAATTTGATTGAAATTTTTATTATTCTTTCTAAATATTTTTTTTTAAAAAGCAAATCTTTAATTTTTTTAAATATAATTTTTAATTATTTTTTATTTTTTAAAATATATTTTTTTTTTTTTTATTTTTAAAATATAATTTTTATTTTTTTATTTTTAATAATTATTTTTTCTTTTTCTCTTTTCTTTTTTCTTCTTCTTCAGCCGGCAATCGGCCATAAGCGAGATTGAGCTCGCTGGCATCAAGCAAGGCTCAATCTCACCAACTGCAAGGCCAAGGCCTTGCCGACGCCAACGAGCTCGAGTCTCGCGCATTTGGCCAGGCCAAGCCTCGCTAGATCTAGCGAAACTCGAGCTTGCCGGCGTCGAGTGGGGCTCGATCTTGCCCGACGCAGGTGAGCTCGAGTCTCGTAGATCCGACGAGGCTCGAGCCTCGCCGGTCATCGGCGACCGCCGGCAAGCTCAAGCCTCACATGGCCGTTGTCGGCCAACGGCAGACCGTCGCCCGTCGAAAGGAAGAAAAAAAATTGAAATATAAAAAATAATTATAATTTTGATTTTTTATTTAAAAAACATTTTTATAAAGTTAAAAAAGGCTATGGGTTTAAACTTTAAAGTGGGTTTCCTTTCTTAATAAAATAACCCATTTAGACCCTTTTTTTTTTTACTTTCTCAGACCTATTTTTAACCCATATTTAACTTTCATTTGACCCATATATAACCCATTTTGCTAGCTTTAGCCTAGCGACAGATCAAAGAAGAATAAGGAAAATGAAAAGAAAAGAAAAATATTTAAATATTTACGATGATCAACTCCTAAAAAATGTTTCCACCTCTTTAGATTTAAGAATTCACTTTCTTAAATTTATAAAATGAATGTTTTCGTTGATCGGAAAGTGTTTTCAATTGATTAGTCATTTTTCACAAACCAAACAAGTGAAAATTCGGAAAAACAATTCTCAGAAGACACTTTCCCCAAAACAAACGCATTCTAAGTTTTAATTCAGCCTAGTATGACGTGCTAACTACTATGCAATTATATATATTGACTGTAAGAACCGTGATAAATTCCTAAGCGAAGAAAATAATACACTTGCATTATAGTTAAAGCAAAATTGGGAAAACTAAAGCACTTGCCTCCGTTAAGCCATAAAAGAAGCGGTATTGAGTCCTTATTTTGCCCCGCTTCGGCAAAATAATAATAAAATGCTCGACTAGCCGATTCATCGACGGTGACATAACCACCATAGTGATCGAATTTGACTGGCGGTTGTCCAGGCAACCTTTTGATCCTATCTTTTTCCTTTAGTCCTTCTTGACGATAAATTCTAGAATTGAAATTTTCATCGTGGTTGCTCACCTGAAAAGGGCTCATGTCGATCCTAGAATTATCGTACTTTGCTTTGTATAGAGAATCGAGAGCGTCTCCTTGCTTCTTTCCGAGGATATGAACAAGCGACGACAAGACACATAAAGAGAAAAGAAGAATAAAGGAGTGTCCTTTTGGGTTTCTTTCCATTCTCTCTGTTCTCAGCTTCTTCCTCTTTGAGCCACTAGAGAGAGAGAGAGAGAGAGTTTAATGACGGTTGTTCTAATGTGTAGAATTGGATTCGAATTAGGTGCATATATAGTCGGAAGAAAGAGAAGATGGCAATTGGTGATTGAAGGGGAAAGTCTTCACAAGTTTGAGGATGCTTCATTAGATCTTGGTA
Source organism: Eucalyptus grandis (assembly GCF_016545825.1). Taxonomy (NCBI): domain Eukaryota; kingdom Viridiplantae; phylum Streptophyta; class Magnoliopsida; order Myrtales; family Myrtaceae; genus Eucalyptus; species Eucalyptus grandis. The sequence continues at coordinate 58,824,061 of NC_052618.1, read as the reverse complement.
ATGATATCCATTGAATTAATATTTTTCTAGTTTTCGGAATCATGTTGTGCCAGGTGACTCCAATACAGCCAGTGTTTGCTCATATGGAAAAGCATGCCGCTTATTATAAAAGCACTTTCATTTTATTGAATTGAATCGAATATCATATATGATTTGTTACTATATATGGATATCGTGGCTTCTATAATTAGTATGAGGTAAATATTTTACCATGTTGGCATGATATCATTCATCAGCTTACTTTTGCTACATTTGTTTCCTTTGATAAATTTCATATATTATCAAATAACTTTTTTATTTTCATTTTCATTACTTTTCACCTCTTAATAATCATTATTTAAAACTTCATTGATCTTGCACCAATGTTCATTTATCTTTCTCACCAATGCCTTAAGTATACTACTTAATATATGAAATTCAATGGCGTACTTTTTTTTTGTGGCTAGCTAAAGTTTTATCTAAATTTGTACTAGTTAGGTTTGGTTTGCTAACTCTTGTTTTAAGTTGCTTACCAATGATAATTATGCTTTTTGTTTTTCACTTTGCAACTTTTCTATCGAGTTGTCACTTTTTTTCAAGGTCAAGCCCAAATTTGGAGAAGCTAATGGCTCAAACCAGGTCATGACGATACAATCAATCCATAAGACAAGTTAGGGATTGCCTAAAAGGCTCGTCAATAATGAGAGTCATAACAATATAATTACCCACAAAGCCCGTCAATGGAATACCTAATGAGCTCGTTAATTATGAGTTTTCAATTGGCGGAGTTTAAGCAAAGTAGACACATGCGTGATCGAAGTACACAAAAATGCAGTCTTACCTTTGATAAGATCGCAATTCAAACACGGAGGATGGGGGATACAGACGACAACAGTAGGCTTAGAAGGGGCCAGCTGAGCAGGGTAGAGGAGCATCGGTAGATGCCGACCGGCTGAGCTCGGCTGAGCACAATAGAGGAGCACCGGTAGATGAAATCGATCGTGGTTGTAGGGACCGCCAGTGAATCTCTTCAAAAGTGAGGGAGCGCCGGTCGCCAAAGAGATCTCTGGACGTGGGGAAGGAGAACTGCCAGGGGGAGAATACCGAGAGCGAGAAAGGGAGGACATGCGACTGCGGCTTGTGCAAGGCGTGTGGCTATTCATGTTTAGCGCTCACTCCAGTGAATAAGGGATCATGAGACGATGGGAGTGCGATGGAACGGCACTTGTGACGTCAATTCATCCATTCTGTTCAATTCTTCCCATTATATTGAAATTGTTGCTTGAGTTATTTTAGCGGTCAATTCAATACTAAACTTTTTAATTTGATTTATTTAGTGCGAAACCATGTGACGATTTTCCAATATAACCCTCCCGATGGAGACAAACTAGAATGAATAGGAAAAAAGAAAACTGGCAAAGTCAAAAAAAAGAAAAGAAAACCAATTCAAAAAATTTAAAAACAATCTGCGAAGATCATCCACGTCAGCAAATTCAAAGAGAACTATATTAAAATAATTAGGACTCTTGTGAGCTACAATAATTCTTGATATTGTTTTGTTAATCATCCACGCATCAATTTCTTCGTTAACAGAGAAACAATGACGTTCTTGAATCCCTAATAACTGAATATTTACATGCACGCCCATGTGAATTACCAAAGAAAGAAAACAGAAAGTGGAGAGAAAAGCGAGTCCTCAAGCATTAATTCCATCATCTTCAAGCACTTGAAGGGTCTACTTTGATGGGAGTAGAGAGCCAGCTAGGAAGTGAGAGATGAGAGAGAGAGCTCTCTTGGGCTGATAGCTCGGCACCTGATGCCCTGCTCCTCGCACCGTCGCAAACGTCAGGTCTCCCTCGTACACTTGCACGTACCCTCCGACCTATACCCGCCAAAGACGGTGTGGATTACTTTTCGTTCAGCAAATCGAGCCAATTGATCCCTCCACGAGGAGGAGATCCTAGACGAGAATAATCAAAAGTATGTAACTAAAAGGGGTTTGATGTAGTGAAAGCAAATAAACCGCCTCACCTCGCCCTTAAAGAACCAGGGACGCCATTTACTCTTCGTGGGGAGGCTCATCTTGCTGAGAGACCTCTGGGTCGATGTCACCGGCACTCTTCCGTCCGTATCCCCGCTGCATTTTTAATTATCCGTTAGTCATATTCCACTTCAATCACACACAAAGGATGGCCAAAAGTTGCCGATGACGATGCGCGGGAAAGAAAATTCTTTTTTTGTATTTACCTGAACACCCAGACGCGAAGCCCATTGGACATGAATTCTTGGAGGAGAGGGATGATGGTGGAAGGGCTATCTCCCCACTGCTGGATAACATCGCTGCACGGTTCCCAGTCGTGATTGAGCTTCGTAACGTTGGCATGAAGCGCCTCTTGCACATCTTCTCTGTTCAGGTAAGCATGAACATAGTAGTCTCCACACGGGTCAAAGTTCAGGATCTGGCCAAACAAAACACAACCCGAAAATCTATGACCTAAGGTTTTGCATATTATCGTTCAGAAGTGCAAAAGTTAGAGTGGGGAAATAAAAGGGCAAATGAATTTGAGCTCACGTCGGCCTTCTTGGGAAGAGAAGTCAGGTTGGAAGAGAAGCACAGAGGAGCGTAGATGTTGTAAATGTCGATAGAAGAAACATCATTATCCGCTTCGTTCAAAGCCGAATTGCATTGGTCTACTTGATTGGTGACATTTGGTGAAAAGTTGCAATACTTTTGAATTGCATACCATGTTTCGTCGGATGTCAATGCATGTGTAGCAAAGTATTCGTACATCCCACTCTGGTCCGTCTCGTCATTGATTACTGCGTTTCCAATCTGCATGCATCCATATAGCCTCAATTAAAACCAATCCTTTAATTTTTCTTATCTATCTACATATGTCCAATGTTATGAGCCATGAGCAATGGCTTTAATGCACTAGATTGGTGCTAATCGATAATGGTTACTCCATGGCAAGAGAATTGCCTACTAATATTATATTCATCGGGTGACCCCCAGAAAGAAAGACAAAAAGCATCACATTACATTACAATAGCTGCTACAGCAATGATAATGCAGCATCCACGTTATTTATTTATCAAAAGATCCAGCACTTGTACCGAATAATCCGATGTGATGTTGACAACCATAAGCACACGCTTAGTTGTTAGTTGAATCCCATTATAGCAAATAAAACAATTGAGTAGGGGGTAGTAACTCCTACTCATTATGACAGATAAAAAGGTTTTTCTACATGTCCAAGAGGTTCAACGTGGAAAGTAACTTTATAGCCAAGACGTGCATGATGACTTCTAGCTTTTAATCATTCATTAGAACGCAAAATCCCAACACAAAAACACACGCAAGCTTAAAGCTTGTGAACGTTCAGACTTTTGGTGTTTCCAATGATTTCAACATGTAATGTAAATAATGACAATGCAGTTCATGAACACAACTTACTATAATCCCTTTGAGGTTGATAAGGGTCTTGTTCGCCTTCTTGTTGTTGGCTAAGATGTTGTGAGCGAGCTGAGGCACGTAATGACCCGCGTAGCTCTCGCCTGAAATGTAAAAGTCCCGGTTCTTGTACTCGGGAAACCTCTCCAGCCAATTTAGCAAGAATACATAATTGTCCGCGGCTGTTTTGCTGTCTCCGTTCGCGTTATAGTCCGATGTTGTGTTAGAATAGGAAAAACCGACTCCAGCTGGAGACTCTAGGAACAACACGTTCGCAGCTGCCAACGTAAAACGAATTATTAATCGCCCTATCAGCAAAAAGAAAAGGTGAAATGCTTTTGGTATTTTTTTAATAATTTACCAGCATTCCATCCAAATTTATTTCTGAAGAGAGTCTTCCCATCACTATGGACTCGGAATGGTCCGTGTTCCTGCATTGCTCCATAGGCGATGGATGAGCAACCGGGGCCTGAAAAACCAGCACAAATAGCTAACTTTTACTCACTCAAAAGCACCAGAAAAGAGTCTAAAGATGATTTACAGTATAATGACGTAGTAAGATTACCATCAAAATGATATAGATGACTCATCTGTGATCGCATATATTGGAATTGACAAGATGAATAATGGTAAATCATGATCATAACTTATGTTCATCTACTTTGACTATACACTGCACCTAAAAATATAACGCATATAGCAACGCCTGAGCTCAAAGCACCTGCTGCATTAAGCTATCAATTTGACAGCTCGAAGTTATTCAAAATCAATAAATGGCCAACCAAAACAATTGGAAACATGCTTAGTTCTAGTGACAAAGTTGTTTTCATTATTGTTGTAGCATTAAATACCTATAACGATTGATCAAATTCAAGTTCTGCCTAATATGATCCTGAAACTACCGTGCAATTACGCATCTTGACTCCAAAAACCGTGATGGTAAAGAGAGTAATATGGTTGCATCGGAAGAGAAGAAAACTTTATATTGCTTTCTAAATTTAAGAATGACGTTGGAGATCAAGCGAAACCGGGAAAACTAAAGCATGCACCTCCATTAAGCCATAGAAGAAGTGGCATCAACTCCTTATTTCGCTCTGCTTCGGAAAAATAATAATAAAATGCTCGTCCGGCCAATTCATCGACGGTGACATAACCACCATAATGATCAAATTTGACCGGCGGTTGTCCAGGCAACATTTTGATCCTGTCTTTCTCCTTCAGTCCTTCTTGATGATAAATCTTGGAGTCAAGAATTTCAGGGTGAACGCTCGCCTGAAAAAGGCTCGTGTCGATCCCAGACTTCTTGGACTTCGCTCTATACAGAGAATCAAGAACCTCTCCTTGCTTCTTTCCATGGATATGAACAAGGGATGACAAGATACATAGAGAGAAAAGAAGAAAAGATGAGCGTGGTTTGAGGTTTCTCTCCATTCTTTCTGCTCTCAGCTTCTAACACTTAGAGCCGAGAGAGAGAGATAGAGAGAGAGTTTAATGGTGGTTTTAATATATTGAATTGGATTCAAATTAGCTGTACATATAGAAAAACGGAAGAAAGAGAAGATGGCAATTGGTGATTGACCGGGAAAGTCTCAACAACCTTAGCCTGATTGGATCAAAGTAAATTTCTCCTTTTGTTTCACACGAAATAAATGGCGTGAATACATTTTCCTTAAAAGTAATGGCTTATATCATCTATAAAAACGAATGAACGATAAATATTTTCATCGTTGAAAAAAATGCTTAGACCTAAATTGTTTTCAATAATTAAAAATAATTTCAACGGTTAATTATTTTCGATCATATAAGCGATTTAAAAAAAAAATATTTTCTAATTATTTATTTTTTGCGAAACAAATATATTTTTAGAGTTTTATCATTTTCAGAATCATGTTGTGCCATGTAACTCCATTATATCAGTGTTTGCTCAAATGGAAACATGTGCCGCTTATTATAGGTATATTATAATTTAATTAAATAGAATCAAATATAATATAATATAATATAATATAATATAATATAATATTCATCGCGGCTTAATACTGATCATATGTATCTACAATTAGTATATACATGAGGTACATATGTTACCTTCAACAAAAAATGGGTACTTATGTGTGACATCCCAAATTTTCACTTCCATTTTCTATTAAATAAATCGGACATTTTATCGACACGCTTATAGGATTGTTCTCAAAGCTGATCACTCTCGAGATAACTAGACTATTCAGGGAAGTCATTAAGGAATTTTAAGGCAATAAACTTGAGAATTCGACTGGTAATCGATTTCTCGACCGTGCTCATCTTTAAAGGCCATTACGACACAGTATTGATTTGAGATCAAAGATAGGTCGATTCGACCGAGATGTGTGGCTAATTGTGGGAGACATCACTAAATTGGAAAATTCTCGTCGACCAACACTAGATTAACTTATCTATCATTTTGATACCCTATGTCCGTATTTGAATCCTCGAGATTTTCACAACAACCGAGAGTCGCCAATGTGTCGAGTGGGTTCATTGTAGCTTGAAGAAAATCGACAATGGGTCAATTACACTAAAAATTTCTAAAAATTGCCCGGTAGTCTAGGTCAAGCTAAAAACGCACCTGAGTAAAATTAACCACGAATTTGAATCCGATTTTAGAATTGAAGATTCTGTCACATCACAATAAATTCTAGGAATGTCGACTCAGTCTCAGAAAATTTTTCTACAACCTTAGACTTTTTGGGAAAAAGTCGGCATAGAACCGTTTTTGTTCAGAAAATGCCAAGGATCGTTTTTATCGTAAATTTGGGATGCAAGACGGTTCAATTGGTGAGGAAAAATATCGATTGGATCAGGGACTCGACAACGGGATTTGTTGAGGTCAATTGGGATTGAATTAAGAGAGATTATGTGTCCAATTAAATCCAATGCTTGCCAAATTCGTATGCCCCCATTCCCTATGGTTTTGGACCACTTCAAATGTTGCAAAGAGGGCTTGGGTGGCTGAATTACAGCCATAGAAGACATGCTTGGCTGTGGTTGAAGAGTAGGGGATAAGGAAGAAGAAAAACAATGCATGTGGCCCCCTCTCCCTCTCTATCTCTCCTTCCTCTCTCTTCCCCCTTGCCGTGCGACCTCCATTCTCTACCTCGGTGTGCAATTCGGACATCCAGCAAGCCAAAGAAGGAGTAGCAAGCTAAGCCGTCCACCCCGCACACCTCCACAGCCGCACGATGTCGCTGAAACGCTACCCGCGCCACCGTGCCAACCCGTCACTGCTCACGTCGTCATCCCAACCCCGTCGTGTGTCCAGCAAGCAACCGTGACCAACCAAGCCACCGCCGAAGCCCACCAGAGCTCCAATAGCCGCCGGTTACCTTGCCAAGCCATCTACCGATCCACCGTCGCCATTCCCTCTTCAAACCAGCTTTATTTTCTCTATTTTGCAGCTCAAAATAGAGAGGGAATTAGTGGATTTCAGAGGTGTTGTTTGGCCCGTTTTGAGGTGCTTTTGCGTCTCGAAACCTAGGCCCACTTTGAGGAGAATCGTTCCCCGCAATGTTCTCGTCAGTTTGATTCGACCCGTTCATTAATCAAGTGAGTTTAGCTCACTAAACCTTACTTAGTATGCTAATGATGTTTAGGGGTTGTTTAAATTTAATTAAGTGTGATTAGGTGGATAGATTATAGTAGAGTAATTAATTTAGTGCATTATCGATGCATGTTAGGCAATTGGTTAATGTAGTTAGCAAGTAGACACGTTATATTATATATTGAACGAATCTCAGAAATTTTCCGAGTCTGTTTTGGTGTCCAATTAGACATTACAAGCCTAAATTGAATTTATTGCATTTATTTAATAATTTCCGTAATTATTTAATTAATCAATTATTTTCCGGAAATTAGGCTAGGATAGCCGACGATCAAAATTTTAGGCTGATTATTGTGGTGTAGTCTATTTATTTATTTGAGTGTTAATTTGTACCGAATTGAATTAATTGTGTTTTTAGAATTTTATTTCTAAATTAATCGATTTTGGTAATTGATTGAAAATTGACTGAGCGTCGGTCTACAGCGCCAACAATGTTTTGGTGGGCTGTATAAATTGATGAAAAAGAATGTTGTATTACGTGGCTCGGTGAATAAGTATATCACTTTGAAGAATGCACGTGACTTGTTGAATTGGTATATCACTTTGGAGAATGCACGTGGCTTGGTGATCGAATATATCACCTTGGAGAATGCACATGGCTTGGTGATTAGATGCATCATCTTAGAAAATGTATAGTACAGATTAAAATAATCAGGACATGGTCTGATTGACATGTAATCGACTAGATCAATTGATTGATAATTCGATCTGATGTTATGAATTGATTTCTAAATGTGATATAAGGCATCTATAAATAACGTTGATTTGCAAGACGGAATTGAGGCCAAGGTAAGTCCTCAGACTTGTATTGTGCTTAAGTAGCCTTAAGATGTATTGGCTTCCTAATCAAGTCTTAGAGGATAGAACTTACTGAGATGTCACCTCACCCCGTTGTGGGACAATATTCCAGGTCCTTAGATGGCAGCACCTCCACCTCCTCGTCCTCCCATGCATTTTGGTATTCCCGAAGAGGTCACCGAGATAGGGTATCACTTCCCGATACACCCCCACCCGGAAGGTCTAGAGTATGTTTTGGTGAAATCCACCATCTGGATCGATGTATGTAGAGACGGCCTAGTGCCCCACGAGTATAGGTCGTGGTATCGTCACTACCACGATGGGCGAAGAGAGGGTCTCGTACCGAAAGGTGATGTGCCTCTGTTCATCTTAGATGCAGCATTTGGAGAAAATACTGCAGATCCCAAGGATGGAGCAGTGACCAATGCAAAAGATCCCAAGTTGGGTGATGATCACGACTCTCCAGAGCAATCGGTAGTGGACTCCAACTGGAGTATGGAAAAATGTGAGGTTGTTGAGGAGGAGTACCCAGAGGAGAACCTGGAGGAAGAACCTGAAGAAGATCCTGAGGAGGAATCTGAAGAGGATCCAAAGGAGGATCCAGAGTATGACCCAAATGAGGATTGAAACCCCCACCCTATTTTGCAACCCAATGCATGAACCGATATGTTTTAGATCAGACTCTTGTAAATAGTATTGTAATATATGAGGTTTGCTTGAATAAAAGTATGGCTATGATTTTTCAATTGTGAAAAATATAGTCCTACTTTTCTATCCCATTGTTTTATTGTCTGAGGATTTTATATATTCTTCCGCATGCGTATTAAAATGAAAGAGTCGGCAATGCGTTCTGGGACGTCGCTTTTATATTGACTAGATGAGAGATGGGCGCGTGCTCGAGGATCAGGGCATAACAATATCAATGGAATGGCAATATATTATTCTACTTCTTCCTTTTCTTGTCTTTTTTTCTTTGATAACCATACTTAGTGTTATTTCTTTTTTTTATTCTGTACCATATTCAATGTTGAAAGCTAAAATTTTCAGCACTTAATATCATTAAATGTATTTGATAATCACTAATTACATACAACTTAATTAATTGGTTTAAGTCAAAAATTACTCATTAAGGTAAGTAAGAATGACTTACTTAATTAAGTGATCAAACATAATGTAAAATAAGATTTTACACGTTATATTATCAAAACCTTCCGATAATGCTCATTATGCCAAGTTTAGTATGAAAACAATAAAAATAATGAATTGATTTCATAAGTTATCAAATAAATTTTTGTTTTCATTTTCATTACTTTTCAACGCTTAATATTCATTATTTAAAAGCTCTTGATCTTCTACCGATGCTCATTAACCTTCCTCATAAGAAATTGCCAACTTTTTTTATGACTAGCCAACTGTTATCTGTTTAAATTATGTACTAGCTATTTTTTATTTACTAACTCTCATTTGAATTGATTATTATTGATTGGCTTTTTTATAGACTCACATTATTTCTACCTTTGAAACAGCTTTAGGCTCCCCTAAAAAATTTAAATGGTCTAAAATTGCCCTTACTCAGACTTCCTTATTGGTAAGATTGACGAAAGAGGACAAATATACATTTTATTAACATTTCCTAAATGTAGTTTCTTTTTCTTTTTTTGTTCAATTAAAGAAGTTTACATTTTTTTTCTTTAACGAGAATCATCTATGTTGGAGAAATCTTCTTGAAATGTTTTGAAGTTGACAAATCGTTTCTATCAGTCTAGTCTCGAAGGCTTGCAGACTCGCTATTTAAAGTCTCGAAGACCTTGGGACAGCCGGACTCAAGACTCAAAGTCTATCCTCATTGACAAAGTCACTAATCCATTGAAGAAAGGTTATCCGAACTGGATGTTTCGTTGAGGATTTAACCTTATCAACTGGAGAAGATCTCATGGCTGGAGAAGACATAAACGGAGTCCTTTGATTGATCGAAGATTGATTCGATAATTGAAGATCCGGTGATTGCCTAAATATTATTGGAAGGTTCTCGCTTATGGAAACCGAGATCCCGATTGTATGGGCGAACGGGATTGATGGGCTATCAACACGTTCCTTTAATAGCTTGAACAATCTTCCTAATTGATTCCGTCCAACGGGTAGATTGGAGGAATTCCTTTGGTAAGTGCCAACGGGTATGATGGCATAAAGGAGTATATAAGGAAGACTGTCTTAGTTGTTCAAGGTGTGCGCGATAGAAGAATTCCAAAGTCTCAAGCTCCTTTTTGTTTAGACAAATCCTTTGAGCGAATACTTGTATACGAAAGAGAGAGTCTATATTTGTGAGAAATCTTGAAGAGGTGTGGTAGAACATCTACACTGTGGAATCAAGGCAAAGCTGTGCTGTAACCTCTTTCTTGTTCATAGTGGAATCCAGCCAATAGGCTGTCAGTGAAGAAGAGTGGACGTAGGCTTGATATAAGCCGAACCACTATAAACCGCGTGTTAAATTTTCTCTTCTCTCAGTCTTACTTTGATTATCGTTTCCTCCAACTGTCTAGTATTGTGCAATTACTTGAGAAAAATTCTTTATATACCTATTCACCCCCCTCTAGGTACTCATACTAGCAATATCAATTGGTATCAGAGCCTGTGTACTTACTTTATTTGAAGTGTTTTACTTCGTAGTAAAAGATCCATGGCTAGTATGCTAGCACCGGGGCTGATGGAAGGGCAAAGCAATACAGACCACCCTACTTTGATGGAAAGAATTACAACATCCGGAAGAACAAGATGAAAGCTTTCCTTCGATCAAAGGATCCTCCGGAATGGGACGTTGTAGAAAAAGGAATTACTCATACCACTGCATCAGTCTCTGAAAGAGGAAAAGAAATTGATGAAACCAACGGAATGTCTCAGGAAGAAATAATCAAGAGACAAGCACTCGATGCAAAAGCAATTTACTCCTTATATTGTGCTTTATCACCAACTGAATATAATAGAATATCTTCTTGTGGTACAGCAAAAGAAGTTTGGGACAGATTGCATATCACCTATGAAGGAAAAAGATCGAGTGAAGGAAACAAGAATCAACATTCTTCTCGGTCAATACGAAGCCTTCGTAATGAAACCAGAGAATCTATATCCGACATGTTTAGTCGTTTTACAGATATTGTGAATGGTCTTGAAAATCAAGGTCAACCAACTTCGATCCCATGAAGGTAAACAAGCTACTGCGTGGACTCTCCAGGATTGGAATCACATAAAGACTTCGATAAGAGAGACGCAAAGAATTATGCCACTATCGTCGACGAGCTAATTGGAACTCTTCAGTCTTATGAAGTGGAACGGATCAATGAAGATGAAGATCCAAAAGGTAAGAAATCCATTGCATTAAAATCAAATGATGATTCGATGATACAGATTTTGAAGAAGATATGGACGATGAGGAGCTTGCTCTCATGATAAGAAGATTCAGAAAACTGAATAGAAAAGGAAGAAGGTTCAACTCAAAGAAACAAAGCTTTCAAAGACAAAGACCAAGTCTCGTTGATGATGAGGAACCAAACAAAGACATAATCGCTTTGAATGTAAGAAAAAGGGACACATCGGATCCAACTGTCCTCTTCTTCGAAGAAGAAGAACGGAAAAGCTGAAAGATTTCGAAAAGCTCTCAAAGCCGAAACCCGGAGTGACACAGAGTGTGAAGAAAGTGATAATGAATATGCCAATCTATGTCCGATGGCACAATCGACTCGGACTGGATCGACTCGCACAAAGTGAATTTGAGGCAAGTAATATTAAAATTCCTGTCAAAGTTTCTAAATATATTGATGAATTATGTTTTAGTCTTAAGACTTCTCTCAAAAGAATTTCCGAACTGAAAAAGGAAAACTCAGCTCTAAAACAAAAGGAAAATGTTTTAGTAGAAAGAGTTAAAAGTCTAGACTTGACTGTTTCCACTCTTAAAGAAAATGAAGATGATCTTTTAAAAGAAAATGTTTTTTTAAAAACAGACTTATCAAATATCTCAAAGAAATTTTCAATAGGGTCCGAAAAACTTGAGAAAATTCTTTCAGCTCAAAGACCTTACTTCAATAAGTCTCGGTCTAGGTATGACAGAAGAAACAATTCCCCGATTGATTTTCCTAAAGTAAAAGAAAGAATTAAGAAAAGACTCTCGAGAGAGGTTTACAAAAATCACTTCAAGAAAGTTTTTGTAAAATCTGTAGGTAGAAATGCTCTAAAATGTTCAAAATGCAAAAGTCCGGATCACTTTGAAAAAGAATGTCATATGGTTTGGAAACCTGTTAAGAGAATATGGGCTAATACGCTTATGTTACTAACAAAAAGGACCCAAGAAAGTTTGGGTACCAAAGAAAGCTTGAGACTCTTTTTTAAATGCAGGTCACCGTCAAGAAAAAGGTAAAGTGGTATCTTGACGGTGGATGCTCAAGACACATGACAGAGACTCAAATTGTTTTATACAGATTGCTCAAGTAAATGGTGGAAAAGTTTCATTTGGAGGAAACAAAGCAAAGGGAGTATTGTGGGATTTGGAACTGTGAAAATTGAAATCTCACAATAAGTAATGTTTCCTTAGTGGAAGGACTCAATTACAATCTTCTCAAAGATTAGTCAATTGTGTGATACTGGTTTCAAGATCTTTTTCAAGAAGGAATATGTTCTGGAATCGCAAAGACTCTACTCGTCTTTCATGGGTCGTAGACATGGAAACATTTATCTTCGGATGTGAAACCAAATGAATCGCAATGTTTTATCTCAATTCAAGACGAAGCAAGCTTATGGCACAGAAAGCTTGGTCATGTCAACATGAAGCAATTAGCCAAAATCTCATCAAAGCAGCTTGTTCGAGGACTACCCAAATTACCTTATCAAAAGATCGATCCATGCACTCCATGTATTCGGGGAAAGGGTAAGAAATTCATTCAAGCCAATAAATCATGTCTCTACTAATCATGTACTACAATTGTTGCATATGGATCTCTTCGGACTAACGTGAACACGAGTATTGGAGGTAAGAAATATTGCCTAGTAATTGTGGACGATTACTCCCGTTTACTTGGGTATATTTCCTTGCAAGTAAGTCTCGAAACCTTTCGTATTTTGAAAAGTTTGCTAAAAAGGTTCAAAATGAAAAAGGATGTGTTATCTCAAGTATAAGAACATATCATGGAGGTGAATTTGAAAATCAAGATTTTACAAAATTTTGTGATGAATCGCTTTAATCATGTGTTCTCCTCTCCATATACTCCTCAGCAGAAATGGAGTTGTGGAAAGAAAGAACAGATCTCTTCAGAAATGGCTAGAACTCTTTTAATTGAAAGCAAGATTTCTTCACGATTTTGGGCTGAAGTTGTTTCAACAGCATATTATATCATCAATAGAGTCTTCTTAAGACCTATTCTAAAGAAAACCCTTACGAATTGTTCAAAGATAAGAAGCCTATTGTTTCATACTTTCATGTATTCGGTTGCAAATGTTTTATATTGAAAAATGCAAAAGATCGAGTTGGTAAGTTTGAAGAAAGATCAGATGAAGGTATCTTCCTCGGATATTCTACATCAAGCAAAGCCTTCGAGTCTATAACAAGAAGAGCTATCGTGGAAGAGTCAATGAATGTCAAATTTCAAGACTCAACGCAAGATGAATCAAGTCGACTCATCAAGAAGAGTCCGAACCGCTCCAGCATCTTCCAAAGCTTACAACTCAAGAAGCATCTTAGACTCGGAAAACCAGCTTCAAGATGTTCGTGAAGATCCAAACAAAGAAAGAGATCATCAACAGACAGATCAACGAGTAACTGGAAGCATAAGTCCAGTCATCCCAAAGATCTTATAATCGACCAAATGAATGAAGGAATTCGCACCAGATCCAAAAGGCGAGAAGAGTCTAGTGCTGTGGCTCTCGTTTTTGAAATTGAACCAAAAAGCATAGAAGAAGCTTTATCTGATGAAAGCTGGATTGAAGCTATGCAAGAAGAGCTCGACAGCAGTTTAGCATTAATGATGTCTGGAAATTGACATCCAAACCAAAAGGTAAAACCGTTATTGGAGCTAAATGGGTGTTCGAAACAAGATGAATGAGAAAGGAAAAGTCATACGAAACAAAGCAAGACTCGTGGCCAAGGGATATACGCAAGAAAAAGGAATAGACTATGATGAGACTTACGCTCCAAAGAGCAAGGTTAGAAGCTATTCGACTATTACTTGCGTTTGCTTGTTATAAGAATTTCAGGTTATTCCAAATGGACGTCAAAAGCGCCTTCCTAAATGGAGTCATCCAAGAGGAAGTTTATGTGGAACAACCACCAGGGTTTGAAGACCCAAAGAAGCCAGACTCAGTCTTCAGACTGAAGAAGGCTCTGTATGGTTTAAAGCAAGCACCTCGAGCTTGGTACGACAGATTAAGTAAGTTTTTAATACAAAATGGTTTTGTCAAAGGTAAAGTGGATACTACTTTATTTATCAAAAAGGAGAACAAAAGTTTCTTACTTGTTCAAATATATGTGGACGACATTATTTTCGGATCTTCTAATGAAAATATGTGCAAGAAATTTTCTAAGTCTATGCGGGATGAATTTGAAATGAGTATGATGGGAGAGTTAACATTCTTTCTTGGTCTTCAAGTAAAACAATTGAAGGAAGGAACTTTTATTTATCAAGAAAAATATGTTAATGATCTTGTCAAAAGATTTGGACTGGAAAAGTGCAAAAAGACCGACATACCGATGTCAAGTTCTTTGAAGATAGACAAAGATGAAGAAGGGAAGAAAGTTGATCAAAAGCTGTAAAGGAGCATCATTGGTTCACTCCTTTATCTTACTACTTCTAGACCTGACATCTTGTTGAGTGTTTGCATATGTGCTAGGTTTCAATCAGATCCTAGAGAATCCCATCTCAGTGCTGCGAAACGCATCATTAAATACGTTGCTTCATCATCAAGCATCGGTCTTTGGAATCCTAAGAAGGGAGACTTTAATCTTCTGGGATATTCAGACGCAGATCTAGCCGGTTGCAGAGTTGATAGAAAGAGCACTTCGAGAACTTGCCAGTTGCTTGGAAGCAGGACAGTGTCTTGGTTTTCAAGGAAACAAAGCACTGTGTCTCTTTCAACAACAGAAGCAGAGTATGTAGCCCTGGGAAGCTGCTGTTCGCAAATTCTATGGATAAAACAACAGCTAAGAGACTTTGAAATTGAAGACTCATGCACGGAGATTAATTGCGACAACACCAGCGCTATCAACCTCACCAAAAATCCAATTCTCCACTCAAAAGCAAAGCATATAGAGATTCGACATCACTTTATAAGAGACCATGTTCAAAATGGAGATGTTTCAATTCAATTTGTTGACTCAAAGAATCAACGGCGGATATATTCACAAAGCCTTTGGAGAAAATCAATTTGAGTCTATACGCTCCGGACTCAACATTTTGAGGTATGAGGATATTAAAGTCTAAAGACTTTCAAACTCAGACTTACAAGACTTTATCTGAAAGACAGTCTTGGTACGTCCGTCGACCGTAAGTCTTTTCTCTTGAATCTCATCTTGAAAAGGTACGATTGTCGACCGTGTTTAAATTGTTGCTATATTAAATTGACGTAAATATTGCATCGTTTCATTTTCAAAAGGGAAGTTATTTTTGAAATGGCTATTTTTGCGAAAAAAGACAGTTATTTTGAAAAGGCATATTTTTATTTCCTTTATGACGATTCGTTTATCCCTCTTTTTAACCGATCGTGAACCGTCGATTCCTCTTCACTTTTTCTCAAAAACCCTAGAAAGCATCGATCCTCCATTCCCGTTTGTCTTCTTCGTTTAATCCTCAAAAGTTGTCATCTTTCCGGGAAAGTCAAGCAAGGAATCTTCCAAAAGCGAGAAAGATGTCATCTTCAAGAAAGTCTTCAAGAATTGCAAGCGGGGACCACGGCGGATGAGTGAGGGGCCTACGCACTTCGATCTTACTAAAGATGAAGTGACTCCAGAACAGCAAGCGAGCCCACAACATTCTCAACAGCGTCATTCTCCTCCATCTAGTCCTCAAGGCGTTGATCATCAACAACAGGAAGAAATCATCGAGGATGCAGACCCTATGTGTTAGAAGTCGAAAGAGGAAGATATCAACCAATCAAAGATTCCATTGCTCGGGCCACTCTTGAACTGGTGAAGGACAGGAGAACAGATGAAAAGATCACCTACTTAAGGATGGGTGCATTCAACATCTTGCTTCACAAGATTGTGATTAATTGCCTCCGACCGAAATCAACTTCCAAGACCGATGTTTCAAGTTCGAGGCCAAGCCGATGTATGCCATTCTCTTTGGAAAATGGTTTCTCTCCCTCACACCGTGATGTTTCACATGTATAAAGCAATGATGAAGGACAGAGGTCAACTCCCTTACCCAAGCCTTGTTACGAAGTTATTCGACATCTGAATATTCAGCCTCCACAAATCTTTTGTGTTCGACCATGCGATCATATGGTGGTAGGTCTGAAAATGGTGACCAAAATGCGTCCGAAGGAACCGAGCAAGGAGTTGGAGAAATTCAAGGAGAAGACTCGCAAAATCTCATCAAATATCTTCTCGCAGCTAAAAGAAAAGGGAAGGAGCCCATGGTTGCTCCATCCAAGAGAAGAAGAGCTCTCCTTGTTGAGGATGAAGATGATGAGGAAGACATCACCATCTCTCGCATTGGCTTTGAAGAATTTAAGTCGTCCTATTCCACAGAAAGAATCGGAGCAAATGACGAAAGAAACAGAGGAGAAGGAAGAAGAAGAAATAGAAGCTGAAAAAGAAACAGAGGAGGAAAGACCTGAAGAAGAAAGAAGAGAAGAAGGAGAACCGAAGAACACTCTTCTCCACCGTAGGCATGGAAACAGGGGAGATCGGGAGAAAGGAGTGAAGTCTTCATGTCCCGATGCAAGTGAAGGAGTCGGGCCGCTACCAGCAGACCCAGAGGATGTTTATGCATCTCAGTTTCCAGAAGAAGGTCATGAAGTTTCATCGCCAAACCCGCAAGATTATGCTGATCTACCATCATCCGCATTTACTCCATCGATCTAGTCAAGCAAGTACTCAAACCGATAATGGAGCAGATTTTCGCAGAATTATGGATATTCTTTTGGAGATGCGAGGTCAGATTTATGTCTTGGGATGCGAAGTTCAAAGCTTGAAGAATGAAGGTCAAGCTTCTTCCTCTTCATTGAATGATAAAATGCAAGCCCTCTCTGTTCAGAATCAGGCCAATGCCAAGAGTGAAGAGATTGCACAGCTAAAGGAAGACTTTAAAAGGCCTGGAAGGCATCGTTCGCCTATGGAAGATTTCCAGCTTGTCCGCGTTCCCAAGCAATCTTAACTTCATCTCATCCTTTTTAATGATGACAAAAAGGGGGAGAGATGCAAGATTTGATAAAAAAAAAAAAAAAAAAAAAAAAAACCTTTCATTCAACTTTTAATTGTTTGTTGGATTGTTTTATGGTTTGAATCTGTTTGACTTTGGTTTGTGTCTGGATGAGAACTGAACTAGACTTGGACTTGACTGCTTCTATTAACTAATATTGATATCTTATGGATGGCTTCATCATATACTTGGACTAACCTATTTTCCGTGGTTGCAGATTCTAGTGTTATTCTGTTAAGCCATTTACCTCTATAAGATATGCATATGTGTTTGAGAAATGTTTTGCGGGTCAAAGATATCCAAATCTGCAGGAAAGTTTTGTCACCATAAAAAAGGGGAGATTGTTGGAGAAATCTTCTTGAAATGTTTTGAAGTTGACAAATCGTTTCTATCGCCTAGTCTCGAAGGCTTGCGACTCGCTATTTAAAGTCCGAAGACCTTGGGACAACTGTTCAGACTCAAGACTCAAAGTCTATCCTCATTGACAGTCACTAATCCATTGAAGAAAGGTTATCCGAACCTGGATGTTTCGTTGAGGATTTAACCTTATCAACTGGAGAAGATCTCATGGCTAGAGAAGACATAAACGGAGTCCTTTGATTGATCGAAGATTGATTCGATAATTGAAGATCCGGTGATTGCCTAAATATTATTGGAAGGTTCTCGCTTATGGAAACCGAGATCCCGATTGTATGGGCGAACAGATTGATGGGCTATCAACACGTTCCTTTAATAACTTGAACAATCTTCCTAATTGATTCCGTCCAACGGGTAGATTGGAGGAATTCCTTTGGTAAGTGCCAACGGGTATGATGGCATAAAGGAGTATATAAGGAAGACTGTCTTAGTTGTTCAAGGTGTGCGCGATAGAAGAATTCCAAAGTCTGAAGCTCCTTTTGTTTAGACAAATCCTTTGAGCGAATACTTATATACGAAAGAGAGTCTATATTTGTGAGAAATCTTGAGGAGGTGTGGTAGAACATCTACACTGTGGAATCAAGGCAAAGCTGTGCTGTAATCTCTTTCTTGTTCATAGTGGAATCCAGCCAATAGACTGTCAGTGAAGAAGAGTGGACGTAGGCTTGATATAAGCTGAACCACTATAAACCGTGTGTTAAATTTTTCTTCTCTCGTCTTACTTTGATTATCGTTTCCTCCAACTGTCTAGTATTGTGCAATTACTTGAGAAAAATTCTTTATATACCTATTCACCCCCTCTAGGTACTCATACTAGCAATATCAATCTAATATTCGAGTTATTTAATAAATTTAATAATCAAGAATCTAATTTAAAAGAATATCAACATTGTACATGTTTTTTACAATGTTTCTCTAGTTCAAGAATCCTTAGGAGATTCTTTGGTAAAAGTTGTGAATATTTTATGATTGCAATTTATATTTAAATTATATTCATTAACAAAAATTACCATAAAGGTTGAAGAGATCCAACCCACTAAGTTGAAGAGAGGAAACGAAATCTGTATTGGACAAAAATGGAAGAAGAAAAAATACGGCGGTGGAATAAAATATCATTTTTTGATTAATAGGAATGTCTTGTATTACAATACATAGCCACTTTCATCGTTTCCGTTTGTTATTTTGATTAATTAATTATCTTCGTTAGCTCAACAATCTTGGGAGTGTTATATGCATCTAGAGAGTGGAAATAATGTAAACCTATTTTTAACTTAGCAAATTTTCTATTTAATTATCGCTTTTATTTGACATTAGGCCCAAAATTTGGGCTCCAACATTTTTTAAGTTGACGGGAAAAATCAAGTCATGACAATACAATTGATTCATAAGGTCCAATCAATGGAATGTCTAATAAGCTCATTGATCATGGGGACACAACAATATAACTTACCCACAAAGCTCATTGATGCAATGCCTAATGAGCACATCTATCATGAGTTGCAATTGGCGGAATTTAAGCGAAGTAAATGACAGGTGGCGGCAATCAATTCACTCGAAGCATGCACAATAGTTGACTGAGTCAACTAGGATCAATCGATCGAGAGTAAAGCTAAAGAATCGAGAAAAATGATAAATCATCTTTAGAGCAGCATACAAGTCAAAAACGGTTAGGGATTCTTACAGACTAGGAAGAAACAATTACCTTGACCATTGTTCATTGTGAAACCAGCCCAAGAAGATGGCATGATTAAATTGCATCTAATGATAACTCATAGCTCTTATCCCAATAAACATATCTCGACAATGAAAAACGCTTTCTTCCAAGAAAGGTATGAAAAATAAAAATACAGTTAAGATCATCCACTTCTTCGGATCTGTTGACTTTGCGCGGAGGAAGAGATTCTCATAGGAATGCTAAACAATGAACAATATATCCTTCCACTGAAAGTGAAGCGAACTTGACGTTATTTCTTTAAGCTGGCAACGACATTAGAGATCACGCAACTGCAAGAGTCAATAACACACAATACCTCCATGAAGCCATAGAGGAAAATGAAGAGAATCCTTATTAGGCGGCCTTTGGCAAAGTAATAGAAAAATGCTTGATTTGCCAATTTTTCAACCGTGACATAATGGCCATAGTGATCGAACTTGACCGGCGGTTGTCTAGGCAATCTTCAGATCTTGTCCTTCCCCTTCTGTCCTTCTTGAGAAAAAAAAAATCCTAGTATTCGGTTCTTCCTTTGTTCCCCAGTGATCAATCACACGAAAATGGCTCGTCAACCCCAAAATTTTAAAATTTTGCTTTGTGAAGAGAACCTAGAATTTCCCCTTCCTTCTTTCCTTGGATTTGAACTATAGACGTCACGATGGGAAAATTCTAGAAAATTTCTTAACTTATCGCATTAGTACCAATTCAATCTTGAACATTTTAATTTGATCAATTTAGTTATAAATTTTTTGACAATTTTCCAATTTAATCATTTCAATAATTTTTTTGCCAGAAATCACTAATGTGGACATCAGCCATGCCACGTAGGATGCTCAGCGCTGACATGAATAATTTTTATAATTTTATAATATTTTTAAATTTTCCTGATTTTCTTATAAATTTTTATTTTCTTATCTTTTTTCCCTTTTCTTTCCAAGTCTCACAATGGTCATTGGCCCGACAAGGGATAGCCAACCCTCACCTATGGCCGGTGAGGGTCAGCTAGAACCCTCACCGACTTAGAAGGAAAAAAAGGAAAAGAAAAAGAAGGGGAAAGGTAAAAAATTTATAAGAAATTCAAAAAATTAAAAAAACTACAAAATTGTCAACATAGTGTCAATCATGCCACGTAGGACAATTGAAGTCCACATCAGTAATTTTCATTCAGAATTGGCAAGAATAGGAACAACTACATTAATAAACCGTCGAAAGTTTTAGAACTAAATTAGCTTAATTAAAAGATTTAACATTATGACGCCAGAGAAAGTGTACAGAATTAGGAGGCAACACAAATGAGAACTAAAATGAATAGGCCGCTCGCCACTTGTAGGAATCCACCTAAAAGATAAGAGCCAAAACAAGAAATCTTTCTTGTTCTCAAGCCAAAGGCTAAACGAATAATCACTCAAAATAAGTCTGCCTTCTTATTCATTAAAGCATGCTTATATAGATGAGCTTGGAAAAACCCCTAAGCAATGAGTAATTACTAAGACTCTTTGGAAAGACAAAAGAACTCATAAGGAAGACAAACTAGTTTACTAGAAAACAATGACAATTAAATAAGAACTCTAGAAACCTTAAACTAGATTTACAAGACCTTGACAAATATAAGAAATAAATGTTATTGGATGCATGTCTCCAAGATTTACTTGATCCAATGTTACCAAATTAATGGCCTTCAAGGAATGCAGACACCCTCCAGACGCGAAGTTACAGAAGTAGACTTGGTATCAGTGACTATGCCATCGGTAACTTTTTCGTAGTACTGAGTCGTCTAGGAATGCTTCGGTGTCGCACTAAATTGAAACAAATCCAAAGGGTTGCAACTTTTTTGACAATTTCTTATATCGCGACAAGTAGAGAAAAAAAAAGTAGAAGACAAGAGTTGTGTCCTTGAGGGTTCCTCTCAATTCTCATCCACTCTTCTTCATCTTTCGGCCGCCTGAGAGAGAGCGGGGAGCGTTTGGGTTGGGTTTAATGGTTGTTTATTGAGATAAGATCCAAGTCTTGGGATACATGTCTATTAATGGAAAGTCTCGGCAAGCACAGTAAACTTGATTAGTTTTACTTGCTAATCATATTTTAGCATGTGATTCCAGCTTAGTTTGTGTTTGGTTGTTTGGAAATAAATGCCGCGTTTTCTGCTCTTTAATATTAGATATCAATGCAAGACATACGTGCTATATGTAGTGGCATACGACTAGATATGGATGACGCGATTCATTTTGGATCATGGATCTATAATCTATACCTATAGTTTAATATTGGTCTACAAAGTAAGTGATCGTATTTCCTAGAGATCTAGTCTTTCCTCATTTCTTCAAGAAGTATCCCCATTCCTCAAATATCTGTTTCTCATGACGGAACATATGGAAGGGAAGACCGATAACTAACAAAGATTACATATGGTGGCTAAAAAAAAAAATTGATAGATTCTCCTTGAGGTGAATCACCAAGGGAAAGTTAATGGATTACTGAATGAGTACAAAAAGTAACTCATTTAAGAGATAGCATTGTCATCTTGTGTATACTCTTCCAAGCCTATACTAATCGCAACTTGTGGTTTTAATTAAGCCATATTATTTTGGACTCCACTAATTGGTAGGGTCGGTTAGACTCCCAAGTAAAATTCGGGATTTCATTTTAATTTTGTGAATGAGAGATTTATGGATACGGAGGCTAAATTTTGTTAGATTACTCTATTGCCCTTTTAATACTTTTTTTTGTTTATTTTAAAATGTTATGTAAGTAATCTTTGTAATTTTAATCATAAACCACTAACATGTAAGAAGTGATCATGCTAGTGCGCAAACAATGAGATAACACTCAATAATCAAAACGACAAATAAATTACTTGAAAAGATTAAGGGATAAATGCACAAGAAGTCTTAGAACTTGTCGTAAAAATACAATTGAATCCCAAAACTTTCAAAAAAAAATGTAATTAAGTCCTAAAACTTATCACGAACATGCAATCAACTTCTAAAATTTTAAAAAATTACAATCAAGTTTATAATTTATCATAGAAATACAATCAAGTCCTAAAACTTTCAAAAAGTGCAATCAATAGAATGATTTGATTAAACCAATAGGATAAGTTTTAAGACTTGATTACATTTTTTGAAAGTTTTAGAATTGATTTACACTTTATGATAAATTTTAAGATTTAATTGCATTTTTTGAAAATTTTAGGACTTAATTGTGATGAGTTTGAGAATTTACAATGCACTTATCTCAAAGATTAAGGAACCTAGATGCACTAAGCAAGTCAAAGCAAAACTTCACTATCACTTCGTGAAATGGGAATTCTGCAAACTTTAATTGGAAGACATACAATGGTGTGATAAATGCATGTCCTAAATGTGACTTTTAAATGTAATTATGTGCTGGTAACTAATTATTACGATGCAGGACTAATATGTAAGATAACCTAGATTAACACATTAAATTCAGGCCAATTAATTCTTTTTTGTTTTTTTCTTGTTTAAGATGAACAAGACTTGACTTAAATGCTATGACTAAATGAATTTTAATCTAGCTTGCGTTAATAAACCAGCATAAAATGCATATTATGCTGTAGTAAATGCAATGTAATGACGTGGATGCTATGACATGAGATAGGCATTCAAACAAGATGAAAGGTTATTTTTTATGTTTTCTTTTCTTAAAAAAATTAAAGAATTAAATCCTAGGATACTAATTACGACCTAATGACTTTTATTCATTTAATGAATAGTGAATTGATGATGCAATTTTAATCTTCTTTTTTTTATTTTTTGGTATTTTCTTATATAAGCTTATATGCAACATCAATAATGCATGAGATGCAAATAATGCTTGTGATCATGGCTGCCCGCAGTGAGTTTATCCTGAGATATCATGCACCGAGGAGCGCGATGTCTTATCGCGACGAAGATCTTCAAGTTGTAATACGAGGCGACGGGGGCGAGAAGCAACGGTCACTCGAAGACGTTTCGCAAAGTCCCGGCAATTTGGCATGGTAATTTAAAGACCACTCTGGACAACTCCACAAAATTTGTCCAAAATACCCTAAACTTATTATACTTTTACCAATTCAATCATAAGCTTTTCAATTTTATCAATTGAGTTATAAACATTTTTTCACTTTTTGCTAATAGAGTCCATCCAATTAATTTTAGCCAAAATTCACTAACGTGGATGACAGTCATCCTACATGTTACGATCGACACGACATAGATAAAAATTATTATTTTTTATATATATTTTTCTAGTTTTTTTTAATTTTTTTAATTTTTTTTCCTTTTTTTTTCACTCTATCTTCTTCCTCTACCAATTGCCTAGCCTCCAAAGGATCGGCCAAAGGCTACGACCAAGGAGGGTCAGCCTCGTTGACTTCGGGCGAGGTCACCCTTGCCGACCTCGGATGAGGCTCGCCCTCACCAAGGGCTAGCGATGGTTGGCCTCGCCAACCTCAAGCACAGTCACCCTCATCGCGATTTGGTGAGGGCAAGCCTCACCAGCCGCGAGCCCTTGCCAGATCCAACAAGGATGAGCCTCACCTAAGGCCCATGAGGTCATCCCTCGCTTGATCCCGACGAGGCAGACCCTCGCTAGTTGCAGCGCCTAGCCAGTCATTAGAGGCTGGGCGACCAACAAAGCAAGAAGATTGATGGAAAAATATATTGAAAAAAATTAGAAAAAATATTTAAAAATAATAATATTTATCTATACCAATGCCAACCGTACCACATAGGATAGCTGGTATTCACATCAATGAATTCCGGCCAAAACTGGCCACATTGACTCAATTAATAAGAAGTGTAAGATTTTAAAACTTAATTAGCAAAATTGAAAGGTTTATGAAAGAAGACGAAGGCAAGAAAAATAGAAGAGAGCATAGGGGAAATTTTCTATATTTTCTATGTATCCATCTCATTGTACAATCATGGATATATAATACAAATCATGTATAAGAAAAAAGGAAACCAAATAATCTATGAATCGGATCTGATATTAATTGGACCAAATAATCTATGAATCGGATATGATATTAATTGATCCGATTGATCCCAATGGTATCTAGAAGATATTGCGTATCTTCCAACACTCCCCCTCAAGCTGGTGGCTTGTAGATATCCAAGACACCCAGCTTGCTCAACAGATACGCATGCTGTCTCTGACATAAGGGTTTGGTGAAGATATCTGCTGGCTGTTCTTCTGTTCCAATTCCCTGTGTTTCAATCACTCCTTGTTGGATTTTCTCTCGAGTGAAATGGCAATCCACTTCTATGTGCTTTGTTCTCTCATGAACAATGGGATTCAACGCAAGTTTGAGAGCTGCATCATTATCGCAAAATAATTTAGTAGGTCCTCTAACTCGTATCCCAAGGTCCCGAAGTAGGCCTCGCAACAGACTATTTCATAGGTGGTCTTTGCCATGGCTCGATATTCGCTTCGCTGAAGATAATGAGACAGTTGGTTGCTTCTTTGTCTTCCATGAAAGTAAAGAATTCCCAATTTAATGCAGAAACCGGTGACAGATCTTCGCTCATTGGACACGTCGCATAATCCGCATCACAATATGCAGTCATACTCATATCACTTTTTCGGAAAGAAGAATCCCAAGACCAGGACATCTCTTCAAATATTTCACTACCTTCAAAGCTGCATTCATATGCGGCGTGGCTTGTGCATAAATTGACTGAGTGTCTGCACTGCATAACTTATGTTTGGTCTGGTCATAGTCAGATATATGAGTTTTCCAACAAGCTTCTGATAACTCAAAGGATCGCTGAGGACAGGATCATCTTCTTGAGATATTCCAGCATCATAATCTGCTGTAGTGAGCTTAACATTTTGCTCAATTGGAATAACGGCTGGTTTGCATCCTGATAGACCTGTTTCTGATATGATTTCCAAGGCAAATTTTCTTTGGCTGAGTGAGATCCCCTGGTATGATCGTGCAATCTCAATTCCAAGGAAATATTTGGGTTGACCCAAATCCTTTATATGAAAAGCAGAATGCAAATATTCTTTGAAGTTTTTGACAGCTACTTCATCATTGCCCATAATAAGTATATCGTCTACATATATCATTAGATAGATAGACGACGTACCTTTGGTCCATGTAAAAACAGCATAATCATATTTGGATTGATGAAAACCAGCAGTTATCAGGGAGTCTGCAAATTTTGCGTACCATTGTCGGGAGGTTTGTTTAAGGCCATACAGGGATTTGCGGAGACGACATACTCTATTCTCCCCCTGTCTCCGTAAGCCCGGTGGCATGTCCATGTAAATTTCTTCATGTAAATCTCCATGCAAAAAAGCATTGTGGACATCCATCTGGTGTAAGGGTCAATCTTGAAATGCCGCCACAGAAAGAAAAGAACGAACAATAACATCTTTGGCCACAGGGGAGAAGGTTTCGTGATAATCGAAGCCCTCGCGTTGTGTGAAACCCTTGGCAACCAATCGTGCTTTGTATCTTTCTACTGATCCATCTGCGCGATACTTAGTCTTGTATACCCATTTGCAGCCAATTGCCTTTCTATGAGGCGGTAATGGGACAATTTCCCATGTCTGATTGTCCATTAAAGCTTGGAGTTCTGTCTCCATAGCTTTCTGCCATCGCGGATCAGTGCATGCTTCATCATAAGTGGATGGTTCTCGCTCTTCAGATATGCGAGTGATGCAACAACGATGTTCCGGAGATAATTGATCAAAAGATACATAGGAAGAGATTGGAAATCTAGTACCTGGCGGATTCCATGCACCACATATGTAATCCTGGGTCCAAGTTGGCGGGCGTGTAGCTCGGCCGGAACGTCTCGGCTGATCATTCTTTGGAGATGATTGGTCGCTGGGGGGTCTGTGGATCGAGAAAATTCATTTGTATTCCCTCATTGGTGTCTTGAGCCGTTACTTCCATATGAGGAGTCACTTCATCAGAGGATGGAAATTCCTGAGAGTTTCTTGTATATTCGAAGAAAGGAAAGAAAGCATATTCCGGATGATTGGAGACCTCCTCGATATGGGTAACAGAAGAGTGTATCTTATCAACTGTGGAGTCTTCAGTAGCAAAAGGAAAAACAGATTCCTGGAACATGACGTCTCTGCTTACAGAAAACTCTTCTGTTAATGGATCAAACACTCGATATCCCTTTTGAAGAGTAGGATATCCCATGAATATGCAGCGGCGGGCACGAGGACCCATCTTATCTCTAGGGCCTACTATTGTAGCATAGCATAAACAACCAAAGACCTTCAAATGACTTAACTGAGGTGTCTTGCCAAAAAGTAATTCAAAAGGGGTACGTCCATTGAGTACCTTAGTTGGCGTGCGGTTGATCAAGTATGCTGCAGTTAATACACAATCACCCCAAAATTTGTCTGGAATTGAAGCTTGAAACTTCAAAGCTCGTGCAACATCCAATAAATGACGATGCTTCCGTTCTACCACGCCATTCTGCTGTGGTGTATAAGTACATGTACTCTCATGCAAAATCCCTTGAGAAGAGAATAGTGCAGCACATTCGTGATTAAAAAACTCTGTGTCATTGTCAGTCCGGATTCGTTGCACAGATCTCCCAAATTGATTCTTTGCCAGAGAAAGAAAAACTTTCAAGTTCGATGAAACTTGACTCTTAGATTGCATGAGGAAAATCCATGTGGCTCTAGAATGATCGTCCACGATTGTGAGAAAGAATCGAGACCCATCATGGTTTGGGGTATGATATGGTCCCCATACATCAATATGAAGTAATGAGAAAATACTGTTTGTATGACTTTTGCTTATGGGAAAGGGAACACGTGATTGCTTTGCAAGCGGACAAACATGACATTGAGGATAGGGGAATGAAGAACTATGACCCATTCTGGAATGCAGGAGACAATTTTCATCATTGGTGGTCAAATTACACAATGATTTTTTATTACAAAGGATATCAGAAACACTAAGTTCTTTGAATGAATTTTTCCAAAAAAATAAACCTTCATAGAGGCTACCCCAACCCATCAGTTTGCCAGTCGAACGGTCCTGAAAAATACAGGAATCAGCATTGAAAAAAACATGACATGAATTGTCCTTACATGCTCTAGACACGGAAATCAGGTTAAATTGAAAACCTGGTACATAGAGAACATTTTTTAGGATAATCTTAGGACTAAGCTGGACCGTTCCTGTTATGGTGACACGAGTGGTGTTTCCATTTGGTAATTGGACAGTAATGGGATTATCCAATTTTTCATGAATAATGGAAAATAGACTTCTGTCACATGCAATATGATCGCTGGCTCCAGAATCAACAATCCAAGTATTTCTCAATATCATATTTATCAGACTATGAGAAATACCTGTGAAGCTGCCTCCTTTGTTGGGGATCTCCATTTTTTGAAGGGCTTGTAACAATTGCTGATATTGCCCATAATTGATGGGTTGAGTGAAATCTGCTGATCCATTAATTTGATAAGCAGCTGCTGCTGATGATTCTTTCCCTCTTTTTTCTCCAGGTCGACCATGTATTTTCCAGCAATTTTCGATTGTGTGGTGGGGCCTTTGCAAAATTCACAATACAATTTCCCTTTATTTTTTGAATTCTGCCCATAATTCTTCGAAAAATAACCACCGTTGGATCCCTTTGATGCTGAACCATCTCGGCCGTTCGAGTTTTGAAGATCACGCCCATCTCGGCCGTTCATCACTTGAAGATCGCGGGTGCCTCTGGGACCGTCGAATGATGGGGAGCGATCCTAGCCGTCGAGACCAGAACCCTTATATACGTGCGAATCCGTGGGGAACCCTAGCGCCACACGTCTCTCTCCTTTCTCCTCTCTGTCTAGGGTTTTCGAAACCCTTTCTCCCCTCGCCGCTAGTGCGATGCTTTCGACGCCTTTGGTCTCCGATGAGGTAAGATGCTGACTTTCCTCCTACACCGCCAACTGGAAGATCCGGCCAAGGGGCGGTGCAGGCTCCATCGCTAATATCTGCGACCTGAAACCAAGGTAAGAGTCATTTAAGATCAAGAGAAACCGAGTGGCCTTTTCTCGGTCTTTCATGTTTTTGTATTGTCGAAGCGTTTCCTCAGGCCCGTCTAGTTTCTCCTCGGCCGCTTCCAGCTCATTCCACAGAGCTGAAAGCTTGTTGAAGTATGCCGTGATGGTCATGTTTCCTTGCTTCAGTTCTGTGAGGGCTTGGTGCAGCGAGAAGATCTTCGCTCGATCGAGCTTCCCATACATTTCTTTAATGCTTTCCCAAATAGTCTTCGAGTCTTCTGTTGGAGGTAAGCCAGCGGCAATTTCAGGGCTTACACAATTTCCTACCCAAGTTCTCACTAACTGGTTACATTTTCTCCACTGTCGTGCCAATTTTTCATCGGTCGGGATGGGTATGCTGCCGTCGATGAAGCCGTCCTTGTCCTTTGTGACAAGGGCTCGGCGAAAATCCCGTGACCAACTTGAGTAATTTTCTGGTCCCGTGAGAAGGTGGCTGATGAGCCGCAACTCCGGTCCATCGGCGGTGGAGATGTACAGTGCGTCGCCGGGTTCTAGACGACCCATGGTGGCCGCAAACGGGAACGGCAGGAAACCGGGTGGTGCTCCCGCGTAGGGATTTGAGTTTTGGCCCGAATTTTGACCCGGGTGTGACCCGCCTGACGCCCCTGTGTTTGATTCGCCAACCCCATTGGGGTCTGTATCCGCATAAGACAACCCGAATCCTTCTGTTGTGCCCGCCCCATTTGTGGCTGGTGGGCCATCATCGTTGCGCACCTGAGTTCCTGGAAAAGAAAAAATTGGGTTGTTCCCATAATACATCGGCATTGGCACCCACTGGTATGGAAAACCCGAAGTAGGTTGCCCCGGGTTGGGTTGCCACTGAATCAATGGCCCTGTAATAGGCTGATTTTGAACTCCACCAGCTGCATTCCGCATGAGATCCTACTCCCTCGAGGTAGGTATTTGCTGCTCTCCAGAGGTAGGTATTTGCTCATCGGCCATGGCGGTGGTAAGATCTTTTTCTTCCTTCGTTGGGAGAGAAAATCAAATTCAAGTTATTGATTGCCACGCCGGAGTGCTAACACTGTTTTGCAGGTTAGTCTGTTCTTGCGGTAGCCAATCAAAGAAAAGAAAGGAGCGGAAGCAAAAAAACAGAAGCACGGCCCTGCTCTGATACCATGAAAGAAGACGAAGGCAAGAAAAATAGAAGAGAGCGTAGGGGAAATTTTCTATATTTTCTATGTATCCATCTCATTGTACAATCATGGATATATAATACAAATCATGTATAAGAAAAAAGGAAACCAAATAATCTATGAATCGGATCTGATATTAATTGATCCGACCAAATAATCTATGAATCGGATATGATATTAATTGATCCGATTGATCCCAATGGTATCTAGAAGATATTGCGTATCTTCCAACAGTTTAAAACTTAATTAGTAAAAGCACAATAAATTTAGGATTTTTGGAATAATTTTTCCGGACAGCTCCTTGCAGGGACGAGTCAGAAGCAGATTCGGCGAGGATCAGCAGCGGCGACCTTGGACCAACAAAAGCGGCAGTGAATTCAAGTGATATATCACGGAGGTTAGCTGGGGATGTGCTTGTGCGGTGCCCATCAGGCCTAACGATGGTCTCCTAGGATCCATAATGGTGTATTGAATATATGAGGTGCAATCCCAAGAGGAAAATCGCTTTAGCCAATTTTGATCAAAAAAATCATCCCACGACCAATGAAAAGAAATAGGAGAATAAGAAAAAAGACAAAGGGGAAAAAAGAGAGAGAGAGAGACAATTGAGAAAATTTAGAAATAATTTGGGAAAATTATCCACATCAACAATTTCAAAGAAAACTATATTGAAACATTTGAGAATGGGTGTGATATCCACAGACTCTTAATACAATTTTGTTAAACGAAAACAAAACCAAAATGGAACACATTCCATGTACGATGCAAGCCCTAAAGAACAAACAACTTCAAATCTTTCTCTGTGGTTCCCTCTCTTCACCAATTTTTTCTGCTTTTACATTCCTCTCCGCATCAATTTCTTCGTTAAAAGAGAAACAATAAAGTTCTCGAATTCCCATATAACTGAATATTTACATGCGCGCCCGTGTGAATCACCAAAGAAAGAGAGATGATGGAGAGAAAAGTGAGTCCTCAAGCATTAATCCACCATCTTCAAGCACTTGAAGGTCTATTTTGATGGGAGCAGAGAGCCAACAAGGAAGTGAGTGATGAGAGAGAGAGCTCTCTCGGGCTGATAGCTCGGCACCATATGCCCCGCCCTCGCACCGTCGCAAACGTCAAGTCTCCCTCGTACACTTGCACGTATCCTCCGACCTATATGCATTAAAGACAGTGCAGATTACTTTTCGTTCAGCAAATCGAGCCAATTAATCCATCTCTGAGGAGGGGATCCAAGACAAGAATAGTCGAGGTTATGTAACTTAAAGGGGTCGATGTAGCGAAAACAGATAAGCTGCCTCACCTCACCCCCGAGGAACCAAGGACGCCATGGGCTCTTTGTAGGGAGGCTCATCTTGCTAAGAGACCTCTGGGTCGACGTCACCGGCACTATCCCATCCGTATCGCCGCTGCATTTTCAATTATTCATTAGTCATACCACACTTCAATCACCCACAAAGGATTGCCAAAAGTCATCAATGACCCAACCCAAATTGGTCTTACATGATTTTATTATCGTCATGGATCCTTTACTTCTAAATTGGACAGTGCGGGACTAAAACATTTGTTTATGTAGTTACCTATACACCCAAACACGGAGTCCATTGGCCATGAACTCTTGGAGGAGAGGGACGATGGTTTTAGGGCTATCTCCCCACTTCTCGATAACATCATCGCCGCACGCTTCCCAGTCGTGATCGAGCTTCGTCACGTTGGCATGAAGAGCCTCTTGCACATCTTTTCTGTTCAGATATGCGTGCAGGTACTCCTCGCTACACGGGTCGAAGTTCTTGATCTGGCAAAACAAAACATCACGTTAGTTAAGGTTTTGCATATTATCTTTCAAAAGCGCAAAAAGTTCGAGTGGGAAAAAAAAAAAAAAAAAAAAAAAAGGGAAATGAATATGATCTCACGTTGGTCTTCTTGGGATGAGAAGTCAGGTTGGAAGAGAAGCACAGAGGAGCGTAGATGTTGTAAATGTCGATAGAAGAAACATCATCATCCGCTTCGTTCAAAGCCGAATTGCATTGGTCTACTTCATTGGTGACATTTGGTGAAAAGTCACAATACTTTTGAATTGCATACCATGTTTCATCAGATATCAATGCATGTGAAACAAGGTACTCGTACATGCCAATCTCGTCCGTTTCATCATTGATTACTGCGTTTCCAATCTGCATTCGTCCACATATATCCTCAGTTAAATCCAATCCTTTCATTTGTTTTCTCAATCTACATATGTCCAATGATTTAATAGATATTATGAGTCATGAAGAATGGCTTTAATGCACTGGATTGGTGCAAATCAATAATGGTTACTTGATAACAAGAGAATTACCTAGTTATGTTACATTCACTGAATCAAAATCCCACCCCCCCCAAAAGAAAAAAAAAAAGACAACGAGCACCACATATATAATAAGTTTTATGGCGCGATTACTTACATTACAGTACCTGTTACAGCAATGATAATGCAGCCACTCACGCTATCTACCTATTGACAGATGCAGGATTCGTCCCAAACATTGAGTAGAAGATAGTGGATAGTAACTCCAATGATGCAATCAAATTTACCAAAGACACCAGTTCTTCTCCTCATGACAGATAAAAAGATTTTTCTACATGTCGATGAGCTTTAATATGGAAAATAACTTTATACCCAAGATGTGCATGATGACTACTAGTTTTTTTCATTCATGGACAACACAAAAACACACGCAAGCTTAAAGCTTTTCCAATTGTGAATCTTCAGACTTTAGGTGTTTCTAATGATTTCAAAATTGAACATAGACAAAGACTATGCAATTCATGAAAACAACTTACTATAACCCCTTTGAGATTGATAAGGGTCTTGTTTGCCTTCTTGTTGTTGTATAGGATATTGTGAGCGAGCTGAGGCACATAATGCCCTGCGTAGCTCTCGCCTGAAATGTAAAAATCCCGATTCTTGTACTCGGGAAACCTCTCCAGCCAATTAAGTAAGAATACATAATTGTCCGCGGCTGTTTTGCTGTCTCCATTTGTGCGATAGTCCGATGTCGTGTTAGAATAAGAAAACCCGACACCAGCCGGAGACTCTAGGAACAACATGTTCGCAGCTGCCCTCATAAAACAAATGATTAATCACCTATCAGTGAAAAGGAACGGTGAAATATTTTCGGTTTTTTTTAAATACTTTACCAATATTCCATGCAAATTTATTTTTGAAGAGAGTCTTCCCGTCGCTGTGGACTCGAAACGGTCCGTGTTCCTGCGTTGCTCCATAACCGAGGGATGAGCAACCGGGACCTGAAAAAAAATAGCATAAATAGCTAAGTTCTACTGACTCAAACTAAATGGCAAATCACGATGATAACCTATATTAATTTGAAAGGCATATAGCGACGGTTGAGCGCAAAGCGCAAAGCACTTGCTTCGTTAAGCTATCAAAAGGTGACAGCTCGAAGTGTTTCAGAACTAATAAAAAGCCAACCACGACAATTAGAAACATGCTTAGTTCTCGAGACAAATTTATATTCATTATTTTATGGTAGCATTACTCATATCGATTGATCAAGTTTACGTTCAGCCTAGGATGACGCTAAAACTACCGTGCAATCAACATATAAAAGCCGTGATAAATTCTTAAATGAAGAGAATATTATACTTGCATTGGAGATCAAGTCAAACTGGGAGAACTGAATCATTCACCTCCGTTAAGCCATAGAAGAAGTGGCACCGAGTCCTTATTTTGTCCTGCTTCAGCAAAATAATAATAAAATGCTCGACCTGCGGATTTATCGACGGTGACATAACCACCATAGTGATCGAATTCAACTGGTGGTTGTCCAGGCAACCTTTTGATCCTATCTTTCTCCTTCAATCCTTCTTGATGATAAATCCTAGAATTGAGATTTCCATCGTGGTCACTCGCCTGAAAAAGGTTTGTGTCAATCCCAGACGTCCTGCGCTTCGCTTTGTATAGAGAATAAAGAGCCTCTCCTTGCTTCTTTCCGTGGATATGAACAAACGACGACAAGAAACATAAAAATAAAAGAAGAAGAGATGATCGTGCTTTAGGGTTTCTCTCCATTCTCTCTGCTCTCAGCTTCTTCCTCTTTGAGCCACGAGAGAGTGAGAGAGGGAAAGAGAAAGAGAGTTTAACGGTGGTTTTAATGTATAGAATTGAATTCGAATTAGCTTTATATACAGAAAATAGGAAGAAAGAGAAGATGGCAATTAGTGATTGAACGGAAATGTCTCAACAACCTGAGTAAGCTTGATTAGATCTAGGTAATAATATCCATGCTATTAAGAGTCCGTTTCTTTCGTGAAAAGTGAATTGTTTAGAAAACATTTTTTTAAAAGGAATTGCTTGTATAGCTAAAAATAATCAGTGAATAAAAAAATTCATTATAAACAATAATTATTTTTCAATATTTTCCTAGACGATGCAAAAAAATCTTTACTTGATCATCTTTATAAGTTATACAAGTACTTATTTTTAGAAAAATATTTTGCAGATGATGCATTTCCGCGAAACTAAAAAAAAACGTAAGCAATGAAAGTTATAGCTCTTAACATCATTGAATAAGTTTTTTTTTTATGACCACTAAATACACAAAACTTGATTAATTGGTCTAAGTCAAAAATAAATAATTATAGTAAGTAAGAATGACTTACTTAATTAATCAAGTGATAGAACATATGAAAAATAATCTTATTAACCATATTATCAAAACCTCTTGATGCTCATTATACCATGTTTAGTATGAAAACAAAAACTAATTAATTAATTTCACTTGTTATCTAATAACTTTAATATTTTCATTTTCATAACTTTTTAGCTTGTAATATTCATTATTTAAAACTTCTTTGATCGTCTACCAATGTTTATATACCTTGCTCCCCAAGGCCTTAAATTTATCACCTAGTATTACCAACCTTTTTGTGTGACTAGCCAACTTTTATCTGCTTATGTTATGCTCTAGCTAGTTTTGGTTGTCTAACTCTTGACAATAATTAATAGGCTTTTTATCTATCACTTACCAACTTTTCTACGGAGTTGTCACTATTATTTAACACTAGGCTCAAAATTTGGACCCAAACGTAAAGAAACTAATGACTTAGACCAAGCCTGAAATTCATCATCTTCAGATTTTGAGACGATATAATCAAAGTTAGATTTTGAGGCAATCATTTTCTTACCTCTTGAGTCTCCTTCTTCATTCAAACGTTCCACTTCATATAATGAAGTGTTCCCACGAGTTCGTGTATAGACAATGGTGCAATCCAAGTTTTACAAATGGATGTTTTGATATTGTTCCATTCCTTTAACAATCCACAAAGGATTTTGTTTACTTTCAAAGGATTTGACACCGATTGTCCTTGGTATGCTAGGCCATTGGTAGTATCAATGAATCTACTAAACATGTTAGTTACAGTTTCGTCTGACTTCATTTTGAATGATTCGTATTGTCCAAGAAGAATGTTTATATTTGTCTCTTAGAGTCGATCGATTTCCTTGTACTTAACATGTAACTTGTCCAATATTTCGTTTGCTGTTTCACAAGAAGAAATATGATTATATTCTGTATGAGGTAAACCGCAGTATAATGAATAAACTACTTTAGCATCTAATGCTTCTTTTTTAGATATATCCACATCAGACAAAGCTTCAATTTCGGGCTTTTTGCTATCTCCTTCCTTTTTGGAGGATGAAGCTTCAAGCCTTATTCCTTTAAGAACTACATCCCATTCCAAAGGATCCTTGGATTTGATGAATACTCTCATCTTGCTGTTCCAAATGTTGTAGTCCTTTCATCGAAGTATGGAGGCTTCGTGTTACTTCATCCTTCCATAAGTCTTGGTGCAATATTGCTAACCATTGTTAGATCATTAGCTCAGAAGTAATATATCACTTCAAAAATTGTGAGCAATTGAGCTTTGATACCAATTGTTAGGGCTAGAATTATCACCTACAGAGGGTGAAAAGGTGAATATGTGAAAATTAAAGATTGCAATAGGACGGTGTCTAATGATAAGGCATACAAAGCTCAAATCTTACCGGTGTGCAATATCCCATCACAAGAAGTAAATAAGAGTTTAGGGGATAGAAAATTGCATACAACAAGTTTATAGTAGTTCGGCTTTGATAAGCCTAAGTTCACTATCCTTGTTAACAGCCACATGGCTAGATTCCACTGGATGAATCTATCAGTGGTTACAAAAACTAAGTACTCTCGACTCAAGTAAGCATGATCAAATCTTCTGATTTCACACTCTAACAACCTCTAAGAGATTACAGCTTTGAGCTCACAAAGACGAACTTCAAATACAAAGATTTCTTTGAACTTTAGAATTAAAGACTTAGGAAGCTTCTCTCACTTGTCTCTCTGACTTCACGCCCTCTTAAACTCCTCACTATCCAAACTAATCATTGGACTTAGCCTTAGAGGATCATTCATCCAATCAACTCGTTGGATT
Organism: Eucalyptus grandis; assembly: GCF_016545825.1. Classification (NCBI taxonomy): domain Eukaryota; kingdom Viridiplantae; phylum Streptophyta; class Magnoliopsida; order Myrtales; family Myrtaceae; genus Eucalyptus; species Eucalyptus grandis. The sequence goes on along the minus strand of NC_052618.1, from coordinate 58,788,027 downwards.
TGAACTTTGTTGGAAGATTCGATTTCATGAAACTTGCCAAGAATGAAGTTTCCCTTTGATTTTGTCGCCCATACAACAAACTGGGTTTCCATAAGTTGAATCTCCTGTATAGAAAGAATATTTCGTCTTTTAATTGAATTAACTCGAGATTGCAATATTCCATCTTGAAGAGATTATGATCGTCAACTTTCCTTCTAGGTTAATCAATATGTGTAAGACAAGGAATCTACGCCAAACCACTAGCTGTTATACGAGGATATCCTTATATCATTGACTATGAATATCGAGGAAATGATCTTCTCACCGACAATGAATCTGATAAGTAACATGTCATTGTGTATCTCAGAATTTTCACCTAGAAAAACTTATTATCAGAAACATTAGTCAATTAGGAAAGGTTTTGTCAATCTTCAAAATGTTTCCATAACACTTTGATCATTACTAGATATGTTGACTTTGCGCAGAGGAGAGACTTTCATAGAAATGCTTAATATGGACAATATATACTTGTGCTGAAAGTTAAGCGAACTTGACTTTATTTCTTAAAACTGGCAATGACATTAGAGATTGCACGAATACGAGAGTAAAGAACACATAATACCTCCATTAAGCCATAGAAGAAGAGGAAGAGAATCCTTATTACGCGGCGCTTTGGCAAAGTAGTAGAAAAACAACAAACTGTTTCCTTATTACGAGAGTTAAGATCTCATAGGGTTTCGCGTTCGCACCTCGATGCAGTTCTCACCATCATCTGTTTCCTCTCCAAGTCTGAAGTGGTGTCCGATAACCGGCCACACTCGATCATTATCGAGTTCCTGCGCTTGATTCCGTCCTCTTTCGGCATCCGTTTTGACCGCAGTCCTTCAATGATACCATTGCTTCGTTCTCTACCAATCTCTTTATCACCTCGTGAAAGCTATGGAAATTGTCGTTAGATTACGCCACTGAGGTCACTGCATTTACCTAAATCTAAATGAGGCCCCCTTCATTAGCGGTCAGCTAGGCCATGGCGAGGCGGCCTCAATCGCGGCCCTCACTCAACCTCGCCTATGGTCATCTACAGCTCACCCACATCTAAGTGAGGCCAGCCAAGGGCTGTAACCCTCACTTACGGCCACCGAGGGCTTCACAGGCCTCACCTAATGACTTGCGTGCTCTGGCAACTATAGTGGGAAAAAAAAGGAAGGAAAAGGAAAGAAAAGGAAGAATAAAAGAAAAAAATTTAAAAACTTTAAAAAAAAAAATTGTCTACTTCAACGCTAGTCGTGCCATGTAAAATAACTAGCATCTACATCAGCAATGATCTAAATTACTCGGATAGACTAAATTGGTACCAATATGAAAAGCTTTAAAACTAAATTGGTCCAATTAAAAGGTTTCAAACTAAATTAATATCAATGCAATACGTTTATAACTTTTTTAGCACAATTCTCATGTGTGAAAATATTCAATTTTATTACTACAATTTACCAAACAATGGACTACATATGGCAAAATTCTTAAACTTCATATCATATCATATCATATTTAGTACTATCGTGACTAGAAATCTAATCGACCAAAAATGCAGCCAATGAGTTTAGTTTCCAACAGCTAATTCGGAGCTTAGAAAGGAAATTCCAGAAAAGCTATAAGCAGCATAGATGACAGGTGGAAGATGCGAAGCTATGAAGCAATGATGATGTGTTAAGGAAAAGGCAGGGTTTAGGGTTCAAGACTACCACCATGGGGGTAGAGAAAGGGCTCAACCGGAGACAGAGAGAGTTGGTAGTCCCAATATAACATGTACTTTTTAATTATAGATTAAAATTGCATGCGTTAATTTGTGTAACTTTATTCATGTAAGAATCCTATTAAGAAGGAATTCCATTTAGAAAATAAGAGTAAGGTGAATGAATTTGCCCGCAAAGAGAAAAAATAAATAAAACGAATCCATTACCATTGTTTCAAACTCATTTTTAAACATGATATAATCTTGAAGAACCAATTTCAAAGCGGGAATTACATTAAAAAATATACTTTTTTACAGGGAGACTTGTTGTGAGCTCCACAATTTCTTGATGTGTTTTGCTCAATGAGGTAAATTTAATTAATCTAGATAATACTCAATAACGAAAGCAAAGCCAAAATATGTAGTCTTAACACGTGAACGTTGTTAATACAATATTACAATTGTCTTTGTTAGAGATATATTTAGGATGTTCTATGATTCCGTGTATTATTATGCGATTCTGTTTATTCTCCTTAATTTATTCTTATTTGTACTTTAGATAGTTGTTATGTAAAACCTATAAATAGACACGTGTACTATTCATTAGTTAATGAACTGAATATTAATTTTCTCTTCATTCACACATCTCAACTTGGTATCAGAATCATTATTACCTGAAGTGCGTCCATTAAGTCTACTCCAAGGTGGCCACCACGACACCCACCCGCGTTGGCTACGTCTCTACCAATTCAACATCAAAACCGAAGCTTTGAGTTGCTGTTCAACACACTTCCGCTAATCATTTCAGAAAAAGGTCACGACCATCAAACTCGCCGTCCTTAGACGAGAAGTACTGAAATTTTGTCACCAACCGCCGTCGGATGCTGCCATACGTGCCGTCGCATCTTGGACCCAAGAAACCCGCCATTGTTCCATCATGACTAGGATGTTTTCTGAGGGCTGTTTCGAAAAAGCAAACATCAACCCTTGACTCATCGTCATCCGCTGAGGCTGCCCATGAAGTTTCGCCACCAAAAACCACTGGACGTGCCTACACGCACCATCGGAAGCTTCTACGCATGAGATCCACGTGCCTTGCCAGCAACACGCGTGCCACGGCTCTCCGCTTGGTTAAATGCATCAGCCATGTCATCTTTGATCTATTGACATTATTGACGCATAAATTTTGATTAGATTTTTCAAGTTAGGCCTTAGTCTCTTTTAATCTTTGTTTTTCCTTTTTTTTCGGATAATAAATAATAGATAATAAATAACAAAAAAACAAAAACAAAAATAAATGAAAACAAACAAACAAAAAGTCGGAGGCCACAAAGGCCCAGCCCCTTTTCTTTCCCCTTTTCCCCCTGCGCCAGCCCAGGCCCAACCCCTTTTTTTCCCCAAATCCGGCCCAGCCTCTTTCTTCCATCTTCTTCCTTCTTCTTCTTCCTCGCTCCTTCCTTCTCTGCCTCTGTAGGCCACATCCAACACGACGACGCACTCGAAGACAACCTACGACCGAGGAGGGTAGGCTAATGTCGGCTAGAAGAGACAGATCTCAGGCGCCATTATTAGCTGCCTTCAATGCCGAGCACACCTTGTTGGAGGAGCTTAGATGGGACGCCGGTTCAACCGAGGGGGACCGGTCAGCAAGCCAAAGACCGGTGGCCAAGGTTCTCCGTTGACCGGACCCCCTCGCCTATAAATAGCGGGGCACCACCTTCGTCGAAGGACACACAGTGAACTCCGAGAACTTCCCCTTGAGAGACTTCAGGGGAAGATTAAAGAGTGAGCGAGAGAGAAATCGGATCGCGAGCTCAGCCGACCTCCCACTGAGAGACTTCGAGGGAGGCTGGCGGCAAGTGAGCCCAAGGGGGAGGAGCTCTGGGCAAGTGGGTTCTGAATCCGCGAGGTAGGGGCTGAGCGAGAGAAGAATCGGAGGACGAAGGGTCAAATCTGGGAAGCTGAAAGCTCGCCATCACTGCCGTCGCGACCGCTACTCCACTACTGCCGTTCCCCGCCCCGATACGATCGCTATGACCGATCCACCAGCTGCCACCAAAGCCGTGCCACGTCGCTACCTTGTCACCGCCACCGTTCGCCACCTCGTCACAGACAGGTAACAGTAGCCGCCACCGCCGCCGGTCACGTTGTCACCGTCACATTCCTCCTCTCGAATCGTGCCACCACTAACCACACTAGCACAACCCTATTGTCGCTCATCCTCATCGTCCTCATAAGCGGTTTGTAGCTGCTATCACTGCCATCATCGCCGTCAAGCCCGTCATCGCCACTGTCGTCACCGTCTAGCCAGTCGTCGCCGTCTGCCCGGTGACACCTCAGTCCCCCTCACTAGTGCCGCGAGGGAGCAAAGGGGAGAGGAGGCCAGGAACTAAGTCGATTCGCGAGTCTACCCAACCCGATTTCCTTGTTTCCGGGTAAGGTTTCCCCTAGTCGGCATGCGTGGGCTAGGTAGTGTTGGGCTAGATTTTTTTTAAGTGGGCTAAAATCGATTAAGGCTCTTTAAAAGAAAAAAATCCCGGGGCAGGCCCATCTGGGTTTCAAGTGGACAACCCGGGTCAGACCCAACTCAAGGATCCAACCCGGTTTGTTTTTATATTATTATAATATAATATAATATTTTTAATAAAAAAATTAAAAAATTAATTTATTTTCCATAAAATCAAAAAATCAAAAATATTTCTTATTTTCCCAAAAAGCCAAAAAAATTCAAAAAAAAAAGATTTATATTTTCCAAAAAAATTTTAAAATTTACAAAAAAAAAAATCATTTTTATGCCCAAAAATGCGAAAATGACCCAAGAAATGTTTTTCTTCCACAAATGCATGAAAAACCTCTCAAAAATCCAAAATGTCTTAGGGTTTAAATAAGATTAGATACCGGAAGGGCATTAGTGATTAACTAGTATAATCAAACCCCCGAACCTAGTTTCTCTGATTGCTCGAGAACGATTATTTCTCCCGATACTTCACTTGGGTTTCTAATCGACTTACCCAAAACCGATTAGTGGCGACTCATTTTTAAATTTACTCACAGATTAAAAACTCGAACCATTAAGTCGTGAATAGTGCACTTGGGAGAGTCCAGGCTAAGCCTAAAAGATATAGCTGAACCATTAGCCTCCGCCGGCATCCGCCTCAATACAAGTGCCAAAAAAAAAAAAAAAAAGGTTGTGGTAGACATCATCTGACATGTAAGCACCACATCATCTTTGACCGTTCGCCATTGGTCAGGCCAGATCAAATCGTTGACTAGATCGGGTGAGATCGTTGACTAGTTCAGACTAGACCATTCGAATCAATTCCATTGCTTTTTTGAACGGTTCGATCTAGTTTAAACCAGCTTTTGATAATCTGTGACTAGTTTCTGAGGTATTTCGGCACACTGAATTCATTTTTAGTCTTGATTTCTCCATATTTGCTCTCCAGATTCTAGTTTCACCATATTTATTGTCCAATTTAACGTGTTTAACACAATAAAGTGCATATAAAGGAGAAATTATGTAAGCATTGTCGCTGACATGTTCATATGACATCCCACGTCTATTGATTACGAAAAAGCAACCTCCAAGGTTGAACAATCAACTCTGAAGCCAAGGTGCACATGCATCTGCCAATGTTGCTGCCATAGAGCCTTCTCCCAATGAATTATTGGTCACTTTCTCACTAGAGGATTTTCATTCCGTTCTTCAAGAATCTAATACTTTTAGCTCCTCTATCTCTCCTACTATGTCTACCATTTTAGATAATTCTAATTCATGGTATTTTGACTTTGCTTGTTGCAATCTATGACATCAAACTCCAATTGTTTCGGTCAAAATCCCTCCATTCACATGCACCTACTATTCATATAGTTGATAATTCTCTAATGCAAGTTAGCCATACAGGACACATTTCCACATCTACCTTGTCCTTACCTAACACTTTTATGGTTCCCAAACTCTCTCTAAATTTAATTTCAGTTGGACAATTATGTGAACTTGTCTTTGAAGTTCACTTTTCTCCCCATGTTTGTCATGTCTACAATCCACAAACAGGACAAACTATTGAAACTGGCTATAGAATGGGACACCTATTTGAGCTTGTTTACTTAAATATTCCCAACTTTTTTGTTGGTTCTACTGTCACATTGTCATTTGAAACTTGGCATTCACTGTTAGGTCATCCTTCTTTTTCAAGACTAAAATCTTTGATTTCTAGTGGTCATTTAGGATCTGTTGATGACAAATATTTCGATCGCTTGCCTTGCCAATTAGGAAAACTTCATGCCTTGCCATTTGATCTTAGTAAATCTATTTCTCATGCTCCATTTCTAACATTTGGAGACCTTCTCCAACACCCACCATGGGAGGCTCTCACAATTTTGTCATTTTTGTTGATGATTACTTTCATCATACCGAGCTTTATCTTATGAAATATCAATCTGAGCTTACTTGTATCTATCATGAAATTATTGCCATGATAAAAACACAATTTTCTAAAGACATCAAGGTTTTTTGTACTAATAATGCCAGGAATATCGAGACACTAAATTTTTTAGACTTCTATCTCAACAAGGCACTATTATTCACCGCTCATGTCTAGGCACTTCCCAACAAAATGGTCATGCGGAACATAAACATAGGCGTATCTTAGATATTACTCAAACTCTTTTAATCTCTAACTCTTGTCCAGAAAAGTTATGGGGGCAAGTTTGCCTTACTGTTGTTTATAATATTAATTGTAGCCCATCTCTTGTTATAGACAACATTTCTCCTTATGAGTGCTTATATGACAAGGTTTTCTTTTACGATCGTCCTAGAGTTTTTGCTAATGCTTCTTTTTGTGTGTCTTTTTCCACATGAACGCATGAAGTTTGAACCCTATGCTCGTTTATGTTGCTTCCTTGGGTATGGCATTGAGTATAAGGGATATAGATGTTGGGACCCTATCTCTAATCGTCTTCATGTATCTCATTATGTTTCATTTTGGAAACATAAGATGTTTTCATCCTTTTCTCCCTTTGAATCTTCTACTTATGTCCCTTTCTTTATCAATCCTTCAGTGGACTTATTTCCGAAAGATCTTGTACTACCATCCACTTGTGAATCATCCTCTTTGCAATTGTCTTCTTCTCATCCTGACGCAAGCTCGTCTGGCAATCCCACATTGGCAACTTCTAACGCATTTGCCCCAACTAAGGATTTTATACCTTCAGTCATTCCATCCACTTTCATCTGTCATTCCACTAGAATAAGTCAACCTCCAAGTCATCTTTGTGATTATCATAATTACTCTCACACCTACAAAGAAGCTAGTATCAATCCTTTTTGGCAGTAAGCAATGGCAGATGAGTTGCAAACCTTGGAAAACTCTCACACATGAGATTTGGTTGATTAGCTTCTGGTAAGTTTGTTATATGTAGTAAATGGGTGTATAAGATTAAAAATAAGGCAAATGGTACTGTGAATCGGTATAAAGCTCAGATGATAGCAAAAGGCTTGACTTAGGAGTACAGTATTAATTATGATGAGACTTTTGCTCCTACTGCTCATCTTACTTCTATTTACAGCCTTCTTATTGTTGCTGCTGTTAAGCGTTGGCCTCTATTTCAAATGGATATTAAAAATCTTTTTCGTAATAGCGATCTCACAAACAAAGCTTATATACCTCCTCCTGGCTACACTCATCCATCTAATCAAGTGTGCCGATTATGTTAAGCATTGTATGGATTAAAGCAAGCTCCCCATACATGGTACTCCAAGCTTAGTGCAACCACAGAATCTCCCGGTTTTAGATCTAGTCCTTATGACCACACTCTACTTGCTTAGCACACGCGTCATAGATACATTATGCTGCTCTTATATGAAGATGATATGTTTATTACTAGCGATGATCAAACTGGCATTACCAAACTCCAGCAGTATCTTAGTAATCAATTAGAAATGAACAATCTTGGGCAAGCCAACTATTTTCTAGAGTTGGAGGTTGTGTTTAATGCTTCTACTTATTATCTCTCACAAGCAAAATATGCCACTAATCTTATTTATTGAGCTAGCCTTACTAATAACAATATTGCTTCTAGTCCCATTTATTTATCCCACTATTACATGTCCCAACATTGATTATGACATTCACATTGTTAGTTAGTGAATGGATGCGCCTTGTACACCTCATTTTGTTGTAGTTCTTCAAATTTTGTGCTACATCAGGGGTACATTGTTTCATGATCTTCACTTTTCTGCTCATTCTATCTTGAAGTTGACAACTTATTATGATGCTGACTAGGCTGATGACCCTCACAATTGTGGCTCCACTATGGGCTATTGTGTTTTTTTGGGCAACTCACTTATCTCATGGCTAAGCAAGAAACAAACCACTATCGCTTACTCTAGTACATAAGCAGAATATCGAGCTCTTGCCCAATACGACATCGGGGTTACTATGGTTATGGTGGCTACTAAAAGATATGGGAGTGCATCATCATAGCAGAACAATCATTCATTGTGACAACCGAAGTGTTATCCAAATTGCACATAATGATGTTTTTCATGAACACGCTAAGCACATTAAGATAAACTTTCATTTCATCCGACATCACGTTCTTTATCACACCGGTCGACTTATCTCTACTTGGATTTATTTTCCAATTTTAAGTTGACATCTTTGGGAGAATTACCAAAAAAAGTCCTAAACCTATTGCAATTATGTCAATTCAGTCCTAAATTTTTTTATTTTTTTTGCCAATTTAGTCCATCTAGCCAAAATTGGCCGATCAGTGCTGACGTGGACGCCGATCGTCCGACGAAAGCTAACATGGCAATTTTCTTTTCGAATTTTTAAATATTTGTGAATTTTTTTTCCTTTTTTCTTTTTTTTTCCACCTTCTCCTTCCTTGGCCAACGCTGGTTGGCCAGAGGCGAGGGCCGGCAAGGTCGGCCTCACCATCGCTGGGTGAGGTCCCACCATATCTGGCGAGGCCCCACCAAATCTGGCAAGGGTCGACCTCGCCGATGGCTGGTGAGGCTCCTCGCTAGATCTAGCAATGGTGGCCTTGCTAGCCACTAGCGACGCGACCTTGCCGTCATTGGGTGAGACTCGCCTTCGCTAGTGGCCAACGGGGACAAGCCTTGCCACTAGCTAGCAAGGCTGACCTCGTCAGCCAGAGAAAGAAAAAGGTGGAAAAAAAAAGAAAAAAAAAGAATTCAAAAATTCAAAAAATATTTAAAAATTAGAAAAAAAAAATTAAAAATTGTCATGTCAACTTTTCTTGGACGGCCGGCGTCCACATCAGCACGGCCGACCAATTTTGGCCGGATGGACTAAATTGGCACAATGGTAAAAGGTTCGGGACTAAATTGGCTTTAAAAAAATTATGACTAAATTGACACAATTGTAATAGGTTTATGACTTTTTTGGTAATTCTCCTTGACATCTTTCAATTCATCTTGAGTTTGAGGGGGATATTAGAGATATATTTAGGATATTCTATGATTATGTATATTATTATGTGATTCTATATATTCTCCTTGATTCATTCTTATTTGTTACTTTAGTAATCGTTATGTAAAGCCTATACATAGGCATGTGTACTATTCATTAGTCAATGAACAGAATATTATTTTTTTCTTCGTTCACAAATCTCATCTCTCTTGTTGAAGCCCTAAACAACAAACGATTTCTATTCTTTCTGTGTGTTTCGGTCTCTTCGCCAATTTTCCCTGCTTTCTCACATTCTTCTCTGCACCAACTTCTTTATTAAACAAGAATCAATCGAGTTGTACAAATCGTAAATAACTGAACAATTACATGTGTCCCCAAGCATTGTATCATCATCTTCAAGCACTTGAAGTGTCTATTGCCACGGGAGTGGAGAGCCGGCAAGGAAGTGGGAGATGAGAGAGAGAGCTCTCTTGGGCTGATAGCTTGGCACCTGATGCCCCGCTCCTCGCACGGTCGCAAACGTCAAGTCTCCCTTGTACACTTGCACGTACCCTCCGACCTACATGCGTCAAAGACGGTGCGGATTACTTTTCAAATTGAGTCACTTTCCTCTAAAATTGGCATCAAAACAAGTGAGCCGCCTCACCTCGCCCCCAAGGAACCAAGGACGCCATGGACTCTTCGTCGGGAGTTTCATCTTGCTAAGGGATCTCCTGGTCGAAGTCACCGGCACTCTTCCATCCGTATCGCCACTGCATTTTCAAAGATTCGTTAGACATACCCCCACATCAGTGACCGAACTGTGTTTTTGTCTCTGTTTTTTTATGTTTTCACCTGATCACCCAAACACGGAGTCCACTGGACATGAATTCCCGGAGGAGAGGGAGGACGGTGGAAGGGCTATCTACCCAGGCCTGGATTACATTGCTGCACCCTTCCCAGTCGTGATCGAGCTTCGTCACGTTAGCATGAAGCTCCTCTTGCACATCTTCTCTATTCATGTACGCTTGCACGTAGATATCGCCACACGGGTCTAAGTCCATGATCTGAGAAAACAAAACGCAACCCAAAAATGGATGACCAACGTAAATTTGAGTTGAGGCTTTTCAAATTGTCCTACCAAAAAGGCAGATGGATCTGAGCTCACGTTGGTCTTCTTGGGATGAGATGTAAGGTTGGAAGAGAAGCACAAAGGGGCGTAGATATTGTAAATGTCCAAGGCAGAAACGTCGTCACTCGCATCCTGCGCGGCCGAAAGGCACTGGCTTACTTGACTGGTGGCATTTGGTGAGAAGTCACAATATTTTTGAATCGCAAACCCTGTTTCATCCGATATCAATGCATGCGTAGCAAAGTACTCGTACATCCCACGCTGGTCCGTCTCGTCGTTGATTACTGCATTTCCAATCTGCATGCGTGTTCGATTAATCCATATACATTCTCTGGGCCCAAGGGCCCCATTTGGCCATAAAATGGTCAATCATAATGGAGTACCAGAGATAAATATTTAGAAGGACCAGATTCAACGAACCCAAATTCGAAATTATGATACGCTGGAAAGACAAAAGGAAAGACAAAAAGCATCACATGCGGTGCGTTTTATGGCGCTATTAGTTAACAGTCCAATACCTACTCCAGCGATGATGATGCAGCATCCATATTATTTATTTATTTATTAAAAGACGCGGCATCGGTACCAAATATTCCTCGAGTTGACAACGATAATAAGCACGTGCTAAGTTGTTAGTTAAAATCCATGATAGCGAATAGAACAATTGAGTAGGAGCCAGCAACTCCAATAATGAAAACAGCCAGCAAAGACACTTGTTCTACTCATTACGACAGCTAGAAACATTTTTCTACATGTCGATGATGTTCAATGTGGAAAATAGAATAATGACCAAGACGCGCATGATGACTTCTAGCTTTTAATCATTCATCAGAACGCAAAAAGCCAACAACCACACGAAAAGCTTAAAGCATTTTCAGGTGTGAATGTATAGACGTTAGGTGTTTCCAATGGTCAAACACGCATCGTTCAATATTCAATATAGGTAAGAGACTATGCAATTCGCGAAAAACAACTTACTATAATCCCTTTGAGGTTGATAAGGGTCTTGTTCGCCCTCTTGTTGTTGGATAGGATGTTGTGAGCGAGCTGAGGCACGTAATGACCCGCGTAGCTCTCGCCTGAAATGTAAAAATCCCGGTCCTTATACTCGGGAAACCTCTCCAGCCAATTTAGCAAGAATACATAATTGTCCGCGGCTGTTTCGCTGTCTCCGCTCGAGCTATAGTCCGCCGTCGTGTTAGAGTAAGAAAAACCGACGCCAGCCGGAGACTCTAGGAACAACACGTTCGCAGCTGGCCTCGCAAAGCAAATAATTACTCCGCTCTGTCAGGGACAAGAAAAGGTGAAATGCTTTTGCAAAGACTACACTATATTTTTAAATACTTTACCATTATTCCATGCAAATTTATTTTTGTAAAGAGTCTTCCCGTCGCTGTGGACTCGGAATGGTCCGAGTTCCTGCATTGCTCCATAGCCGAGGGAGGAGCAACCGGGACCTGAAAAATCAGCAACGTAAATTTAACAATTTACTTACTAAAGAGCACAGGAAAATATTATTAAGATGATTTACAGTATAATGACCTACATGTAGAAAAATTAAGAGGACATTTAAATCTGCGACATTTCATTTCACTGATAATCCTTCCAATGTCAAAATGACAAGAGTATCGAACAAGGTAGATTAGAAAGTGGAAAATCCTGATAATAACTTGTATTAGTATACTTTCGCCTGTACACGGTATGTGAAAATATGAAAGAAATGTGACAGCTTGCAGTGCTTCAAAAAGTGATAAAAAGCCAACCACAACAAATAGAGACATGCTTAGCTTTCGTGACAAAGTACTTATATCGATTGATCAAGTTTACTTTCAGCCTGAAGTGACCGTGAAACCACCACGCAATTATCTGTGTTGACTATAAAACCCATGATAAATTCTTAAGTAAAGAGAATACTGTACTTGCATTGAAAGAGAAGAAAACTTTACATTGCTTTCTAAATCAGAAAAAGAAGCTGAAGATCAAGCGAAAACGGGAAAACTAAAGCACACACCTCCGTTAAGCCATAGAAGAAGCGGCATCGACTCCTTATTTCTCACCCCTTCAGCAAAATAATAATAAAATGCTCGACCGGCCGATTCATTTACGGTGACATATCCGCCGTAGTGATCAAATTTGACCGACGGTTGTCCAGGCAACCTTTTGATCCTATCTTTCTCCCTCAGCCCTTCTTGACTATAAATTCTTGAGTTGAGAATTCCATGGTGATCGGTTGCCTGAAAAAGGCTCGTGTCGATCCTTGATTTCTCCGACTTCGCTTTGTACAGAGAATCAAGAACATCTCCTTGCTTCCTTCCCTGGATTTGAACTAGGGCTGACAAGATACATAAACAGAAAAGAAGAAGAGAAGAGTGGATTTTAGAGTTTCTCTCCATTCTCTTTGCTCTCAGCTTCTTCCTCTTTGAGCCACGAGAGAGAGAGAGAGAGAGAGCGAGTTTATTGGTGGTTTTACTTGAATTGGATTCGAATTGGCTGTATATATAGAAGATCGGATGAAAGAGAAGAAGGCAATCCTGATGAACGGGAAAGTCTCAACAACCAGAGTAAGCTTGATTATATTTACATAATAATGTCCATGCAATTGAGATTTTTTTATTTTCGGAATCATGTTGTGCCATGTGGTTCCAATATAGATAGTGTTTTGTCATATGAAAACACCTGCCGCTTAATCTATATGTTCTTTAATTTAATCTAATCTAATCAACGATGATTACAGATATAATAGACGATTTGTTACTAAATATGGATGTCGTGTCTTTATACTGATGAAGTATCTACAGTTAGTAAATATGTGGGGTATACGTGTTACCATGTGAATAACGGAGTGATAAATAATGGCAAGATGTTAATCTTGGGCTTCCTTTTGTTACTTTTTTCTTTTTTTCTTTTTTCTTTTTTTTTTTTGGGGGGGGTAGGGTTCGATTACCACTCAATACACACAACTTAATAAATTGGTTTAAGTCAAAAATCACTTATTTTGATAAGTAAGGATGACTTAATTGATTAAGTGATAATGGAAAGTATAATCTTAGTAATTGTTTTGTCAAAACCTTCGGATAATGCTCACTATTCCATGTTTCGTATGAGAACGATAAAACTTACCATTCAATTCAGATGTTTTCCATAATTTTTTATTTTCATTTTCAGTACCTAAAAATTTCTGCACTCATTTTCATTTTTATTAGACAAGCCAAGTTCTATATGATAAATCCATCGCCAACTATGTTGATCTTTTGAACCATCTAAACACCTACTCTTACGGTAGTAGGACGAATTAACGGTCACCTAGTTTTTCCAACTCAATGTGACAGTTTGCAAATTACCAAATTTTCTTAAGGAAAATGATAATATAAATGCCATAACTTTCAGTGTTCACTTTGGTGCCAAACTTTTCACTAGATTACTCAATTGACAAACCAGATAAAAAAACAATCATTTAAGTGCCTCCAACGATCAAGTCCAACCAAAAATCTTACGTGACTTTTTTAATTAAAAAACAAGTCCAACATGGACTATGAGACCATAAACCATGTTGTATATGGAGTTCGATAAATTATATGACTTCAATTCCTTCCTGATTTTTCTTCCGCTTTCTATTTCTTCACTTTTTTTTCGTTCTCTTGCTGTCTGCCAAATTCCATTACCGTTGGTTGCAATGAGGAGGGGAAAATTGAGTTTGCAATGAAGCCTTGGTCGAACCGCCATTGCCATCGTTGTTAATCTAGAGATGGACTAGCAGCATGTTTTCCAAATCTGGAGATGGAGCTCTTCATGGCCGTGGAGTCAAACATCGATAGGTTGAAACTGGGGATGAGCCCCGCTCCAAGAGGCGTATCCGACTACGACTGAGGCGACGACCTTCATTAGCTTCCTCATTTGCTTCAGCATCTCATCATCTTCCACCTTTTTCTTTTTCTTGATTGTTTGCAAATTTTAAAAAAAAAAAAAAATATATATATATATATATATATATATATATTAATGCCAAACGCAGACAGAAATCCTAATTTGGACAATTGAAATTAGGGTTTATATTTGGAACAAAGATGTGGACAACATCGTTTAGGGCTATTATTGCTGGCTTAACACACTGGAGAGCCACGTTGGTCATGAAAATTGATAAAATATTGCAACGTCAGATTTTTGGCGACACATATCAAATTTAGTACTTAAATGGTCTTTTTTTTTAAGTGACATTCAAGTGATCCAACAAAAAGTTTTAGCACGAAAGTAAGTATTGTATGAAAATTATGACACTCTAGTGCCATTTCGCTTTTTTCTTATATTCACCATCTTTTACTTGTCTTTCTTTACCCACACCTCAAATTTATCAATTTTTACATCAATTTACCAATCTTTGTTTTTCAACAACTTTACCCACCATTGTCTTACATACCAACTTTGTTTAGAATTACCAACCCACTAACAGGATATAACTTTTGAACAAAGCTCACTTTGGTGCCATAGCATTTCAAAAGAAAAAAGGAGTGGCAGCCAATGTTACTACAAAGAAGTGAGAGAAAATTAAGGAATTAGATAATAGGACTCATAAGACAATAAAATAGGTTAATAAAACCAAAAAGAAAAAATGATTTTGGAACTTCTAGAAAATGAAGTGATAAATAATTCTTTGGAAATTGCAACGTTAGTTGCATTGAAATAATTTCCAAATAATGAAATCATTTTCAATTAAATGGAAATTAAAAAGAACAAAGTTAGAAAGAATCACATTTGGGCGATAGAAAATGCTATGAAATTTTGAAAAGGTTAGAAAAGTATTGTTATAAATGAACTTAATTTGATGGTTTATGACAATTCATTAAAAAAAAAACGCGTCAAAGATGATATGTGAGATTTTTTTATCATTAAATATTCTATAAGAAAATTATTTATCAGTTATATAGAATTAAAAAACACATATTGATTAGATAATATGAAGGAATTATCAATGTACCACCTTCTTTTTTTTTTTTGCGAACTCAAAGAAACAAGTCACTTAAATAGAAAAAGTGTAAGATACAGAAGAAAAATTGGCGGTTCATTTTTCTCTCAAGTAATTTGAACTAATAGAGATATATGAATTAACATTTTATGTCATGAAAAACAAAAATTTATCTATTCACAATAAATTATTTTGTTCTTTATTGTAATAAAAAAAGTTGTATCGGCAAACCTTGGGTGTTATTCTGAAATACAAAATAATTTTTTGCTTTTTAAAAATACTGATATTATTTTACTAAGAGTACCCCCAAAATAGCTAATAATTTTAATCGATTGTTAAAATATTTTAATCTTAGCAAAGAGTCACGTAGGTTAGGTAGAAATAAATAGACTTTGGAATTTCAGGTACGGTGATATTTTGGTATGACATAAAAGAGAGTGAAAACGAGCGCTCACGCTCATTAGAAATGTGTTTTATTCTAACCTTTATAGTTGGTGTTTCGATTTCAAGGAGCGGGTTAGCCAAAGAGAAGGAATGTGGAGGGACCATTAGGATATGGACAGGTGATGCAATCATTTAAGCTAAAATATCATCATTGAATTGCGGTTTTGAAATACTGTTAGACATCCAAAAAATAACCAAATTTTTTATTATTATAAATAAGTATCAAACTTAGTCAATAAGAACCGAATTTATCAATAATGAATAGAAAAATTGACAATTCACTAAAGAAGTCATCACCACGAAAACGTAACTATTGAGGTATGTTCTGTTGCCGCTAATTTAGGGTTTTTCTTTAACTTCTTGTGGATAATTATTCTAGATGATAGAATTTAGAGGAAAACACAACTTCTTATAACTACCATTAGGAAATTATTGTTATTTAAAATCTAAAATTGTAACCGTAAAGTGTGGGCTATATATAGCAACATTATACTCTATGAGTTTCTCTCAATCAATCATAAAACTCAACTTTCTCATGAATTTATCTTTATTTTTACTATTTCGCAATTTTAATATCTTTCAATTCCAATACTTTAGTCACCGTATCAAATATCGGCCGATCCATTAAATTCTGGCATTTTATCTTTATCATCACACTTTATTGTTAATTAAATTACAACAAAAAAATTTATGTTATCGAAATTCATCATTGATTAAATTTTGTTAAAGGGTGTGTTTCTTTTGTCCTTTGATATAATTTCTATCCAAAATCATCGTAGAACTTATCTCAATCTTTGAAAAGGTCAAAGAACAAATTTCAACCAAAAATATCTAGTCTACGATCCTATTTCAGCGGCACATTTTTCCAAGGGGGAGGTACTTGATTTCCGAGGACGGTAACGAGTTTGGTAGGAGATTTCCACTCTCTCTCTCTCTCTCTCCCTGCCGTCCTTTTTTTGGCTCATTTGAAGTATACTGTGTCCGTGCCGAACCTTCCAATTGTATAGACAAACATCAAATGTCATGTGAAGGAGCAAAAAGAAAAAGTACAATGATTATGTTCCTCATCCACATCATTATTTATCAACGCCGCCCGGTTGTTATCAAGTCCATGGAGCCATTATGCAGAGAGCATATTCCGCTTTGCTTTGTCTTGAACCTCCGCAGAACTTGCTTTTGGCGATGCATTATTATAGGTTGTCCCTGGACTGTTCTTGTTGAGAATAATGGAAGATGATTTTGGTCAAAGGGTGTCCTGTGATGGTAATTATAAATTCCATTCTCCAATAATGTGAAAATATGATACTATTGTTCATGATGAATGCCATATATATAATTAAATTTTAGATTGTCCTTTCGAAAATGACATTCTATTCATAGTCAGACCGGTCTGCATAAATGGAGAAAAAAAAAATATTGAATGTGAGTAGGACATACTATTTAAACAAAGAACAAAAAGACAATTATAATTCGGTGAAGAAAGTTCCCAATTATAAAGTTTAAGAAGAACAAAACAAAAGCCGATCCTTCAATTATTGGATGGGGCCTTTAGCTAAGGGCTTACCCTCAGATGATTGGATCAAGCCTAGATTTTTTTTTTTTTGATCTGAAATCAAGCCTAGATTTTGTACCACGAAAATTGATGCAATGGCCAAAAAATTGGGCTACTGATAAGCCACAATGGGCCATGCAAGTGATCTGCTATTGCAACAGAAACCCATTTCTGACTACCCCAACAAAAATTATGAACAAGTCTATCATAGAATTATTCTTTGTGGCTGTTTTTTCAACTGCCAAGGCATTCTGCTTTCTTGGGGGATACATAAGAACTTTCAGGGTATCCAATGAACTTTCCATGTGAACAAGCCTATGACGTGTGAAAAAGTAAGAATTCTGCAAGTGGCGCAAAGGAATTCGAGATTTTAATTTCAAATCATTTCTTAGTGACTTATCTCAGCTATTGAAATAAGTACATGTTACATTATGATCAAGTCATCTTGGATTCGCAATCGAGCTATAAGCCAAGCAAAGTAGATTATGGAACTTGAACAAACAAAAGATACATTCAAAAGCGCGATGAATGTCTCGGGCTAAAAACACATACTCTATAGATCGAGCTGACAAGTAAGTTTAAGCACGTGCATTATTATAAAGTACAATAAAAGGATTATAATTCATTCCGGTCATATGGAATCAAATACTTTTATTAAGCTCACAAATCCTTGTAGAGTTCTAGTCACACACGTTTACAACCAGCAGCTCAGCTCAATTTGGTATTCTAGTCATGCATACTGAAAAGAGAAAAACAAAAAGAAATCGAAACTCAAATCTTTTTGCAACTCTATCGCTTAAAGCATCTATTGTGGATGACAGATGCCGCAATGCCCTCAAACCAGCAGAAAGGAAACATGAGAACGACCCCCCATCAGGCCCCCTGTGCCTTCACGCACGCGGGCTCTTTTCGGTCCCTGGGCAGGAGGTGAAACGAGTTGTTCAAAGCGTATTGGCCGACACACGCTTTCAGCGGTTCCTACCTTTGTCACTTTCTATAATGGCCGCAAGAAATGCGCCGCTTGGTTCCGCTTTGATGCGATGACTCGCCAGCGAAACGAAAGGATAAGACCGTTTGACTTTGACCGCCGCCAGATACCCCACTCGCCACTTAAAAAACCTGGTGCTAATCGTCCCCTGGAAGGAGCCGTGGCCTTGTTTCCTGGAAAAGTCAAAGCAGTGTTTCCTTCCAACCTGTTGGTCTTCCAGGCTGAAAAGCAACCTCCGAGAAACACGACATACACGCCTCTCGTCAACTCTTCTCTATATATTTATCTACCAGACGCACCCTTATGGTAAAAGAAACCGTGCCGGTCAAACCTAACCTTCCTCTACATCCTCCTGTTGTGTCCTGAGCCTGAGATTAGCGAGAGAGGGATGATTCTTGTGTTGGCAAGATTCGGCAAATTCCGTTCCAAGATGGAAGATCACTTTTTCCACCACCAGCCCGACCACCTTCAGACCCAACTCTTTTCCTCCTTAGAATCGTTCGAGTCCGATGTTTCGAGCCGCTTCAAGAGCCTGTTCTTGAATCCAAGACCCGCGTCGGAGCCCATCTCCTTCTCTTGGATTCGCCGATGCTTTGAGCTCTTGCCTCACATGAACAGGGCATTTTCGCAGCTGGTGGTGGGATTGGACCACCCCATGAGCAAGTGGGAAGCTGGCACTGCGGGGGCTTATCTGAGTTACAGCTTGAATGTGCTGGAGCACATGAATCTGATCAGCTCAAGTATTTCTCATCTGGGCCAAGCCAGGGTCTGTCTCACCCATGCTTTGAGCTTGGCTGATGCTTCACCGTCTCATGCCCTGCAGCGTTTGAAGGCCCTTCAGCCAGAAGAAGCTTTTACCAAGGATCTCAAAGTGGAAGAAACAAAAGAAGATGGTGACCAAGAAAGGGCTTGTTCTGGGAAGGACCTGTTAGTTCGGAAAGCTTTGATTGTTATGAAGGGTATTGAATCTTGGGTTTGTGGGGTTTTGATTTCTGCTTTCACTGGAGATGTAAAACCATACATCGAAATGAGAACAGGGGCCACCAAGGTTCTCAGCTCTTCCTTGGTCAGTCTGGAAGCAGGATTTTACGAAGAATTGCTGGAGAAAGGTAGTGTCTTGAAAGAGGTTCGGGAGATTAATGGTTCGGTGGCTTGCGTTGTTGCTGCATTGGAAGATGGGAAAACCAGTAATGAAGTTGGGGAATTGAAGATGATATTGGAAGGATTAGAGAAGATGTTGGATGGATTAAGGGAGGAGGTGGATGCTCTCTTCGGTGAGGTCTTGGCAAGCAGAAATCAAATGATCGATTGCTCAAGACCAGGAACGCATTAGGGGGACCGAAAAGGGCATACCGCAATACTTTTGTGTTCATTATTAGATCTCAGTCGTACATATAATTTGTTTGTAAATTCCGATCGAATTGTTCTCAAGTGTATTTTCTTCATCAGAAAGAAGCGCGATTTATTTATTTATTTATTTATTCTGTTCAGAGGTAGCGAAGTTCCATTTCATCTTCCACTTGCCAAAACTCTATCATCAGATTTCAGGCACGACTGATGATTAAAAAAGAATCTCAAGCCAATGAAGGAAAATTTTGCTAATAAACGACTAAAATTCAGGCCCCAAAAGTAAGCCAACAATCTGCGATTCCCAAAGCCACATCTCGAAAAACAGATTGGCAAACGCTTAGCCTTCCGATTATCCTGAGGCGAAATTGTCTGTCTCCCTTTAATAAATGAGGGAGGAGTAAAGCTGAGATCTTAACTTTTTCCTAGTTTCTAAAAAGATGCATCAATCTCATTAACTGTTGACACCAATCTAAGAAGCCATAGTTCCTAGGGAATGAAGGAAAACAATGCCAAAAGCATATCACGGCAGGCCCTTTTGATTCCCTTTGCTGTTGTAGTTCTCTTTGTCAGACATGCTCCGTTTGTGGTACACATCAAATGGCAGCCTGAACAGCCAAAGAGAAGGCTTAGGCTCAATACAAATCAGCATCTAGATGTAGCCACAACGACCACTAGCAAATTAAACTATCAAGCACCTAAAAAATAGTGTCAGCTTGTCGATATTTGGATTAAAAATGCAGTGTTATGCCATAAGGATTTCTCTCAGTATATTGTGTTTAGGGTCGGTCAGGTTGTGTCTCATGTTGCCAACCCTCCTTATGATTCCACACTGAACATTTTATTCAGTAAACTCCCTTAGTGGTTTACCATTTTCTTTTGTCAACTACAGAAATGAAACTGAAATTATACTAAACTAACTAATTTTGGCTTATTCAATCAATGATAGGGGGATTTCGTACCCTAGATACAATGTTGTGTCAGAATCTCCGTTTTCAGCTGTGCGATTGCAGGTCTTATCAGGACTGCCAGAGCCAGAGTTGTTGAGGGCTTTCCTCCTTTTTTCTGGATTATATTCAAGTTGATGGGTAGATGGAAGAAAACCTCTAAGCTCTTCGACCTGCAATGGTATGCAGGAAATCCAAAAGAGAAGTCTCAATTCTCAAGTACGACAGATTATCTGAGGATTATAGGGACGAAAAAAGATGGGATGAGCATATTTGCCTGTCTGCGCAGAGTTTCATTCTCCAGCATAGCCCTCTGCTCCTGCAAAGAAGAGATCGAGCTAGTTATTAGCAGGTAAGAACTACGTGGCCAACAAAAAAGTGTGCTACATGCATCGATACCAATTAGTAACTCAAACCCTGAGGGTGAAGAAAATACGTGAAGCAACAGTAGACTCTGCTCATAAAGCACCTTATCAGATTGTTCGAAAGATGGAAAAGGTTTGTAGTGTTTCTGTGCTTCTTGATTGAATCAAGTATAATTTTCAATTTTTCCCTCTATACCATGATAAGTACCAAATCACAACTTTAGGGATTTTCATTCCGAATTAGCCATGGTCTTTCACAAAATTATATCAAATCTGGCATACCTGTAATCTTGAACGCTCCAGCTGCTCCAGAAGCCATTGCTCCTGAAATATTACAAATTACGTTAAGGCAACCTAAGAAAAGGCAATCCAGAACCCAGAATGCAGAATTCAGTTTAAAATTTGCTTCTCCTAATGAGCTTCAACTGTAAGGAAAAGAAAGACTAAAAGAAGATTGATTCTATGAAAACCTTCTTCTCCTTGACAGATGATAAGGCCCCACTCAATTGCTGTTCCAGGTGCTGCAATTCCTTTATGCTCAGGCCATTCAAGTCCTTGCCCAGTAGCCTTCTATCAATTGCAAGAAATGAACAGTGAAGTATTGACTAAAGAAAGGAACAGACAAGAAAAAATGGAGGAAAAAAAAAAACACTCACAGTTGTCTCATCTGCAGCTCTGCGATTTCATCTTTTAGGGTGTCTACCACCTTATCATCTTCTTTCTTCAGGTGAAAAAATGTTAAGTCAGAAAAGTAGATTTAATTATATGAGTACAGTCTAAATGGGAGGGATACTAGAGGAAATATCTCTAGTAATTTAACATGGGACCAGCATATTAACGTAAGCAAAAGGCACTTATTTAAAAAAATAATAGTAATAATCTGGCAACCCTTTCCAAAGATAATGCATTCAATGGATCCTGTTTGACTTTAAAACAAATAAAAAGAGCAGCAAGTGAACCAAGTTGAGCAGTGATGAGAATGATACCATAGACTCTGGCTTGTACTCTACAACAGTGGACTCTGGAGAATCTTGACACCTGTTGTATCTTGATAGTATCTGTTTCATTCTGCAATACAAGATGCAAGTGGAAAACTCATAACAAACACGGTCTCTTCCACTGGCTAACTACTTAAATAACAGGATATTTTGAATTCATAAAATGTCGGAGTACATCAAAAGCAAACAATCCAACCTCAAAGTGAGAAACCAATCTGCTAGTGACATTGGATGAGTTGACAGAGAGCTATACATTAACTTCAGGTAACAAAGTGACTCAGATATAATAATCAATCATTACATGCTAACTAAATCACATTGCTTCGACGTTCATTTGGGTTCAATAAAGTCATACTCACTGCAAAGATCTCCAGAGTGACTTCTAGAACAGAGCATTTTTATTTTGTACCCAGGCTTCCATTTTCTATATCTATATTCTACAAAAGTGCATTGAAGTCTCAAATTCAAAGCATGAGACACCCTCTCTCTGGCAAACCATACCAACATAGGTCCTCAGGTTGATTAAACTAGCAAGGTGTGTGAGCCAACCCCTCTCTCCACACTTAATGAGATATGGGGAGGCGCAAAGTTGAGGAGTTAGACCTTGAACTCCTGACTGTCAGGTCAGTACCTCACCAATAAGCTGTTACAAAATTTCAGTTTTTGGATTCCTATTGGATTTTCACAATTAATTTGCAATGCCACGAGAAAGACCAAGCTTAAGTCAGTCCCAGAAAAGCACAAGAAACAAAATGGGCGACACATTCGAGGTAAGGAAAGTGATTAAATAATAAAATTTGAGAATAAATACCTATAATGCCGACAAAATTTAGCATTTACAGCTCTTGAATTGTTCTATATTGAAACAGGGTATGCACAACATGAAAGAAGACTCTTAATAAACTTGAGAATACAAGTGTCTACAAAATCTGAATTGGCAAGGGATAGAATGATAAAATTTAGCATCGATTGCAAAGATCCATTCAGCATGAGAAGAACATCTGCAAAGTCCTAGAAAAATATCCCAGTCTGCCAAGAAGAGAACATGATTACCAAATTCTACTACGGCCTTTCAAAGCATTCTAACATCAACTGGCAAAGGAACACAGCAAGATGAATGAACAAAAAAAGTCCATTACCGCCAATTTCTAGAAACCTTAACAAAAACTTCCTGGAACTATATGACACAAGAGCTCCTGGAAATACAGAGGACTATTCAGGTAAATATGATCTAAAATTTATACAAAAAAGTCTCTCAAATTTTCACAACCCTCCCTGGTATTTAAAAGGAAATAGAACTCACAGAAAACTACCGCTATAAAGTTCCTAAATTTACCACTGGATTGGCAAAATACGAGAACCTGCAACAACCAAAGGACATGTGCAACAACCAAAATCACATTTTTCTAGTTAAATGGAATGAAAAAGCTTTTTGACTAACAGAGCTAAGTGAAGACATGATCTAACACATGCAATTTTTCGGAAAAAGAAATTCACTCTCTGCTTCAAGCAAAGGCACACGAGCAGCATATCATCAGACGACCACTTCAGGTTGCAAAGCCCAAAAACAAAAAACAAAGCAAAAAGGAAGTCCATACAAAGGGTCAGGCAAAACAGATCAAAACATGCAACTCAATCGATTCGGAGAGACAGAAAAGATCAAAACTTTGCAACACATACCCAGAACTGGAGAACTCGTAAAGCTTGCCAGTATTCGAGAAGATTATGACAGCAACCTCAGCATCACAGAGGATAGAGAGCTCCTGCGCCTTCTTGAGCAACCCAGAACGCCTTTTCGAGAATGTAACTTGCCTGCTATTTGCATTCTCAATCCTCTTTATCTCAATCTTCCCTCTCCCCATTTTTCTTTCTCAAACAAAAGAAAGAACGAAACCCAATTGATCGAAATCAAAACCCAGAAAATAAACCCCCTCCCACCAAAAAAAAAAAAAAAAAAAAAAAAAAACGAGAGAGAGAGAGAGAGAGAGAGAACAGAACTGGTGATCCCAAACAAAATCTCCCTTCTGGGCTGTTTAAAAAAGCAACCCTTTTTCCGTTCCTTCAAAACCAAAAAAAGAAAAAAAACTGGGCTTTAATGTCTGGGTTCTTGTGCTATAGATGGCAAAGAAGGAAGTACTAAATTCAGAGAGGAGAAGAAAATAAAAGGGCGTGATGAGAGAAAGAGCGTTTTGCACCAAATGGCAATATTGCCTGGAAACGGCAAGTTGCATGGCTCTGTAGACTAAGATAGAGTTGTGCATGCTTCTCTCTTTTGCCACTTTGAGTGTTTTGCTTTTAATAGGTCTCTCCTGTGGGCCCACCCCGGTTTTCCCCTGCTCTTCAAATTCTTATGAATATTGATACTTTATGGGTCCATCTCTTTATGTCAAGAGATCCCAAATTTTCCATTTTATTGTAAATGCATTGCCATACATGGGACGGTCCATTACCATAATCAGAGGACTTGTATTAATTTTCTTGCTGTATTTAGAGATGTGAGAAACCAAAAAAAGAAAAAGGAGAGAGAGAGAAACTTGATTTGGTGTGTAATGTGGTGGGATACCTTGCCAAATTCAATTCTTTTCCTATTTTATATGCAGATTAAATCAAGAAACCGTCTAAATTAGTCAAATATGGGGAGTTGCCAAAAGTGGCTGTGGAGTTAAAGCAGGCAAAAAGCATCGCCCTTGGGTTGTAGGATGAGGTGTATGGTTTTTCCAATTTGGTCATTTAGTTTTCAAAAGTTGTCAAGTTTTGGTGAGGGTAAGAAGACTCTTTCTTTATTTGTTATCTGCTGTTTCTAGTTTTAGAATTCTGCATAGTCTTATTGCCATATTTGGAGTGCCCATAGCCTGGAAAAGGCAAATTAGAGTAAATGCAATTCCTTTACTTAGAATGCTGAGGTGCCACATTCGATAAATGGCAACTCCTCCTTTTCACACACAAATTTCTTGACCCGATTAAAAAAAATCATTGCCAAATTTGGGAATTTGCAAAAAATATGGACATCTCTCCATTTTCTGCTCCTTAATTAAATTCTCTTTTCGAGGTACATTCCATTTAATGTTTGCCCATCTGGGGTTGCTATTGAGATGCCAGTCAATAAACCTTTTTCTTTTTCTTTTTCTTTTTGTAATTTCTGTATTAACCGGTGCTCCTTTCTAGCTAAGCCATCCCTTTTTTGGCATTACTTAGTCAATAAGAAATTTTCGAGTTGATGTATATTATTTTATGTAGGTAGTTTTTCAGATAGTTTTACCGTGAATTTCGGAAAGAAAATCTTTCCAATCCATTCCGGCTTCTCAGAATCTGTTCCTACTTCCAATTTAAGTGGTCGATGCAAATGATCCGTCAAGCCATAATTTATTTTGGCATAGATCACACCGGATTCTTAATCTAACCAACTTATATAGTCGGTCTCAGACGAGATCCTTGTAAAAATCAATTTAACCGTGAGATTTCCAAATCAAGACCTCTCTTTGGCTCTTCCTAAATTTGTTTGAATTCTCATTGACAGTGAACTTAATCCATCGGACGCGTCGGTTAATTACTTTTCATCTGACCAGCACTTATAAGCTTTTCTTTGGAACATTTCTCAGCCGAGCCTGACTTTTTTTGGCCAAACTCCCTTTCATGTCGAATAATTAGGTGATTAATTTTCGCACACAGGACCAAATTTATCTCGGCCTTTCGCCGAAAATGCGTCGTTCAAGTTAAAAACTAGTTGATACGTGTAAAACTTTTTCCTCCTCATCTAACTCTAGGAGGATGCATATTTAAAATGGTACATTCTCCAGCATGGTTATTAAAACTAGAAAAAGAGGTACTCATACAGAAGACAATAAAAAAAAAATAATGAAGAAGAAATAAAGTGTAATTTGAAATACTTAAAGAGACGAATTTTTGTTGCGGGTAAAGGAACGAGATTTAATTTAAATTTAGAATATAATCAAGCTTCATGAGAAAAAACCAGAGTGATTGATCCTTTTGAATTGTTTGTTACCTATTATTCGGTATAAAGAAAATGCCCTTTTGAAAGAGCTTTATGAATGCTGAATTTCGTGAAGCGCGAATTTGTATGATGTACATATTGTTCAAACCCAACGGATCGAGGAAATGACCCAAGATAGCCCATCAGTTGACCCAGAGAACCATGAGGTCTAGAATCTTCTTACATTTACATTTTCAAAGAGACTCTAGAATATTTCAAGGGTATAATGGAAAATCTGTACTTGTGATTCTCCGGCGGGGCGGGTCTTCAGGTCGCTCTTGGAGTGTTGGGATTCTTCCATCTCGGTTCTTACTCGGGTGCCTGACCGGTTCTCTTGGCACGGTTCCTAGTATTTTTCGGTGGCCTCTGCTTGGGATGCCATAAGAAGCAAAAAGAATAGGGTCCCTTGGGCTAAGTTTATCTGAAACAATGCCATTGTTCCCATACGTCAATTCCACCTTTGGTTAATCACCAGAAATCGCCTACCAACGTAGAGTATGCGCTTTTTGCAATGTCACTCTAGACTCTATCGACCATCTCTTGTCCCGTCTCGGCGACTCTTGCTTTTTTTTTTTGGGCCAATAGATGTAATCTTCCATGGCGTAATAGATCTTGGGCGGATAATCTCTTTTGGGCTTTGAATTTCCTAATTGGTAAGGATTTCTTCCATTCCAAGTTCTCTTTTGGGGCCATGTGCCATTTAATTTGGAAGAAAAGAAATAGCATCATTTTCCGAGGTGAAACGCTGGATTCTTCGGCTTTGAAGAATCATCTTGTCAAAGTTGTTAAAGATAAAGTGTTGACCTTCAGCAATGTGCCAAACAACTTTCATAACAGGCATCTTCAACGTCGGTGGGGCTTTGACCCTTCTATTTTTGTTGGCGGGCTTGGCCATTCTCCTTAGTGGTGCTTCTTTAGCTAGGGTTGGTCAGTTGGTGTTGTTCCTTCTGGGTTTGCGGCCCCGTTGTTGTGTTGTGCTACCTCGCTGACAGTCTTTTTCTGGTTTGCTTGGTGGCGGTTTTCTTTTGTTTGTCGGTCTGTTTCGACTTCTTTGTTTTTCCGTTGCTTTTGTTTTTCTTTTATATCGGCTCCCTTTCACTCATTTTGCTCATACTTTTGCGCTGATTTTTTTTTGTGTAGTTGGCTAATGCTCTATATATTCTTACCTTACCCAAAAAAAAATATATATATATATACTTGTGATTAATGGATAGTGATATATAGGAAGATCGAACTCTTTAACTTTAGATCAAATGGATTTAACGGTTGTAAAGAGATACACTCATGTATAAATAGGGTGCCTTACCTTCATTTGAAAAATACAAGTATTCTCCACAATTTCTCTAAACAATTTCCTCCTTTGGGTTGATCTTCCTTGAATTAAGGGATTAATGGGTAGGGTTAATCCCTTAGATCAAACGGAGGGAGTCGATAGTTATAGAGAGGGTAACTCATAAATAAAGATAACCTCTTTTTCATTTGAATCATCCAACATTTGAGCAATGTAAGTACTATTGAGAGTGTCTTTGTAAACTTTGTCTCTAGAATTTCCTTTAATTGGGATAATCCATTGCCATATTAACATACCCCAAATTTTCAACATATCCTCATATTATATGGGTCCACCTCCTTATTTCAACAAATCCCCAAACTTTTCAAATGTATTGGGATAACCATTACCATAACTAGAGGAGTCATTTCAAATTTTCTTGCTGTATTGGCAAGCTAGAATCCAATTCTTTTCCTTTTCTTGATGTTGATTAAGTTAATTTAAGATATTGCCTAAATTAGTCTAAGTGCTGGGCAGTTGCCAAGAGTTGCTGACAGCATCATTCTTAGCTTGTAGTATGAGTTGTATGATTTTGCCAATTTAGTTATTTAATTTTCAGCAGTTACCAAATATTGGCGAGGGAAAAGATGACTCTTTCTTTATTTGTCATCAGATACACTTATCAACAGCCTATAGCTAGATGGGAGCCGATGTAATTCTTTTGGTTGCAACATTGAGGGGGTGCATGACAAACTTCAGTTTTTATTCCAAAAATAATTTTTCCATTCTAGACTTATTTTTGTAATAAAAATCCGTTTGATAAAATCATTTCATTTGTCTATTTCTGAAATAGATTTTTGTTCCAGAAATAGGTTTGGAATAGAAATCATAAGTAAAAATTTTTACTTTTCTATTTCTGAAACTTAAATGAAAATAAAAATTCTTCTCATCGACCACCATCCGCTGGTTGCCACCGCCACCGTCCACCGGTCGTCGGTCACCGCCGTCAATCGCCGATCACCGGCCGCCGTCTGGCGGCCTCAACAATTACCGATCACCGGCCCCAACCGCCACCATCTGCTGTCGCCGTCCACTAGTCGCCGATTGCCGTCCGACAGTCGTTGCCGTCTAAAAGAGAAAAATTTTGTGAAGTTATCAAACAAATTTTTATTTTTAGAGTAAAAATTTTGTGTCGTTATCAAACAAGTATTTTTGCTTAGAAATTCATCTAGAAATAGAATTTGGAAAAATTTATTTCTCTTCCGTAAATCAATTTCTAGCTAGAATGATTATCATTGAGAAGCCAGACTTTCTACTTTCAACAAATGCCAAGCTCCTTTTCTTTTTTTCACATACAATTTTTTCTTACCTATAATTTATTTTGGCATAGATTTAGGCCTAATTCTTAATGTAACCAACTACTGGCACAATTATTTGAGCTCATCTATTAGGTACTTATATAGCCCGTTCTTGACGGGGTTTTAGTAAAAATCAATTTAACCGTGGGATTTCAAAATCAAGACCTCTTTGATTTCCTAAATTTGATTGAGATTTAGGCTCCCTTTGTTTTATGTGAAAAATAATTTCCTCATTTTCTGCCATTTGAATCGCTTAGAAAAATGAGTCTTCTAATTAGAGAAAATATGTGCTTTCAGAAAAATAATTTTCTCTTTTAAAAATCAAAAATCATTTTCCAAAATATAATTAAATATTAACACTTGAGCCAAAAACTTTAGGCTTGACATGGAAATCCTAATGCTCATTTTCGGTTCTCGACTCCTAAACCCGAGTCCATCGAGGCTGGGCCCAAGACCTTGGCACTCATGCCAAGGTCTTCGACACCAATATCCAAATCCATCAAGCCAAGCCCAAAGCCTCGGCGCCTACGCCCGATGCCCCCACACACAAGCTTGAGTTCATAAAAGTTGAGGGCAGGACTTCGATAGCCATGCTTAGACCCTGGCATGGCTCCTTGTCACTCAAGCCCGAGTCCGTAAAACTCTTAACCAGGTCCTTGGCACTCAGTCCCCAATGATCTAACTTGAGTTCTCAGTACTCGTGCTAAAATCCCCCACGCCCTAGCCCAGATCCATGAAGGCTGAGGCCCAAGACCCTAACATCCACACTTAGGTCCATCAAGGTCGGGTTTGGGAACCCGGTGGCTAGGTATAGGTCCTCGGCATCCCAACTCAAGTCCATCGAGGTTGAGGCTGAGCCTCTAGTGCCTATGCCCAGTTCCTCGCGCCAAAGTGAAAGTCCATGAAAGCTGAGGCCCGAGACTCCGACGCCTATGCCTAGGTCACCAGTGCCTAGACCCTATTCCACCAAGGTCAATCTTTAGTCCATCAAGGTCAGCCTTAATACCCAAGAGCCTGGTCGAAGGTCCCTCGCACTTGAGCCTAGGTCCATTGAGGTTACAACTCAAATCCATTGCCAGTGCATGTGTCCATCGAGGCTAGCACTCGACCACTAGAGATCCAAGGCATGGACATTTTGAGCTCGGGCATCAAAGACCCAAGCACAAGCACAAGGATGGGTCCAAAGCTTGGGCTTTGATGAACTCAGCCTAGCCTTTATGGAGTTGGGCTATGGGCTCGGGCACCAAGGACCCAAGCTCAATCGTTGCTAGCATCCTAGGCCTAGCCTCCATTGTTCAAAGTTCAAGTGTCAAGGACTCAAGCCCGAGCACTAGTTTCCCCCATCCTAGCCACTTGGTACTAAGATCCCACACATAGCTTTTGCAAACCAAGGCCTAGGTGCCAAGGATCAAGGCCAACCTCTATGGACCTAGGAATAATGCCTATGCTCTTGCTCGAAACCCAAGTGCCCATGTTTGGGTCCCCAACACTCAAGTTGTAAAACATCGAGGTTGGACTAGAGATTTTGGTTCTTTAATTACCAATGCGCAAGTTAGTAACACCCAAATAATTTATATGTATATTTAGGAAAATCATATCAAATTTTCATTTCAAATGGTGAAAAATATTTTTTAGTTTTTTTTATAGATCTCAGTCAACTACCAGAAAATATTGTCATTTTTTGGGAAAGTATTTTAAAAAATGTAACACTTTCCGTAAACAAGGGAGCCTTGATTGATAATGAACTTAAGGTATGTTTGTTTCACTAAAAATTTCATGATAAAATAAAATATTTTTCAGTTAATAACTTAAAGAAAGTTGTTTCCTTCTTATTATGAAAGGAAGTTATTTCACCCCAATTTAAATTTCTTGTATTTAGTTTATACAAAACATATTCCGTGAATCGATTAATTTTCTATTATTCCCTTTTTTTTGTCGAAAGCTTTCTATTATTCAAACACCGAAAAGTCAAAAAAAAAAAGGTCTAGAAATAGTTTTTTTTTTTCAAATAAACGGACCCTGTATGCCTTAAACTTAATTCCTTTTTGTGTCAAATAGCGACCTGCTTAATTTTCACACTCAAAAATAGATATGTTTCTGCGCTTTTGTCCGAAATCGATTGCTCACGTCAAGACTAGTATGTTCGTCAGTTATTATTTAACTATTTCCTCAAGATCTAACTCTAACAAGTTACGCTTAGGAGGAAGCGAATTTAAAACCGTACACTCTCAAGTATGTCATTTGAACTAGGAATAAGGTATACGAGAAAAATATGTTAAAGAGCTTTATGAGAAAAGACCAGAGTGATCGATCCTTTTGGATTATTATTTTATCAATTATAAGCTAAAAATATATCCTCTTGAAGCAGCTTTATATACGCTTAATTTCGTGAAGAATCAACATGGTCCAACGCGCACTGTCCATGCATGCAAATGCCTCCAACCACCAAGTTTCCAATATGAATTTGCATTCTGGAGAGAAACTTTCTTCGATGAGCCCTGAATTTGCCCTTCCAACATTCTCAACCCCAGTTTATAATTTCATATTTTGCTTATCAAGTCGATAGACTCTATGCATGTATCAATTGAGTAGAAGCCCAGCAAGACACAGGAAACGCATTGCCCTTGTTCTAGTAAAGCCAATGGATCCAGCAATGAAATTGTTCCTAAGTTTATTGAGAGTTAATTTTATATGCAATTCACCAATTAAGAGCTGCTAAACTTTAAATCATCCCTTCTCCATTCCCACCATTCATAACGTACATTCACATGCGCATATGTACTTGTGCATGCTTTTGTCTGTGGGTAAAGGAAAAACAACGCACATGTATTTAACATGCGTGGAGACAGAACTTACATCTGCAAGAAAGACAAGGACAGTGATCTGACCATGCAACATTATTAAGCTAATCAGCATCTTTATCAATTCAATGTACATCACAACAACAAGGACAGGGACTAGGACAGAACAGAATTAAGTACCCACTAATGATGCAAATTACAAGACCGCTACGTAATTCAAAAAATGTCAAGGGACCTTCGGTCGATTTGACTTTCCACATCCAGAAACATCATCATAGTACCAAGATCACCCATTTCAGTGCAGAGAGCTCTACGAATACCTAGGGGATTAATGGAATATCGTCCTGCTACTTGAATCAGCAGTATTCAATGTGATGAGTTATAACATGCATCAAAACTAGTGAAGAGTACACTTGGATAGCTAACCAGAATGAAATACTCTGAGAAGCCGCTATAAGTGATCAACATCCAAAGGGTAGGTTGTTATGCTACTCAGCTCTGTCTCGTCCATCTTTTTGCACACGTATATGAAGTGAGAATCTGGATCTTCCACCACAAAATCAGGTGGAAGCAAACCCTTCTCAGTAAGAGGCACGGGTTCCAGATATGACCTTGATGTTGAACTATTGTTTGCTAGCTTCTGGAATCCTGGTCTGGCTGTAGAAAAAATGAATAGATAATACAAAGAACAAATTCTCACTTTACCTCACAGAAAAACAAAACAAAATTAACTTGAACTATACAATGCAAATGACTAATTAGTAAACTAGAAATCGAGGAAAGTCCCAACCAGCAATGTAAACCAAATATGAGCTGCAATTTGCTATAAAGTAACTTGACAAAATTTAGTTTTTGATTCTTCTCACTGTCATGCACTTTGGAATGGCAAACACCAAAATAACATACTTATGCTGGAAAAATCCACAGGGATAACAAGTCCAGTCAGAAGCACCACATTGTAATTTGAACTAATGCATGTGTAATACACAATACCACCGAACCAACCTAGTAATGACAAATTAGAGTAGTCAGATGATCGTATCCTTTTAAAGGACAAATGATATAAAACAACTGGCCAGAAAAGAAAAGGATATAAAACAACCTAAACAACGGTCCCCATGCCTGTAGATATAATAGATGTTTCTAATGGTAAAAGTTCATTTACAGCAAGTAGTTTCTGCAGATTGTCAGGACATATTGGTCATACTCTTCCATTTTAAAAGGGATTTCTCTCCAGATCAGAAGGACTTACGTATGATGTACAGAATGATTCGCCAGTTGTATACTGGTTGGTCCAAATGTAGCATCCTCACATTTGGATCCCCATATGTAATCTGCAATTCATCATCTATTTTTTTAACCTAAAACCAGAAATGGATGTGGGCAAGATAAGCTTAACATGTTGCATTTAATTACCAGCATGTAGATTCCTCCAGCTTTAAGAAGTCTAAAAGCAAGAAACAAACACAAGTGAGGACAGAAGCAGTTAAAAGAGAAGATGGACTGCATCTTCCAGAAAAAATACCAAAGAAATTCTATAAGAACATAAAAAGAAGTCAGCAAGGGAAATCATGTACACGACCTGCTCACCTCTCCTAGCATTCGAGCAGCACTTGTCGGAGCATCAGTGCCACACTAATCAAGAAAAGCACAAATTTAAAAATAAAAAAAAAAATGCCAATGCATGAAATATTATGTACTCACTACTCAGACAATTGAATAAGTAACATACCATCAAGGAATCCAGAGTTCCTGGTCCCATATCAACAAGCCACGTGAATGCATATCTCAGGAAAAAGAAAAAAAAAAAAAAAAAAAAGATTACAATCAGCATGCCAAAAATCTTGAGAATTAGAAGAGTATTTATTGAGGGGGAGAACTTTAACCTTTATCAATGACACAGTCAAATGACTCATCCGAGAAGAAGCTCATGTCCCTAACATCCATTTGCATATCTATCAAGCTTCATGAAGGAAAAATAACCAGAATTTGGAAGCAGCAGGAGAATGGTATCCGAAACCAAATATAGAAAGCTAAAAGGATACATTTAAGCTGAGGGATAGATTCGTATTTTCTTCTCATCATTTCAATAGCCACTGAGGAAATGTCAATGTTTGTTATGTCTTCATACCCATCCTTTACCATGTCTTCGGACATTACTGCAAATAATAAGAATTTTCATAAGAAGAACATCTCAAACTACAGAAGAATGCCACAACTCTGCTGTAGTAACTTCTACAGAACCTCCATAAGCTTTCATAATATATTTTACTTCTTCTATCACTACCACAAATCCAAAATCCAAAACTTTCAGATGACTTTGGTCAACAGTCTGTTAGTGAGAAACAAAATAGTGACTCGAAAATCAAATTTCATTCTTTAGTGACTATAGATATGTTTCTGCATTGAAGAAGACCAGCTAGGTACTCCTCTGTTGCAATAAACTAACCATAAAAGAGTGGTTAACAAGCAATGGAGGGTGTATGGCCAAAAAAAAGGACTGAGGTTGGAAACTTGAGAGGCGTTTCTACTTTATGGTCGAGAAATCTAGAGTTGCATTACTTTCCTTCCTGCGTCTTCAATAAGAACCCAGACAGAGATGAAGGGATCAAACCCAGGATTTCCAAAGTGCGAAAAAGATTAATTTCCTCTTTTACAATTGATAAAAGAAAATTTATATTTCTCTAGCACTATCAATCAAGCACAAAAGTTTGCGTGGATTCAACATCTGAAAAAAAAAATAGAGAGAAGGTATGTTTATCATGAACCACAATGATTTAGATTTATCTAGGGGATGCTCACGTTATTGCCATTTATCTAACTATCAAAGACAGACAGTTGATTTACAGTTCTCACATCCCCAACAACACTCCAACACAATGCACCCAATTTTCTTTAATAGTCCATCATGAAGACAGTCATAGATATACAATGAAATATCTGCACAAATGATATAAAAGAACTTGCCAAAAGAAAATGAGATAAACCAAGCTCCACAATGAATCCAATAATGAATAAGAAAATTGAATAATGGTAAGGGAAAGAATCACCTGACGGCAAAAAACCTAGGAAAGAATAATCTAATTGCAAAATTAAAAAAGGCCTCTAATTTTCCTGAATATCCACATGAACAACAAGGGCAGGAGCAAGACAAATAATAAAATAAGCATGGTATGCGATGAGGTCAGTTTAGCATCTAAAAGCACTGCCAGAAGTGACAGAATCCTCTCAACCTCAGCATGAACAGTAATTAAGCAGAGGAAACGGCAGGATAGCCTAACTTCAAGAATGGCTAACCATTGACATCACAATGCTTGGGCCCTTTTTTCACTCATCCATCTCTTCTTCCTACAGAATGACCAAATGGAGATAGCTAACACCTACAACAACAGATGCAATTCAAAGCTCTCATACTTTCATGCAGAAGAGTCACCTCCTTTATGTTGTAGCGTAATAATTGTCTTCCAAGTTTTTCAGTGCTATATGCCAATTACAGTCTGACTAAGAGTTTTTCTCTCCCATAATAATCGCAATGCAGAAGATGTAAAGCTCAAAGCCTCAAATACCATGTTCTTGATTTAATTCCTCGACGCCTTGCAAGAGCAGACTTTCACCAAAAACATATGGGAACAGGTACTGGACGTATAACAACCAGCGAGTTTAACTTAGGACCAGGCCAACTATCAACTCCAACCCAAAAGAAAAACACAAATTTGCATGACCTCGAGGGAACAGAATTCGGAAAAATCCAAATCAAGAATGCAATTAAAACCACGTAGATTGATCCAGGTCCAAGGTTCTTAGTCCACAGCACAATCAAATCAGGAAAACAAACTCGGACCAATGACTTATAATCCTCCCCTCAATTCATAGTAATTATCCAAGTACTAACTAGGGGGTTTCCACCGGCAAGATCACAAATTTTTCCCTAAAGATCCCAAATTTGAACCCGTTCTCCCATACCCGTTTGCATTCAAGCAGATCGAAACAACCACAACGACCGCAGAGGATACAAGACAAAAGGGCACGAAGGAAACGAGGCATGAGTGATGAGCACAGAGAGAGAGAGAGAGAGAGAGAGAGGCGAAGAGGGGGAGGCGGAATCACATACGGGCGTTGCCGCATCCGACCACGAGGACGCGAGAGGAGCAGCTGGGGATGTACATGCGAATGAAAGGGCGAAGGCCAGAGTAACGCTGGTACCAGTCGAAGTGGCCCATCTCCGCCTCCTGCACGTAGCGCGCGTCCCAGTAAGTGGCGTCGCCATAGTTGTACGTGTTGCAGCTCGACACGTCCCTGTACATCCTCCCTCCCTCTTCCTCCTTCGCTTTCGAGCGAGTAAGGTGACGATTCGGGTGGGATCTCTGCTCTGCTGTTTCGGTTGGGTCTGCGGCGAGACAGGTAAAAAGATGAGAGGGTTAGTTGTCCGGGCGTGCGATGGTCGTTCGGTAACGACGGAGGTTGTTGGTGGTGGTGGTGGTGGACCTGGTGGTGGCGGAGGCGGTGGTTTTTTGTGGGGGCGTCAAATCTTCACCGTACGTTCCTTGGTGCCTGCTTCGGAATTTTTGGTTTATTACTTTATTCTCGAAAGTTCAAGAAATGAAGAAAGGAAGAACGGAATTCTTCCTGAGTTTCGAGAAGATGCCAAAAGATTTGAATATTCTAAAGGATTTCGAGAATTCCGATGTTTTGTAAGAATCACGGCGCGATTATCACGGTGTTTACAGGAGGGCAAGAAATCGAAATTGAAATCGAAACTGAAATTGGAAATCGCCGTTTTCTGTACTCTCCCGTCCCCCGCCAATTCCTGACCATCAAAATGAACGGAGGGACTCGAGACATTAACTGACACTGAAAGCATTTTACATGATCATATGAAAGTGTCATAAATCTAGGGATTAACATGTTTGTTAGGATTGAATTTTCCTCTTTCGAACTTCATTACTTTACTTGAAGGAAGAGTAATTATATCTTACTTCTTTACATCTATAGTACAGTAATTGTATAAGACAGTTCTTATTTGAGGCTCTCAAATAAAGTTCAAATATCTGTACATTCTAATTTCATGAATCAATTGCCATCATCTCTTATCCATTCCGAGAAAGTGCCAAAAAAGCCATAGATTTATTATAATTATGTCAATTCAATCATGAACTTTTCAATCGTGTCAATTATTCATGAATCTTGTCACGTTTGCCAATTGAGTCCATTCACTAATTTATGCTAAAAATCGTTAACATGAGTACTAACCGTCTTATGTGATGTGACGAACATTAATGTTAATATTTTTGTAATAATTTAATTTGTTTTTTTATAATTTTTCTTTCTTTCCTTCCCCTTTTTCTTTTGACTTGACCACAGGTCATGGTTGACGAGGGTAGGCACCAGTGAGGCCTCCTTCACCAAAATTAGCAAGGCCGACCTCACCCAAGTTAGGGCAATCTCGTCAAGCATCGCCTAGGCAAGGGTGCCCTCACCAACACTCGCTTTCGCCTGGACCACTACCAACCGTAAGCGTCACCTAGGCAAGGGTGCCCTCACCAGCACTCACTTTCGCCTGGACCACTGCCAACCATGGCTCGAGACAAGTTATCGAAGATCACGCCACTCGAAGAAAGAGAAGGGCAAGAAAAACAAAGGAAAAAATTACATAAAATATTTTTATTGATATCGACCATCCACTAGCATCCATATCATTAATTGTCGATCTAAATTGACTGAATGGATTCAATTGACAAGATATGAAAATATCTAGATTACACGAAATTAGTATAATTAAAAGGTTTAAATCTAAATTGATATAAATACTCTACTTCCCCCCAAAAGTTCAACAAATGAACCACAACCACATAATTGCCCGTCGTCACGCCATCTATCGGCATGGTGTACCCTAGTTATCCTCCTCCTTGACCACCACGATGCTAGAAAAAAAAAACACCATAGATCCTTGTTGTCCTCCTTTTAATCTAACAGTTCTAAGAATTATTCCTTGGTCCTTCTCCACTCTGTGTAGGTACCCTTAAGAAAAGAATATCTTTAGGGACTTCTAACTTACATTTCGACCGACATTTTTTTCAATATTTGAAATATCACTTGATTCAATTTGCTCCAAAGTTCAAACCCTCGAATCACACGATACGCCCTCCTGGATATACGAGGCCGTACGTACTTGGCAAATGAAAACACAACATATACGTATAGTGTAAAGGGACACCGGACAGAAGTCACCTTGCGGTATTCACACGTCCGGCTGCACCAAATGCTATCGACGCTACGTGTCCTCCCCATGTCTAGTTCATCTCTCTCTGTTAGAACGAGTGCCGCCATATGAATAGCATAAGAAATGCGGCCATGTCTTCCCCCGGCTAACACAGGTGAAGAAGCGAGGATAACATAGAACGCAAACATGGAAAGCAAAGCGTACCGAGTCGAGGACGAGTCCCGTGATCGAGCGAACGAGGAGAAGGAGAAGAAGAAAGTGGGCGGCAGCGGCGGCGGCAGCGAAGGAGAGAAGAAGGAGGAGGAGATGCCGTTGATGGCGCTGAACCACGTGTCGAGGCTGTGCCGGTCGGTGAAGGATTCCATAGAGTTCTACACGAAGGTGCTGGGGTTCGTGGAGATCGAGCGGCCCCAGGCCCTCGACTTCGAAGGCGCGTGGCTCTTCAACTACGGCATCGGCATCCACCTGGTCCAGTCCCACGACGAGGACCGCCTCCCCTCGGAATCTCACCCTTTGGACCCCATGGACAATCACATCTCCTTTCAGGTTATTATCTCAAACTTTGCCCCGTATGACCCATTAATAATAACAACCTTCTAATCTGATATCATATGACACTAGTGCGAGAACATGGGTGCGGTGGAGCAAAAGTTGCGCGACATGAGCATAGAGTACAAGAAGAGGACGGTGGACGACGAGGAGAGCGGGGCGTCCATCGACCAGCTCTTCTTCACCGACCCGGACGGCTTCATGGTTGAGATCTGCAACTGCGAGAACCTCAAGCTCGTTCCCGCCGGCTCTATGGGCAAGATCAAACTCCCCTTCGACCGGCACAACCCGCCGGTTGAGTTAAACAAGGAGGAGCGCTGATTATGGTCATGGTTATGAAGACCCCTGGGAACGATCTGTTGAGATAGGCTGGTGTTCGAGTGCTTAGTTTTAGGCCGTGCATGGAGAAAGTTGCGTTGTTAGGAATGTGTCCACGTTTCTCTATCCAAATATTGGATTTTACTTGGTCGATGGGTGACAGATGTAACCTGTTAATTATCATATTCGGGAAAAAAAAATGGCTGGTTTGTAAATTTAAAGTTGATTAGAGTAGATGGGGTTAAAAGACATCGAAAATGCCTAAATTTTGTGAGTGATCACCACGTCGGTGGAAAAATTTACTTTAGTGCCTGCAATTAATCATGGTTTTTTAAATTAATTTTGGTATTTTGTTTCTTGGAAAGAAAATGAAGTTCAATGTGGAAAATTCTTTGTCCAAGGGGCAAAGTGAACAAAGCGACCGTGCTTGGGAAAACTTACTCCCTCTCTCCCCCACAAAAGAAGCTCTTCTCTGTTATCTTCGTAGCATTCAATCAATAACTGATTCGAGAATCAATGTACTGCTCTAACAAAAATAAACGAAGCGGAGAATCACGATTTTAGGGCGGGAAATTGGAAGAAAGAGTTTGTTTTTATGTTAAAAGCGGTGTTAGATTTGAGGGAATCGAAGTGTTGGGAGGTCTTGCAAGGAAAGATGGGGTCATGAGTGGAGGATCGAAGAAAAAGGCATTGCGGTGAAATTGCATCTTGAGCAAGCTTTAAACATTTCCTAATCGTGAGACGTTTCTCCTGCTTTCTAATCTTCATTGCCAATTTGATAAGGTGATTCTCAAATTGGGGTTAGGGTTATTAAGAACCTTAATTTGTCCCAATTCCCGGGAACAATTTAACCTTTGCTTTTATTTTTATTTTTATTTTTATTCCTCACATGAATTTCGAGCATTCGAATGCGTTTGGTAATTATACAAATTCTATTACTAAAATAAAATAAAAAGAACAAAAATATGTTTGATATGACCCTCAAATATATTTTGCTATAAATTATTATTTCTTTTTTTCTTTTCTTCTTCTTCCTCATTTAGCCTATCGACAGAAAAAGAAGAAGACAAAAGACAAAAAAAGAAATTTGCTTGATTCTAACATTGTTCCAACAAATAAAAAAGTAATATTTTTCTACTTCTCAATTCAGTTCCAAATCTATCTCGAAAATTAATTGGCGTTACCAAACAGATTTCTTTTTTTTTTTTTTTTTGGACAAAAGAATTGAACTAGCCAAGAATTAACTAATTACCAATTGACTCCAAACAAACCCTTGGAAGTTCACTCATCTTACTTCACTAATTAACTTCATCTTACTAGTGAGTCATGTTGGAATTTATATAACAAATGAATATTACATCACTAATAGCACTCAAATTAACAATTTTTGACAAATTTGGCATTCGAGTGATTGCTCAAAAAATTTTGATACTTACAAAATTAATCACTTAATTTTACACCTTATGATTTCAAAAAAGCATTTTTTTTTTATCATGAAAATCTTGAAACATTTTCACTCAAACAAAGATTTCCTTAAACTTAACATTGCTAATTTTTTTCTTGTGCGAATGCCTTTTTCAACTTCACGTACTTCATTTCAACATGCTCCATTTTCTCACTTGGAAGCTCCATGTTATGACAGCAAATTAACTCCCTCTTTTTGGAGCACAATCCCCCTTAGAAAGTGCTTTTCTACTAGTGGTAGTGGATCACTTAAATTGATTCAAACGTGCAAACTCATCAATGAGATGTTTAGTTGAAAAGCCAATATCACCCTTAAGATCTTTATATGCCTGCCCGCCTGCCGCTGGCCCACTATTTGCATGCCGGCCCCATCCCATCACCAGTCACCACTGCTCACCACCACCATTCGCCAGCACTTGAAAGAAAAAAAAATTATGTCGTTATCAAACAAATTTTTACACTT
This sequence comes from Eucalyptus grandis, assembly GCF_016545825.1. NCBI lineage: Eukaryota > Viridiplantae > Streptophyta > Magnoliopsida > Myrtales > Myrtaceae > Eucalyptus > Eucalyptus grandis. Next base: position 58,747,731 of record NC_052618.1, on the reverse strand, counting down.
TATTTATAAACCTTACGGTCTCACATGTTCTTTTCTATTGTGAAAATCTTTAAACTAATTACTCAAATAAACATACCCTTCAACTTAATTATGCTTTTTCACTTCTTTTTTTGTGAATGCTATTTTTAGATTCATTTACTTCGTTCCAACATGCTCCATTTCCTCACCTGGAAACTCCATATAATGACAGCAGATCAAGTCTCTCTTTTCGGAACACGATTCCCATTGGAAGGTGCTTTTCTATTGGTGGATTTGTTAAATTGATTCAAATGCATAAACTTATCAATGAGATCTTTAGTTGAAAATGCAATATCATCCTTAGGATCTTTATCCGCTCGCCGCCACCCACCGCTACTGTTTGTAGGCACCTGAGAGGGGGAAATTTTGCGTTGTTATTAAACAAATTTCTACACTTTATCAATAGACCTTATGATTTCGAAAAGCATCATTTTTATCGTGAAAATCATGAAACTCTTTTACTCAAAAAAAATGTACCCTTAAACGTAATTTTTCATTTATTTATTTATTTATTTGTGAATGCTATTTTGGCTTCATTTACTTCATTTCAACATGCTCAATTTTCTCACTTGGAAGCTCCATGTTATGACAGCAGATCAAGTTCCACTTTTCGGCACATGATCCCCATCGGAAAGTGCTTTTTTGCTAGTGGTTAGTTAGATTGATTCAAAATGCAAACTCATCATTGAGATCTTTAGTTGAAAATGCAATATCACCCTTAAGATTAAGGATGATGGACTTAGGTTTATTTTATAATATTTTTTTCTTGGCAAGAAATTATAACGATGAAGTTGTATATTATATTGACAACCCATATTTGGGCATTTATGTTTCGATTTTCCTATTTGATCGGGTGTTATGATTTAAATGTATGAGAGAAAATAATAAAAAAATATCATCAAATTCTAATTTCATCAACTATTTCAAGACCACTTTTGAATTGAAGTATGTTGTGTGGTATTCCTAGAAGGAATCAACAAGCTATGCTTTCACGATTAAATTTTCTTTGCACTTCTATTTGGTCAAGCCGAAGGGGGCTTTTTCTATAAAATTTGGAAATTTAATTCAGTTTTCAAAATTCACGTTTATTGTTGGCTTGAGGTGTTGGGATAATTAAGGCTGCGTTCGTTTCACGGAAAATTGGCCATCTCCGGAAAATATTTTCTCGAAGTCATTTTTCAGGAAAATAGCTATATTTTCAGGTGTTAGCCTGAAACTTAAATTTTGAGTGGAAAACATTTTCCAGTTCATTAACTAATTTCTTTCTTTTTCTTTTTATTTTTTATTTTTATTTTTTCCTTTTCTTTTCCTTCTCCTTCCTCCTTCCTCCTCCTTCTTCCGCCTCCTTCCTCCTTCCTCCTTCCTCCGCCGCCGCACGCCCGACGATGGCAAGCCGACCAAGATCCAGCGAGGCCAGCTCCGCCCCAAGCCGGCGAGGCCCGAGCTCGCCGAGCTTCCACAGATCGGGCTAGGCGGAGCCTCGCCGGCCGCTATCGGGGCCGGCCACCGACCAAGCTAAGGAAGAAAAATGAAAAGGAAAGAAAGAAAAAAAAAAAAAAAAAAAAAAAGACAGAAGAAGTTATGGAAAATTTTCCACTTTTGAAGTGGAAAACATTTTCCTTAGCTTTGAATGTAATTTTCTTGTTGATGGAAAACATTTTCCTTGAGTAATTAATTTTCCGTGAAACGAACACTGAGAAAATCCAAACATTTTCCGAAAAAGTTATTTTCAGGTAAACGGCCATGAACCTAAAGGTGAAAATTGAGACTAAAAGTCAAAAGGGAAACACAATCCAAAAATTACACACTTGTGTGGGTACACTTGGCACCTCTCCATTGGCAATGCTGACACACGCCACCGCACACCACACGGCAGCCAAGCTGGAAATTTGGCGGAATGACAAAATTATCCCCAAGCTGCTGTTTAGAGATAACTTGATATGCTTTATGTGCTAATTAATTTATTATTATTTTTTTAACTTTTACGCGTCACACCACACGACAGCCAAGCTGGAAATTTGGCGGAATGACAAAATTATCCCCAAGCTGCTGTTTAGAAATAACTTGATATGCTTTATGTGCTAATTAAGTTATTATTATTTTAACTTTTACGTGACGCAAGTAAGTTTTTAATTATCTTTGTGCTGGTTAATGGAGTTGAGTGTATATGTTTAACTTCATTTAAAGAGGATTGACAACAATGAATTAATGATCATGTTTGTGCGACGATTTAATAGGGCCACAATAACACTCGACCCACATTTAATTGAAGTACCAACCCTATTTATTAAATTTATCAAAAAAATAAAAAATATAATTCGAAAGTATCAACTAAGTTGGGTGGGTGCTCCAAAAAGATTGATCCTCTCTTCTTGCATAAATATTTGCATCATCTAATTTTGAAATCAATCATATGTTATATAAGTTTTTTAGGGTAAAAAATTAGTTTAGGATAAATTTATCATAAATGTACAAATTTAGGTTTTTCCATACTATTAACCCTTTTGTAAATGTAATTGCAAACAAAAAATTTTAAGCCATATTGGTGAAAATACTTGAGTTTAAACTTAAATGAATATATAAAAATATCTTTCAAATGGTGCTTAAATGATGTCATTTGTCTTTAAAAAAAGGAAAATACCAATGAAAATCTTAAATTATGCCTACCGTAATACCAATATGTTTTCTTATGTAACAAAACCCTTAAACTTGTACTGATGCGAGAAGAATACCATAGGTTTACCACCAAAAAAAAAAAAAAAAACTAAACTTACCTACCGAGACTTTAGTATGCCAAGCATTTTTCTTGTCACGGAAACACAAAAATTGTATTTGTATGATAAAAAAATACCCTTTCTCTAACCACTGAAATATCCTAAACTTTGACCATGTTGAAATTTTTGCACAAAACATTTTTTCATGCCACCGATGCTCCAAACTTGTACCAATGATGGAGGATATTTAGTCAAAATTCATCGGGAATTTCTTAAAGTCCAAACTGCAGGAGTTGGTGGTGGTAGAAGGATAAAGTTTGGGGTTTTGATAATGCAAATATTTTTTTTGGCATATCAGTATCATAATAAATATAATTTAGGGTCATTGGTGGCACTTAAAAGAAGTGTGGAATAATAAGTGTCCCAATGGACATAGTTTCAAATTTTTGGTATATAAAAAAATTTGTGGTTTTGATAGTAAATATAATGTAGTCTCTAATGACACTCAAAAGAAGTGTGGAGTAGTAAGGGGGCGCATGACAACATTTCTGTTCCAGAAATAGTTTCTGGAACAAAAATGAATTTTTCTATTTCTATTTCTGGACGAGTTTCTGAGGAAAAAAATCTGTTTGATAAATGAATAAAATTTCTATTTCAAAAATAGAAATTCGTTTGATGAGCAAGAGGAGAGGCAGAGAAGAGGCGGAGCAGAGGCGGAGCAGAGGCGGAGGTGGAGGAGAGCCGGAGCAGAGGCGGAGGAGAGCCGGAGCAGAGGCGGAGGAGATCTGTTGCCGAGGGGTGCTCGGACAACAAGCGGGGACAGTGGGTCGCGGCGAGGGGGTGGATTCGCGAGCAGATGTGGATGAGCAAGAGAAGAGGCGGAGCAGAGGAGGAGCAGAGGCGGAACAGAGGCAGAGAAGAGGCGGAGGAGAGGCGGAGGCGGAGGCGGAGGCGGAGGCGGAGCAGAGGCGGAGGAGAGGCGGAGGAGATGCGGAGGTGGAGGCGGAGCAGAGGCGGAGAGAGGCGGAGGAGAGGCGGAGGCGGAGGCGGAGGCGGGGTAGAGGCGGAGCAGAGGCGGAGGAGAGGCAGAGGCGGAGGAGGAGGCAAAGAAGAGGCGTACGAGGGAGAGAAGAGTGAAATTAGAGTTGGGAGAAATCGAAATTGATTTCTCCTCCATTTTCTATTTCCGGGAATAGAAATCTATTCCGTAAATAGAAAATTTGATAAGCGTTATCAAACAAGTTTCTGTTAAATTGTTCTGAACAAGAAAAATCATTTCTGAATGTAAATAATTTTTATCATGCACCCCTAAGTGTTCCAATAGACATAGTTTCAAATTTTTGGTATATAAAAAAATAGGGTTAATACCCGAAAAACCCCAAACCGATATACTTGTGACAAATTTACCCCAAACTATTTTTTTGACCATGAAAAACCCCAAACTAGTAAACCTGTGACAAATTTACCCCGACCGACTATAAAAAACCCTAAACTGGTACATTTATGACAAATTTACCCCAAACTAATTTATTCAACTGCAAAAAACCCTAGACTGGTAAATTTGTGACAAATATATTCTCTGCTAAATTGGATTAATACCACAAAAAAAAATCACAAAAATTGTAAACTGTGACAAATGGAGCGTAAAATCCTAAATTGGTATACCGGTTAACTATCACGTGTCATTTAACTTAATAATTTGATAATAAAATTTAACAAAAACTAACGTAGGGTAAATTTGTCACAAGTGCACCAGTTTGGGGTAAATTTGTCAAAGGTATACCAGTTTGGGGTTTTTGGTGGTCAAAAAAATAGTTTGGGGTAAATTTGTCACAAGTGTACTAGTTTGGGGTTTTTCAGGGTATTAACCCAAAAAAATTTGTGGTTTTGATAGTAAATATAATGTAGTCTCTAATAACACATAGGATTTTTTCAGCATATTGGTATTATAGTAAATATAATTTAGGGTCTTTCGTCGCGTTCAAAAGAAGTGTGGAATAGTAAGTGTCCCAATGAGCATAGTTTTGAATTTTTTGGGATATCATAGTAAATATAATCTAGGGTCTCTAGTGATACTCAAAGGAAGTATGGAATAGTAAGGGCACGTTTGTTTGTGTTTTTTATGAAAAATGTTATTTATATTTCGGGAATGATTTTTAACTAGAAATACGCGTTTGATAAACTTGTTATATGAATAAAAATGAATAGAAACACGTTTGGTAAATTTGTATATTTTTTGTTTCTTTTAATTTTTTAAAATTTTTAATTTTATTTTTTTCTTTTTTTCTTCTTTTGGCCGGTCGCTAGCCTCGGCCATGGACGGCGACCAACCAACGAGGGCCAATGGCCTCGCCCAACCACGGCGAGGCTCGCCCCCCCGATGAGGTTGAGCTCGCCCGCCCATCGGCGAGGCCAAGCCCTCGGACTGCCAAGCCTCACCCTGCGCCAACGAGGCCGAGCCTTGCTAGGGGCCGGCAACGCTCAGCCTCGCCGGGGGCTGGCGATCGGCCAAAGAAAAAAGAAGAAAAGAAGAAAAGAAGAAGAAAAAAAACTTTTTATTCTTTCAATTCTTCAAAAAGTGTTTCTGGAAAAAAAAAAAAACCTTTTTTTTGTTTTTTATTTTGTTCTAATTTTGTTCCCGAACAAAAACAGATTTTGAACAAAAACACAAATAAACGCATTTTTGTTTTTTTTTTTTGTTCCCGAGAACAAAAAAAACAGAAAAATCTGTTCATGAATAATAAAAAGAAACACAAACATGCAGGCCCTAAGTGTCCCAATGAGCATAGTTTCGAATTTTTTAGGATATCATAGTAAAGATAATCTAGGGTTTCTAGTGATACTCAAAAGAAGTGTGGAGTAGTAAATATGCCAATGGGCATAGTTTCGAATTTTTTGGGATATAAAAAAATTGGAGTATTAATGTCAATAGTTTAGAATTTTTTGTAGTGTTAACATTTGAAAATATTACAATAATGAATTTAAGGAAATCCATTCAATTTGTATATTTATTCCCCCTGTTTAAATTTTGTTTTTGTATAATTTGAAAATATAACTTATGTCTTTTGATAAGTCTCGCTTAGAAAAAGTAAATGTACATCATTTAAAATAATTGCGTTTAGGATTTCATTTATAGCCTATTTCTTTGATAGTCGAATCGAATTATTCATAACACTTTACCGCTAACTAAAGTGTAATTATTTTTTTTTGAGTGATTTGATTTAGGCCAGTAAAAAAATTTCAGTAAATTTATTATTTTACTTAGTTTGAAAAATAAAATAATTTCAATAAACTATAGCTAGTTTATGACACGATTCATTAACTTATGGGTATTTTAAATGAATAAATAACTTACTTACTATAGTATTCCGAAAATTTTAATATTCATTTCTAACCCGTAATAAAATATTTAAACGAAAAAACAATTATGTCGCAACATTGTTAAAAGAATACATCACTTCTCTTATACTAACATTTGGCTTTCTAAACAAACATATCTCGAATATGGCTTTCCTTATCGTACACTAAATAATCTTTTGTATTTAAATTTCGTGTGCTTCGGAAACAACTCTTTTTATCTGCCGCATTTTAATCTTTTAAGTCCTCATAAAGTACAATAGTCTTCAACAAAATAATGGACTGAATTATGCGAATATTGTCTCTTCCTCCTATATCAAATCTCATTAATGAATTACAAATCGTGCAAAAACAATTTCTCAGGTCAGTAGAAATGAAGCTCCAAAATATTCGCTTTGCAACTTAAACCTCGAATGGATCCACTGATAAAAAATTACGAGAATGATCATATATATATATAAACAATATGCGAATAAACAAGTCTTGTCGAAGAATTCTTAAGATAATTGTTGAATCCTACACAAAATGTAAATTTTTTTTTTTCCCAGGGGCGTTACTATACGCAGAAACTGCGTTTCCTCAATTATAAAATGACTTTATACGCGAAAAAAGAAAAGAGAAAAAAAGGGAAACACCATGATACAGCGACGGGGGAGGACGATGATATAATTCCTGCCGCGATATACAAGAAAAGCAGTCCCCTGTCCCTCTCCTTCTCCCTTCCCTTCCCTTCCCTCTCATGCACAAGATCAGATCACGCAAACCCTAGATCCCCATCGCCAGATCACCACCCCCATCGCCCCATCTGAGATTCATTCTTCCCATTCCCCGATTGATCCGATTGATTCTATACTGTACCAATAAATCCGTAATCTTGAGAGCTTTTGCGCTCTGTGCAATTCCCGGCGATGGCGTGCATAAAGGGGGTGGGCCGGTCGGCGTCGGTTGCCATGGCCCCCGACGGCGGGTACTTGGCGACTGGGACCATGGCCGGGGCTGTGGATCTCTCCTTCAGCTCCTCCGCCAGCCTCGAGATCTTCGGCCTCGACTTCCAGTCCGACGATCGGGATCTCCCCCTCATCGCCGAATCCCCCAGCTCCGAGCGCTTCAACCGGCTCTCCTGGGGCAAGAACGGATCCGGCTCCGACGAATTCTCCCTGGGCCTGATCGCCGGTGGCCTCGTCGACGGGACCATTGGCCTTTGGAACCCGCTCTCCCTGATCCGGTAATTCCCAATTGTTTTGGTTCGGTTTCGAGTGTGAAATTGGCGTCTTGGAGTTGAGATCTAGCTCGAGCGTTTGTTTGGCTGGTGAACGTCTCTTCTTGGATGCAATCGCCCGTTTCTTGATTCGGAAACGGAATGGGAATCTGAGGTCTCTAGTCTATTGGAGTGATGATGTGTGAGGATGGTGGGAATGTTGAGCATCGGCATAAGTTTTCTTCAAGTCCGAACCTTCTCGTCACGAGCTGGTGAATGCTGTTGCGAAACGCCAGTTAGTCTGGATATTAGTATCCATACGAATGGAGGGTCCCTAGACATGCCTCGCATTTCTAGTTCTTAAACAATCTCAGTTGCAGAATAAAGCATCAAGGACTGCTATCTAGTTTCTGTATCTTTGTAGCTTCTGTATAGCAGGATTGTTGCCGTGTTTCAGAAGAATAGGAGATTACATTTTTGAAGAATTCGTCTTTGAATCGAATGGTTTGGCTTACAAATTCTTCGCCTTCATCTAAATCTATAGTAATGTGCGTCCCTTACAAATTGTACTACTTGTATGTAGCTATGTGTTAGTGGTTTTATTGAATCTATCTGTAATTTGTTAGTTGAGGTTAGATATCTGAAGGGAAGTCCTTTCTATCATTGCCCACTTGTTGGGTCTTACTTGAAATCATGTTATGGTACTCTAGGGTCTATTTCCCTGATGGAAAATTTCAAATTTTCCATTCTGTTCTCATTTGGGAATGAAAACATCACTAATATCTTTACCCAAAAAAAAAAAAAAAAAAAAATAAAACATCACTAATACCGTGTTTGGTGGGATTATAGAGAAGTTCTCAGAAAAAGATGCAGTAACCTCGTTTTTGTTTCTTAGGAACAAAAAAGAAAACACCTCTCTGGTTTCTCACTGCTTTCAGTCCAAAATGGAAGCACATTCGTTTGGACTGAACTTTTTTGGCTAATAAAGGGAAAGAATTTCTTTTTTTTTTTTTTAATTGATGCATGAAACAGGTTTTGAAAATTTCTTTCCTGTAGAAATTCTCATTTTGACTTACTAAACATCTTTTCAGAATAGTGAAGAATGAAATCATTCTCATTTTTTATGGAAAAGGTATCCAAAAATGTTTCTTGAACCAAAAAGCCCCTCCATGTTCTCATTTTGCTGGGGCATTATAGGATGAATGAGTTGGACAAGAATTGAGCAATGGATGTTCTTTCAAGAGATATGATCAAGAGAAGTAGTGGATTGAGGTTAATTTCAATTTTAAGTTGCTCGTTTAACTGAGTAAAGTAGTAAAGTTCTTTTTCAAGCTGCATTTTTCCATTTTAATTCTAGGTAGTTAGTTTGATTATTATTATTTTTTTTCTGATAGGTTAAATATTTAACTGTAGAGGACCCAGGGCATGGAAATCCATATGCAAAAAGAGCTCAAAAAACGAAACCCATATATGAAAAGCTCACAAAACCAAAGAGAGCTCTCATGTTAACTATATACACCAAGGCATAAACGTCCATATGCAAGTTTTTACGATACCAAAAGCTTAAAACTTCAATTCAATTATCTTTCAAAACAAAAAATGGAAGATTCCTTTCCATGAAAAGCTCTCTTGTTCTGTTCCTTCCAAATCAACCAGAAAACAGAGAGAGTGGATGTTCAAATTCTTTGGTGGAGTTTATTTAGTCATCCGGAGTAAGATGATTCAAATAACCCATATTTTTAGTACTCTCTCTTTTTTCAGAACTGCGGTCATTTTTTTGCTAAGTGAAGGTGTCATTTGGTTGGTGTGCCTTATGCAGAGATTAAAGACGTAGGATCACTGAGTGGTTTTCTATTGGTTCTAAAGAGAAACTTGTAGATGTTCATCTCCATTTTCACCATAAGAGATGGACAAGAACTATATTGTTTGGGTTTCTTTGTTATATCTTGATTCAGCTGCTTGTGTGTGTCGTGTTGGCTTTAGTTTTGACCTTCGTCTAAATGTTTCTGTTCAGGATATGAAGGTTCCATCCTATACAGTGTATTGGGACACCGATATAATAAGTCTTGCCTGGCCTTTACTATGTTGCTGTTAGCAATTCAGGATGTGTTTGGTTTCATTTTGGAAATATTTTCTCTTGGAGACGTGGGAGTAGTGTTTCCCCATACTAACTTTTTGTCGTTTTCATTATTTTCTCTTGGACACCGATATAATAAGTCTTGCCTGGCCTTTACTATTTATTCTTTTCTCTCTCTCCATCTGTTTACCAGTCACGGAAAGTGCCTCTAGACCTAGTAAATTAGTCGTTCAAGTCCTGCTATTTCTCTGAAGCTGGCCTGTGATTTCTCTCTTCTTTGTTTGATTTTTGAAAAATAGCAAGAATCCAGATTTGCATCCCCTGAATTGTCAAGTGTCAATTTTTAATGAGAGTGATCAAAAGCAAGCTTTTAATGAAATTTCATTTCCAAGCTTCATTAAGCTTTAGTAGCTTTAGCCTTGAAGCTTTGGTTAATCTTGGGGACGTTTCATGAAGCTTCTTCAAGCTTGTTATGTGGTGTGTTTTTTAGCCTTGGAAATGTTTGTTTTGGTATTAGGTTTCAGTTCAGTGATCTAGATGCATGTTGAAGTGTAACCTCCTCGATTTCCCTTTGCTGAGGGGTTTTAGCTGGCATTTGGCTTCTCAATTGAGACACATGATTATCACGTTCATTTCTTAAATATTTTCACACCATGTCTGAAATTACTTAGACTGAACTTATTTTCAGTCGTCATTTTCGAAAAAATTTCCCTTTTGCTGTAGTAACATATTCTCAAGAACAGAAACAACAATGAGGTTTGAAAGACTATCTGTACTTGTTTTCTGTGCAAATTCTTGCGGAAAGTATTTTCTGTGATAGGACGCAGTTGTATAGCACATATCACAAAGTAGCCTCATAACTGCCAGTTAAAACTGGTTTTAGAAGGGGGGACAGCTCATCCAATTACATGGCCCATTTGATACCATGTTAAATGATAAGAATCCATGCACTTGAACAATGAGTAAAGAGCATAGGTGAATGGTTGTTAATGTAGCCGGGATATTGGTAAGATCAATAGGGTAATGAGATCTATCCCCATTTTTGTAAGGCTGAATAAATATCACATGCTTTTGACATTATTTTCGTAAGTAGCTGAGCTGCCTATTCCTGTGGATTTCTGTGCTGTTATTGATTTGTAATAACAGTCTCAGCTGGTGTTTATTTGGATTGACACTATTGCTTTGTTTGTAGGAAGTACAGTAGTATTCTGTATTTAATGTTTTTCCCTTTTCAGTTCTGAGGCTGGTGATAAGGCAATCGTAGGACACCTTTCTAGGCATAAAGGACCTGTAAGTCCCTTGTCTTCGTCTTTTCCTGTTCACTGCTTGTTATTGTCTCTCTGTCTCTTGATGCTTAGGTTTATGGGATGGTTATGTTGATTTCTTAATCCAGGTTCGTGGTCTTGAGTTTAACGTCATTGCACCAAACTTACTTGCTTCTGGGGCTGATGATGGTGAAATTTGCATTTGGGATTTGGCTGCACCAAGAGAACCTTCTCATTTCCCTCCTCTTAGGGTATGTTGGGATCTGAGGATTTTTAACACAGTTCACTTGCTTTGGAATTTATTTATATGCTTTTATATTATTCACGCTTGTCTTGTCATGTTATGTGATGAATGGATATTTTTTCCTTATGACAAACCTTACACCACTTGGTGGGGACATCATGGATTTTTTAATCAAGGCGTTCATCAGTGAAGAATTAAGGTCTCGATTTGTTTGGTATAATTTTAACTTCTGGGCTAAGCAGATGTATCTGAGGATTTTTTTGCCCACAAGCCATTGTAGTGAGCAGCAAGCATGCTGATGTGTTTTTGGATTCATGAGAGAAGTTAACTTTTTCACTTCTCAGCTATTTGCCTGCCAGTGAGTAGGTTTGGATGGCTGTCACAGCCATCCAGGCACAAAGACAATTCCTATTTTGGTAATATTTGGTTCTCGACTGCTCTACCCTTGCATGTGAGCTGGTCTGTCTCTGATGGTACTTTCTGCAGTTTTTTCTAAAAAGTGTGCTCATTGTCGGAACATAATTAGACTTCTGCATGGAATGCATCATTTATGATCCATGGTGCATTGTCCCCAGCATGACATGAAATAATGCCCAAATAACGTGCATCTTGGTCTGGCCTTGACATTTTGCTTATTACTCTGGTCTATGGTACCAAATGATCTCCTGCTTATATTGTGGAACTGCCAAATTCCAATTGTCTGGCATCTCTTTGCTGATGCTGATTGTCGAAAATGTTATTTTCATGGTTTGGTCTTTCATGTGTCTTGTCCAGATTTCTGTAACTTGTAGTTATTTATTTGTGGGAAAAGGACACCAAAAATGCCATAACTTTCGAACGGCGATTACTTGAGCACTATAACTTCTTCTTCTTCTTCTTCTTCTTCTTCTTTTTTTTATCATTTGAGTGCCATAACTTTTGTAAAAAAATTCACCACAAGTGTTGTGCCATGTTGGATTTTTGACACTTGGCTGAACATTCTTTTTTTTTTTTTATTTAGTTGTGACAATCAAGTGATTGATTTAAAATTATGGTACTTAAGTGAACGTTTTTTCATAAGTCATGGCAATTAAGGGCGCGTTTATTTATGTTTTTGTTCAAAAATTGTTCCGGGGAACAGAAATAGAAAAAACTATAAGTGATCGAAAAAAGAAAAAAAAAAAAAAAAAGCGCCATATGAAAGTCATGACACTTGTAGTGGCCTTTCCCTGAATTTGTCCATAAAGGCTTTTATAAGTTAAAAGTATGGGTCAACTATGATGCCTATAAAGAAGATAAAGATTAAGGTGGACTTGCTGAGGCATCTGACCAAAGTCTTTATATTTTTTCTTGCAGGGTAGTGGTTCTGCTGCTCAAGGTGAAATTTCATTTTTATCTTGGAATAGCAAAGTTCAACATATATTAGCCTCCACTTCCTATAACGGGACAACAGGTGAGAAAAAAAGGGATATTATCCCTTTCTTCTTTTTTATTCTAAAGTGATGTTTATCTTCCTCGGGGCAAAGGTCTAATTTTTTGCTTTTCAGTTGTATGGGATCTCAAGAAACAAAAACCAGTCATAAGGTAGCCTTCGATCTCTCGCTTCCTCACATGTATATTTGCTTGGTCTTTATTATCTTTGTAGCGATCTGGACAACAGTAAATATGATTCACACTTTACCAAATGGCAGTTTTTCAGATTCAGTTAGAAGGCGTTGCTCAGTTTTGCAATGGAACCCTGACCTGGCTACTCAACTTGTTGTTGCATCAGATGAAGATAGTTCTCCTACTTTAAGGGTAATGACCTGACTTGTTGTTGCTATCTCATATACGTACTCAGGGTAGATGGAGCATGTATAATCTCTCATTGTGCCGATGTTTTGCACAGCTTTGGGATATGAGAAACATAATGTCACCTGTTAAAGAATTTGCGGGGCATACAAGAGGTACACATCTATGCCAATAGTATTATCTTTTGTTGTTATATTAAAGATCTTATCATTTCTAATGCCATATTGATAGAGGCAGGGAGGAGGGAGAAGTTGATTTGGTTGTAGCATTAAAATGCAGAATCCTTAGTGTCATTCTCATTGTAATCTTTTAGATGAATTGATATGGAAAAGGGTATGAATTAGTAGCTTCAGTTGCATTTGGTCACCAAGAAATAAAATCATATAGGATAGGATCGGATTTAAGCTTTTTTCTAGAATCTACTGAGTATAAGAACAGTACCCTAACCAATTGAGATTTGGGAGGCCTAACTAAAATTGGTCAAAAATTAAAAAAATCAATTGAATTACAAAAATTAAGCAACGGAACCTTGAGAATATAGAAGACAGACAAACATAGCATTGTCTTGGTGGTGACAAACCACCACGGTGATCACTGTCGATTGCATGTGCGAGCAGCGGCCACTGCGCTTAACTACCACCTCTAGGAGACTTCCTTCTCTTTCCTTTTTAGCTTTCTTTTCTTGTAAGAACAAACCGTTTCCCTGATGTTTGTGTAGAGTTAACTTAATGTGACAAAATGACTATTTTATCTGGTTAGAATTGTCAACTTGATGCAATATCTCTGACTTGTTTTGATCCTTTCTTCACTTATTTTCCTTATGTTGATGAATATCAATGTTTTTGCTTGGACATATGTAATGCAATGTGTAATTCCATTGCTTCTACATATAATCCAAGTTTATTCTTTGCATACCTGGTATGGCTTACTTTTCTTGCAGCAGCTTGTTTTGAAATGCTTCTGTCTGTTAGTAAAACGTATCATCATCCACTTGCATGCCAATGAGCATTTGCTCTTATATCTTTTCATTTCCGCCATTGGAATTTCTGCTATAACTGAGTCAATGGCTTCTCTTCTCACCTCTTCTGCTTGAATATCTGACACCAGGTGTTATTGCAATGTCCTGGTGTCCTAATGATAGTTCCTATTTGGTCACCTGTGCTAAAGACAATAGAACCATATGCTGGGATACAGTTACTGGAGAGGTACTTATTATGATGCTGTGTTTTCCCCTTTTTTCTTTTTGCATTCTATCTTAATATTTATTCCTGTACTAGTGCTCATTTTTGTGTCTAGTTTTTATTTTGCATTGCTCATTTATTGGCAATTCTGGCTGCTAGTATGTCAGGCTTATGTTATCCTGACAACATTCATTTACTCATGTTTGTCATAGATTGTTTGTGAATTGCCTGCTGGATCCAACTGGAATTTTGATGTGCATTGGTACCCTAAGATACCCGGAGTTATATCAGCATCTTCATTTGATGGAAAGATTGGCATCTACAATGTTGAGGTATTTCTTTTTCTTTTCTTCTGTGTTTAAAGGTTCATATCTGGCTGCACCTTGTTGAGGGCTTTTGATTTCGATTCGAGAATAGTAGAGATGACGAGGTAGAGAAAGACTTGAGACTACCTTTCATATGATGCAGATAACTAAAATTGGCACCAAATGTGTTTTCCTATTATAAATTTCTTTGAGATATTATCCATAAACTGTAAAGAGATTGCTTGATAATAGACAAATGACATTTAATCTCTTGTCATCGTTTTAATTTACCAATTTTTTACGTAGCAACCAAGGTTCGCTAAATCACCACTTATTTCTACTAACAAAATAGAAGAATAACATATGTGATGCCATTTTAAGTTATCATTAGATTGAGATTTATGATTGATTATGACAAATTGGCATATAACACTTGACTATAGATTGGACTGTTGAACTTTTTTATCAGAGATATGTGAAGGCGCACCAAAATAATTATACTTGAGTTCGATATGGAAATATATAAAAACAACAGTACAATCCTATGCTCAACAGATAAGTTGGGAAAGAAATAAAGAAAAAATAAATTTGTTTTTGAATAGATTGAAGAAAAAAATAAAGAGGAAAACAAAAATAATGAAAAAAGGGGATAGTGGATCACCTTATGTTCTATTTGGTCACATAATCATATGTTTATTGAGAAAAAAGGAACAATATCTTAGAAGAAAATGAAAAAATTAAAAGTCTTAGAAGCCAGCAGGATTCAAACCTGCACATCCATTATATATCTGCCTATAGATGCATAGTTTTGTTTGTAAATATAGACATGTAATCATAAAAATCTCCTATTATTTTGCAGGGTTGTAGCCGCTATGGTGTCAGGGAAAATGAATTCGGGGCTGGTAATTCTATCCTAATGGCTAGAATTTACATTTCTGTCAGTACTTTCAAGTTTATTAATAGTCCGGTGTTTTTGCTAGTCTGCATTTGGTTTTATAGTCTAACATTGTCTGAAAAGAAATGATTTGTCAACACAAGTACCATTAGCCAGGTTAAAATCTGTTTGCGTGTGTGCATGCCCGTCAGTGGGGAAGAGAGAATGAGAGTTTGTTTATCAATTGCTTGGTGTCCTCCTCTCGTTCTTTCCTCTATAATTTGCTTATTAGATATGGTCTCTCTTCATCTCGGGCTGATTCTGCCAGTTGCATGTCCAGACTCAAGCAACACAACAGAAATTAATGAACAAATGAGATACTTGATTCTCTCATGTAACAGGACCTGTTCTGGTCAGGTTCTATAAGGTGACAACCACAGCATTATGCTACTAGCACACCAAAGAATTATTCAATTAGTTATGTTCTTTTTCAAATTAATTGTGCACTCATTGGAAAGGACGCTGATGTCAAACAATTCATGTACTCTGTTGCTAACGGACAACGATCAGTTGGCATCCTTTTTTACATCTGTTAATTTGTCTGCTGTGGTTCTCTCACACACCATAAGTTTAACCTCTCCTTTCCCACACAGCAACTCTGAGAGCTCCAAAATGGTTTAAACGACCTGTTGGCGCATCCTTTGGTTTTGGAGGCAAGGTGGTTTCATTTCATACTCGGTCAACAGGAGGTCCTTCAGTCAATTCCTCAGAGGTGCTTGTTTATTCCCCTTCAGTACTCTTGCTATTTAGAAGAACTTAACATTTATTTTTTCGTTGTGTTCTTTTCCAGGTTTTTGTACACGATATCATTACAGAACAAACTTTGGTGAGCCGCTCGTCTGAATTTGAAGCTGCAATCCAAAGTGGGGATAGACCTTCATTGAGAGCATTATGTGAAAAGAAGTCTCAACATTGCGAGTGTGTTACTTATTCATTTAAATAATTTTTCTTATAATTTTCTTTTATCGTGTTTGGAGAATAACAAAATTTTCCCTAGCAGATCTACAGATGACCAAGAAACATGGGGATTCTTGAAAGTTTTGTTAGAAGATGATGGAACCGCAAGGTCAAAGCTACTTGCTCACCTTGGTTTTGATATTCCTACGGAGACAAATGATGGTTCACAAGAGGATCTCTCCCAGCAAGTTAATGCTCTTGGGCTCGAGGATGTGACTGCAGATAA
This sequence comes from Eucalyptus grandis, assembly GCF_016545825.1. Classification (NCBI taxonomy): domain Eukaryota; kingdom Viridiplantae; phylum Streptophyta; class Magnoliopsida; order Myrtales; family Myrtaceae; genus Eucalyptus; species Eucalyptus grandis. Next base: position 58,731,485 of record NC_052618.1, on the reverse strand, counting down.
AGTAGTGCAGGAGGACAACAACGAAAGCATGGTGTTTCCTACTGATAATGGCGAAGATTTTTTTAACAATCTTCCTAGTCCCAGGGCCGATACACCTGTATCAACTTCTGCTGATGGCTTTCCTACTGTGAATGCTGCCGTGGAACCATCGCAAGACGAAGTAGATGGACTTGAGGAGAGCTCTGACCCATCGTTTGATGATAGTGTTCAACGTGCTTTGGTTGTTGGAGACTACAAGGCTGCTGTTGCATTGTGCATGTCTGCTAATAAATTGGCTGATGCTTTGGTTATTGCACATGTTGGAGGTGCCTCCCTATGGGAGAGTACTCGTGATAAGTACCTCAAAATGAGCCGCTCACCTTACTTGAAGGTGACATGTTTTAAGATAACTTAAATTTGTTTATCTTTCTCTTTTTGGATACATTTTTATTTGGTAGTAGTACCTTGGTAAGTGAAAATTTCTTTAAATCTATGTGATATGCCGCTTGTTAAATGAATCATCTTACTTTCAGGTTGTTTTTGCAATGGTGAATAATGATCTCCAGAGCCTTGTGGATACCAGGCCCCTCAAATTCTGGAAAGAGACGCTCGCTATTCTATGTAGTGTAAGTTTCTTAATACTGGAGGAATACATTGGTTGAGATGAATTTAAGTGTCATGTTTCTTTTTGGTTAAGAAACTATGCCAGTTGGGGTTTCTGTGATAGGAACTTTCTTTGGAAGTGACTTTTGTTATGGCCCTGATCAATTCATTTACATCTTTGATGTACTGAAATTGTGATTTTCAACCATATTATATTGGTCGTCTGTTGCTGATCTAACTTGCAGTGCTTCGGACATCCACTGATGCATCTAAATTCTGGTTATATAAAGTTTGCACAGGGGGAGGAGTGGGCGATGCTCTGCAACTCTCTAGCCTCAAAACTTATGGCAGCTGGTAACATGTTGGCAGCAACACTCTGTTTCATTTGTGCTGGGAATATTGATAAAACAGTGGAAATTTGGTCGAGAAGCCTGGCAACTGAACATGATGGGATGTCCTACATGGACCTTCTTCAGGTGGTTACCTCCTTTTAGTTGTTTTACGCCATTAGCTTCGTATCAACTGGAGAGTTATTCATATACATGTTTTCTTGGGATCAGGATTTGATGGAAAAGACTATTGTTCTTGCATTGGCTAGCGGCCAAAAACAATTCAGCGCTTCAGTATGCAAGCTTGTGGAAAAATATGCAGAGATTTTGGCTAGTCAAGGGCTTTTGACAACAGCGATGGACTATTTGAAGCTGTTGGGGACAGATGATTTGTCACCTGAACTCGCGGTCTTGAGAGATCGTATCGCCTTCTCTGTAGAAGCTGGTATGCTTTTGCTATAGCATCTGTTTACACATTTTTAAGACAGATCTGCATGCACAAATTCCAAATAGTCCATTTTTTTCTTATATCGAAGCTATGATACAAAAATGGACATCCGATCATGCATTATAGTTTGTATGTTCTGTTCCTAGCATACGTTTCCAGAGAGAATCGCTTGTCCTGTCTACTAGCAGTTCCATTTCTTTATGTAATGAATGAGATGTCTGTACCATTTGCTGGTCCTTCTTTTTACGGCCAAGGGGGTTTTCAAGTGATTGGGAGTTACTAGGAAGGAAGTCTCATCCCTGTTTCATAGAAGTAGCCTCAGAGCCAAACACAGGGAAAGCAACTTCTGGAGTGGATTCAAAGCTCTGTTGATAATTTATATGTAGAACTATCTTGCTGTCCACTAAGAACATTTGCTGTCGCGTTTTTTTTCCTTTTTCTCTGCTTCGTCTCTTCTGTAGTAGAATCCAAAAGCTCAAAAGAGCAACATGAGCGTTAGGAACATGAGTTTAATCATGGGTAGTGGAAGTATTTGCAATTGCTACCTCCTTCTACCTTAGAAGGACAGGGTTGAATTAGGTTTTGTGAAATGATTCGTTGTTTCATATAGTAGCTTGAGATGGCTAAGAATGTAGTCTTGAATATTTTCTTTAAGAACATTAAGAGTCGCTTTTCATTTGTAGTTATCTATTTATTTTCGCTAGTTACTTCGAGAATGGTTGATACTCAGGGTTGTTTCTGCTACTTTTTGGCAATGAAATATGTCTTGAGAAGCAGCTGTAGGAAGTGCAATTATTTGATACTTATGTTTCCTTCCCCATTAATAACATTGTTTTGATAAGGATCCAACAGGTGATCCTGATATCTGGACTAGTTTAGAATAGTCATTTTATATACAAACAAGACTCGAAGTGGATAAAAACTGATATTTCTTTTATCTTCACTGTTATGCTTCTTTGAAGCTAAAATTGCGGTTGAAGGTTTCTTTTGAATTTGTTGCAGAAAAAGGAGCCAACATCTCTGCTTTTAATGGCTCTCAAGATCCAAGAGGTGCAGTATATGGTGTCGATCAATCCAATTATGGCATGGTTGATACTTCTCAGCACTATTATCCGGTGGGTTCATCTAGTTGTTGAGTTTTCTGGTCTCCTCTTTTCTCTCCCTTTCTTTTGCAACTATGTTTTTCTATGATTGTCAATATTTGGCTTTTTCTTATCACTGCTTAGGAAGCTGCACAACCACAGGTGCCGCATACTGTTCCTGGTAGTCCTTATGGTGAAAACTATCAGCAGCCTTTTGGCTCTTCATTTGGGAAAGGATACAATACTCCCATGCAATATCAGGCTCCTTCACAGGCGTCTATGTTTGTTCCATCCGAGCCACCTCAGAATGCCCAGGTATCTTTGGTTTATAAATAATCTGCATTGCCATGAGGAGGTGGTTGATGCTGCTTTATTTGAGTTTTTTGATAATTTATTTTACTCTGGGCTCTATCACAGCCTTTGCCTATCTTTACCCAATGGAAAAGAGTGGCGAGATTATAAAAAGCTCAGAATTAAGAGGATAAATGGTGAATTGTTTGAAGGAGCGATGGTTGTCTAATTTGGGCATATTATAGTGAATATCGTCATTCACTCTTTCGTCATCTACAAAAGAATTTTCTTCATTTGCTGTCTCTAATTGCCCCAAAAAATAGAAAAATAACTACCTGCTATCTGTGCCCTGTGGAGTCTGAGTCAGATAATGCGCTGGCACCCTTGTTTATACTTGAACTTTGTACATATGAACTTGTATCTTCTAAGAATGAAAACTTGTGTTGGCAAGGATGATACAATGTTTTGTCATGTTCGCTTTGCATACCATGACCTTGATTTCTTGCAAAGGATTTCTGGGTTGACCATTTTTCTCTCTTTCTAGCCAAGTTTTGTTCCAACTCCTGTCACCAGTCAGCCCACGACGAGATCTCAATTTATACCAGCGCCTCCTCTTGCCCTGAGGAACCCAGAGCAGTATCAGCAGCCAACATTGGGTTCTCATTTGTATCCGGTATGTATCTCCTTCAGTTCCAATTTTGATCATAGAAGCGTCTAGTTTGACTGATTCGGTTCTCTTTGGCATGTCTCATAGGGAAGTGTTAATCCTACTTTTCAACCTTTGCCTCATGCACCTGGTCCGGTTGCCCCTGTGCCACCACAAGTGAGCTCTGTTCCTGGCCAGAATATGCCACAAGCTGTGGCTCCTACTCAAATGCGGGGGTTTATGCCAGTTACTAATCCGGGGGTTGTTCAAAATCCCGGGCCAATTTCCATGCAGCCGGCTACTCCCATTGAATCAGCAGCTGCACAACCAGTTGTCTCACCTGCTGCACCCCCACCTACTGTGCAGACTGCAGATACTTCAAACGTTCCTGGTAAGAGCTACCTTTCTTTTGTCTGGTTTTGAAAAATTAGCTGCCTTTCTCTTTATTTACGATTTATGAGGGCTTTGTTTGTTTCCACTTGAAGATGAGTAAAGAGCACTTTTCTGCTTTCTCGCCAAAAATTATCATCTAATTTTCAGAAATTATGAAGAAATTATGTAGAAATATATGCGCCTACATATATATGTCATGAAAGTTTCAAGTGTTGTGGATTAAAAATACTCAAAGATTGCTCTTCATAAAGGTTAGGTCAAGAAAAAAGTAAAACGTAAAAGTCAATCCAAACATGCCTTTGTGCTTGCATGCTTGGTCGTGCTGTGTTTTTGTTTCTGTTTTCAGTAAGCAAGGCTTGTTTGATTCTGCTTGTAGTAGTAGACTGATAATTTCTGATGCTCTTAATCCTTCATTCCTGGTAAAATGGTCATGACTATGCCAATAGTGCCTGAAAGTTTGAAGAAACTGATAACCTCTTTTGGTGCATGGAAACCAGGCCTTAATCTCAATTTGGAGCTTTCTTTCTATACCATCATTTGGTTTTCCACTAGGCACATGAGCTAGTATATACGGAGTCAATTGCAATATCTAGTTAGTGATTTGATTGATTTTGTTAAAAAAAATTTTATGAAAGTGTTACAACCCATGAAGTATGCAACCACAGACGCTGAGCTTTTTAGTCTAGGAAGGGGCTAGGGCAAACTTGCATGCTACTTTTTAATTCCATCCCATATGTACTAGTAACTCTACGCCCTTTACACTGGAGTTAGCATCCATTGGCTGAATAAGTAGCTAAGTGAAGATTGCATGTGGAAATTTTGGTTCTTCCTTAAAATCGATAAGAGTTCAGCTTTCCTTTGTGGTGGCTTGATGGCATTCCTTTCTGACAAATAACTGAATAAGTCTTTTCTGCATCCATGCACCAGCCCCCCAGAAACCTGTCATCGCAACATTGACGAGACTCTACAATGAGACATCAGAAGCATTGGGAGGCTCACGTGCAAATCCTGCCAAGAAGCGTGAGATAGAAGATAATTCAAGGAAAATAGGTGCCTTGTTTGCAAAGCTCAACAGTGGAGACATATCTAAAAACGCAGCTGATAAGCTTGTCCAGCTATGTCAGGCTTTAGACAACGGTGATTATAGCACTGCTCTGCAAATACAGGTGCATTTCCTGCAAACCGCCGTCTCTTAACTATCTTTGCGATTGCACGAGGGAGCAGTGTGTTCAATGATTTTTGTGTCTTTCAATCTTTCTTCTCCAGGTACTTCTCACGACTAGCGAGTGGGATGAGTGCAATTTCTGGTTGGCAACGTTGAAGCGGATGATCAAGACAAGGCAGAATGTGAGACTAAGTTGAGAAGAGGCCAATTCTTCTCAACGCATCTCCTTTGTTCTTTTTTCTCTCCTTAGCCTTGTGTGGTGGATTCTGTAGGGGAATTGATCATTTCTTTGGAAAGCATGGCTCTCTTAGATTGCTACTGGAGTAATTTTTGGTCTTTTGTTATAGAATGTCTTTTTTCATTGATGCTGACTTCTGAAAGCCGTTAGGATAGTCTTTAAAGGAGTTGGTGATTATTGATTTCCACCCAATATATGTAGCGTCAAGGAATTAGAGAGCTTTTTACTAGCCCTGGTGGATGTTTTTGACACTATTTTTCACTATAAGTTACTCTCCCAGGCTGGTCTCTTCTGAGATGCCCGACGTCTGTTCATGACTTAGTGTTATAGTGATCATTTATGAATTTTTGGTATGCTTTTGGTGAGTGATAGCTTGTCAAAAGAGAGAGAGAGAGGCTTGTCACAAGAAAACAATCAATTATCTTGTTGGTGTGGGGCTGAAGATTCTTCGTTTTGTTTGTATTTTCTTTTTCCATTATCTGGATAAGGAAGACAGCAGCAAATGTTGTCGCTGAAAAATAACCTTGCTTTTGACACTGTTGAGAGAAGACTCGGTAGGATGTATTATTGGATGCTGTTATTCCAACGAGCAAATCGATCCTTCGTATTTTCTGACTCGCCACTGTAATCAAGTCAATATTTTGCAACAACTGGAAAGAATAGAAGGATTGCGAATTATAGGCTAGCTTTGTAATTTAGTATTATGACTATTCACTTCTAAGCATGGTGGAAGAATGAAGGCACGGTGCTCTGCTTCGAGGACCTCTTTGTTTGTGCAGATGTTAGTTCCGGTAGGTTCGTAGTCTCATTCTGCAATCTCAAATTTATTTGGGGGCATTGTTGTAACCTCACTCGCTTGTTCGGTGGATTGTGTGCGGCGTGCGACATGTGACAGAGAAGCAAGTCGGTTTGAATGAATCATCGAAGGGGATAACGTCATTGATCACTTGTACTGCGTTGGTCCTGTAATCGATTCAGAAAGTACTTTCTCCTAGCAGAGGGAGTACTCGGTTAAAGTTCGGGAACCAGAGACTCGTGTTTTTTAGTTATCTTTCCAAAGCATATGAACGGCTGGTCATCATGATACTTGGGTGCGCAAACTTAAAAGTGTGGAAGGAGGCGGTTCTTTTTGAATCTTCAAGAGCATGTGAAGGGAGGAAGTAGCAATGTATGCAAAACAACAACCATATACAGCCAAAGCTCACACTATCAGTGCTAGTCTACACGAGTTGTGAGGTGAAATTCAAAACCAATGGAGTGGGTGAAGTGACTGGACACTCTCAGAACCTAGAAAAAGTGACCCATAACTCATTCAATCATCAAAAAAGGCCAACTTGCTCGAGGACAAAAAGTGCGCCCTCGATAGATGAAATAATATCTTCGACATCTTCCCTTGTTTGGCGAATGCATCACGATGTACTGTTATGTCTATATAAGCATCCCTATGCTTTTCAACTAGGGGTGATCGGTTCCCGGTTCGGTCCGGTTCCACCTTGGAACCGGGAACCGGACCGGGAGCACCGTTCCCAAAATTGCGAACCGTGGACCCGGACCGTTTGGTCCGAGGACCGGAACCGGACCGACCATCGGTTCCATCGGTTCGGTCCGGTCCGGTCCGGTCCAAAAATCAACTATACTTTTTGCACTAAAGAACTAAAGAGTGACCGCGCTCGACCGATCAATTCAATTCGATTCTGGCAATTCAACAAAACTAATCACACGTGTTCCACGTGCAAAATATTCAAACTTCACTTGTGTGATTCACAGGAACTCTTGAAGTCTTAGTCTCACATCGAAACTATCAATGAGATTTTTCTATAAATAAAAGAGTAATGAAAAGGATTTTAATGGTCTCTTGGCCACGTAAGAGGTTGGTACCTCAAATTGCAATTTTGGTTGCAATAAGTTATCATGTTTATATGTTTTATTAATTCTATGTATATAAATTATATATAAAAAGTTTGGTTTGGTCCGGTCGGGTCCGGTTCGGTCCGGTTCCCACCTTGAAACCGGAACCGGGACCGACGGCCACCGGTTCCAAGATTAGGAACCGGGACCGGACCGCTGATCGTGGGAACCGCCCTAAAACCGACCGGTTCGGTCCGGTCCGGCCGGTTCCCTGGTTCGGGCGGTTCCCGTTGCACACCCCTATTTTCAACAGCAGCGCTTCTTCTCATGAATCCGTTTTAATACTGGCATTCCAAAAAGAATCGACCTTTTGATGGGTCCTTGTCAAATATTCTATTCATACAATTTAGTCCATGCCTTTACGTTTCAAAGAAGTACCTTTTTCCCCATCGAAGCACTCAGAAGAAGATTGGAGCACTGAGAGATTCTAACAAGAAAAAGGTGTTTCTTTTTTTTTCCCGGAATGATTAATGGTTTGCCTGCACCAATTGGGTGGTCCCTTCGAGAAAATGGGCGTTAAGGTCAAAGGTCCATGCATAGACGATGGATCTTAAACGGATATGTAAGAAAAGGAGAGGCACATGCTGATATAAAACTATATTAGCTGTAAAGCCTTGATATAAGGAAAAGATCCACACATACTTTCATCCTCGGCGGCTAACTGCTGTTAGCTGATAGACAGCATGCCTCTTATTTCTAGGGTTCCGACATATCAATTTTTCCTCAAATTCCTCTATTGACAAGGACTCCACTTATTTGAACAATAGGGTACTTTTGGTCTTGGCAGCAACCATGATTTCTTGCCTTCTGGAGTCTCACACGGCTGTTCTTTTTCCAATTTAAATATAGTCCTAAAATTCTGTAGACCGGCCCATAACAGCGAAGATTAATCTGCCTATCTTGCACCAGATTCTTCTTTCAGGCTTCCTCTTCTTTCTTTTTTCCCCTTTTTGTTGTTTGTAGAAGTTGAATGTCTTTCATCTGTCCTAAGCTTGAACTTACCGAAGAAAAGGAGAGAGGAAAAAAATCATAGAGGTGACCAAGTTGGCGATGCGATGGTGTCAGTGACACCGCGTCGCTATCATATTAGGGTTGTTACCAGATGGCTGAGATTAGGTTGCCACCTACGCAATCACTGATAATTTATCATTAGACACATAATTATGCTTGAGTGGTTGACATGACACATGTATATATGATTTTCTAAACTAAAAATTATTTGGGCCAAAAGAAATTCGAACTTTTCTTCTGATAGATCATGAATGGGCTGTCCCTATCTGCGACTTGCAGCTTCTGGTTGATCTACTATGACCACCGTGATCTAGGGGATTATAACACAAGAAGTTGCTGCACAGATGGAGAAACCCAAAAACTAGTTCTTCAAACCGTTCCAATTAGGAGCGCCATTGTTTTGTTGACCAGAGAAGAAACTTTGCTCTACAAGAATCACTTAATTCTTTGGAGGGTAATAGATAAAAATCCAGCTTGAGTTACTTCTTTCGACAGAAGAAACATATCGACTGTAAAAGTGAGACTAGGACAAGATTAAAGGACTTCGAAAGTCAGCCTAGCGCTCTCTTTGTATTAAATAGCAATTTCCTCGTACACAATTTTTGCAGCATCCAGGTATGAAGATCGGTAACAAGTACAATTGACATCCTATGGAAGGTGTGGTGAGACACCAGTGATGTCCCCAACATAATGAGAAAATAAAAGAAAACACATGAACTATTCAATTAGAACCCTCTTTCTTGAGGAAGATCTGACACGATATCTACATCAATGCAGTTCGTGAGCAAGCTCTAATGACTGAGTTTGTGAACGAGCCACCGAATCATCTATGGCTGGAAAGTTTTTGGGACTTCCCCCGACCGAACGGTTTTTCCTCACAATGAAGGCAGCATCATCTCTGCGACGGCGGGATTGAGATTGAGTTCTTACCCTGGTCACATATCTTCCGCTACCGAATCTAGAACTGTATGACTGGTTTGGCAATTTCGAAGTAGGCTCAAGTCCCCTAGCCTCCCCCTGAACTTCAGATTCTTCATCTGTATTAGCAGCCATGAGATCCATCAAGTCACTCCTGAACCCCAAATCCGAGTACACTCTTCGTGAATTTCTCATCGCTGGTTTGGAAAATTTCCCATCCAGAGCATCTAGATACCCCGTGTCCGTGTTATCTAATCTAGAATTATTCTGCACATTCCTGGATTCGACCGGCCGTCCCATCGTCTCCACCATGAGGCACGGATTGTTAAACCCATTCCACGAATGAAGGGGAACCAATTTGCTCAGCCCGGTCAACCAATCAACAATCTCCTTCATCGCCGGCCTCCTCTCTCTACAAGGTCTCACGCACTTGGCAGCTATAACAGCTATTTGCTTCCTGACAACGGGATCTTTTGGGGGCGCCATTCTCGGGTCATAAACACAAGGGAGCTTTCCCTTTTTAATCAAGGGGATTGCCCAGTCCACGATGGACGGCGGCGAGTGCGATACATCGATGGCCTTCCTCCCACTGATAATCTCCAACAGCAATATCCCAAAGCTAAACACATCAGTCTTAGTACTCAAGTTATCAGGGGTCACATAGAGCGGATCAAGATACCCAAGAGTCCCAGCTGGGGGTGTGGACAGGAGCCTAAAATCATTGACGTGACATCTGAGAGCCAATCCAAAATCGCCCAAACGAGCATTGAAGTTCCTATCTATCAACACGTTAGCAGACTTTATGTCTCTGTGGATTATAGGTGGGTTCTGAGTATGAAGGGTCTCGATGGCCTTGGCGATCTGCAGGGCCAGCCTAATCCTGCGACCCCAATTCAAGACGCGCGTGTTGGAATGAAGGATGTCGTAGAGCGTACCGTTGCTCATGAACTCCACGACCAGGAGGCGGTTCTTGGAGTCGCTCGCGAAGCCGACGAGGTTGACCAGCCGGGGGCTCTGGATCTTGGACAGGATCTCGAGCTCGTTGTCGACCTCGGAGACGATCTCGAGCCCCTTGGAGGGCTTCTTGACGGCCACGTGGCGGCCGCGGAGGAAGGCCTTGTAGACGTAGCCGTGGCTGCCCTTGCCGAGCAGCTTCTGGTCGGAGAACCCATCGGTGGCCGCCTCGACGTCGCTGTATTCGAACTGCTGAATCTTGATCGGCCTCTCCCGTTCTTGCTTGAGGGGGCGTTGGTTCTTGGAAGCCGCCGCCGACGACGACGACGAACGGGCGTGGGAGTTGGAAATGGAAATGGAGGATTCAGCTTTGCAAGAAAGATAACCCATCAAACAAAAACTGAAAAAGATTGAATTTTTTTTTTGGCTGGTATAGAAACTTGAGAAGCTGGGAGAGAATTTATGGAGATAAATTTCGTTGGTTCTTGATGACTTTATGAACAGAGCTGCAATGGCGTCTCAGAAGGGGGAGAGAGAGAGAGAGAGAGAGAGAGGGACTACCAAATTGGAATCCCAAGGACAATCCCCCATGAATCTATGGCATGTATTAAGGTGGTAAGATTATTACATAAGCAATTAATCTTACATTTCATGGTACGCAGACCTTGTATTTTTACCTTACGGTCAACGCCGTACCTTTACTGTATCTGGACTCTGTACACCCTTTTTTTTTTTTCTTTTTCTTTTCCACCTAGTCATTTTCCATCAAATTTTCTGGTCTCTTCTTCCCTCGTCTTGCTTTATTCCTTCCTCTTTTTCTACCTTCCCGGTCACGTTTTTCCTGACCAATTTTTTTTCTAACATTACTAAATTCCCGTCTTTAGATAAAGGGAAATAAGTGACTTGGTACCCTTGATGCGGTTCAATTTTCACATCTAAACATTTTCTGTATTTAGAGAAGTGATTATTGATCCTTCAATAAATTTTCATTGTATAGCTCTTCGTCTTAAATCGTTTTATTTTTAAAACTACCATAACAATTCATATAAGAATAAAGTTTACAGGAGAAATTATTCTTGTCCATGCAAAAACTGATATGAATGACACCGATACTTCATGCTTTTTGAAATTTAAAAGTTTTATTAGATTTGATTTGGTCCTAAACTTTTATAAAATTTTACATTTCTCATTATTTGATTTTTTTTTTACCCACGTTCCAACTTTCTCTGAACTCTTTCCCCTTTGTCGAGGGAAGCTAGACGAGGGATGAGACGCAAAATCCAGAATTCGGTGAACTCGTTTGTCCGGACAGAAGAACTTCCTCTTCACCACCACGCAGCACCGCTGCCCTTACGCTGCCGCTAGGCATTATTGCAGCATCCATTAATGTCGCAGCTAGCAGCAGGGAAGTCTATACACAATAATACAAAAGGACCTTTGTTCTTGTTATGTCACGTGCATATTTATCGGCTTTGGCATTATATTATCAGGTGGTTGATACTCTGGTCCAGCTTCGAGAAAATTATCAGATTGCTTGCTCTTAACGTTGTGGGTCTTCCATTATCGTCCGCCTCTTCTTTATGAACCTTTTGTGAGCTATACAACGACAATGCTACCTACAAAAGTGGAAAGCAAAGACAAAACAAAAGCAGAAGCTCCCTTTTGCGGAGATCTGAGTGGATGAATACTGTAAATCATAGCTTTTTGAACGGGTCATGATGTTTCGGTTGCCCTAACCCGTATCTTACTCCTATCGGATATTGCCAAACTCCGCAATGAGCGACGCTACTCCTGCCTTTTAGACATTTTTATCATAGGATTTTCAGGCAAAAGAGAACGTAGCCGTCGGTCTCATTTCATGTAAAAGGAAAAAAAACCCAGTTCGGTGAACAGACGAAATTCAATTCTCTCTCTTTGGTTCTTGTCTTTTTCTATTTTCCCCCCAAGTGGTCACCATAGAAGTGAAAAGATGAAGCGTAACCACCCAGTTCTTGCGCCCACATGAAGGCCTAAAGCTAGGGAGGTACATATAATTGTGCCGTATGGTGGTGGTCACAGCTCACCCATAAGGCACGACCCAACCAACGTGCCTTAAAGGCACAACCTTGGCTGAGACACCACGTGAAATCAAAGTAGTTCCCTCTTTTCCTCGCTTATTCATCATCAAACGAGAACGAAACCTTAAGATCCATATCATTAGTTGTACTGGTTATAACGCAACTCGGGCAAGCGAATCGATGCACCGGTTACTTTCGGCCCCCCATAAAGTCATTAGTTAATTATCGGAAGCAGAGCGTCATTAGTTAAAAGTTTGCCCCCCTGCTGCACATCGAAAGGAGAAAAAGCTTCATCACTTTTCCATCACTTTCGCTTGTAGAGTGGCCATCCAAGTTTTAACAGTCAATGACTGTGAATGGCCGACTCATCATGACAGCTATCCTCTTCTTTTTGGAAATGAATTTCGAAAGATACTGCTTTGCATAGTTGTATCTTACTTTTTCTGGCTTACTAGTCCAAAAATTTGAGCCTTTGCATCAAAGAACCAAGCTCAATCTCTTCTTCTCGAACATGCAGAAACATTGTCCATTATGCTGAAGGCAATTGCTAACTGCAGCAGTTAGGTGCATCACACAGAAGGTGAACGGTGCCTTTCATATTAAATGTCAGGATGACAACACACCCACACACAAACACCCAACAACATGAGTCACACATTCTTGTGATTAGTGCAAGATTGCGTGACTTCACCAGAAAATTGCAAGTTCCAGAGCATGAATACACACACCTCTGTTCCATTTACAAGAATATAGAGTAAGGCTGAAGCCTAGCAAAACACATAAAGAAAGGTAAATTGATTTTGATGTCTCCCAATTCGCCTGTAGAATTAAAAAAAGAAAAATTGAAAATAAATGGTTCAAAGAAATTAGCTTCAAATATGCCCAGTTATATGCCTCTAAACAATGATGTTTTCAGTAGTTTCTCAAAACAAGGAGTACAATCAAGCGTTCAATTGGGGGGCAGATACAGAATTATTTGAAAAGATGGTATGAAAACAGTTTCCCTCCACATGGAACCTTAAAAACCCTTTTCTTCATTCATTTCACTTTACAATGTGTATGAAAGGGACATCTTTTTGGCTATAATCTCACCCCATACCTTTTGCCAGTTTGAATGATCATAAAGTTACAAGTAAAACAGAATAAAAGACCAGCATACCATGCACCTGCCAATAGCATTTACATGTCTCACAACATGCTAGCCATTTCATAGGGCTGTAACTTAATTTCGGACATATTAACATTCCGTACCTTGGTGAAAGCGACAACCCATGAAATCAAGTAAGATTCAATTTCCAATCAATTTCCAAAAGACTGCAGTCAAGTTCACCTTTAACTCTATCTAAAGCCATTTGTCTATGCTGAAGCAATAACTGAGAGATATCTTCTGCTTGCTTTTCCATGTCACCACATGACCTCTGGCGAGGTAGTTTCCTTGATAAACTTTTCCATTTTGACTCAAAAACACAGGCTGCGTAATATGCAGAGAGAATTAGAGCTCAAAACTATCAGACACTGAGACATGTCTCTGCAATCATGAGGACGCTTGAACTAGTGGCATGACTCAATAATTCTCGTCATGATATGAGGAAACGAAACATCTGTGCCAAAAACATGCAAAAGGGTAAAACATAAGTGAGGACACCCCCAATTTGCAGAAGGTGACTTATTGCAGGATGCTGAGCAATGAATGTTGCTTAGATTTCTTACATGTCACAATTGGTGAGAGTAGCATATTTTCGGAGACATGGTTGTGATCTTGTAGTTGCAGAAGTGGAAGGAAGACATGAGTTTCAAGCTAGTGCTCTAGTCAACTGACAAGAAAGTTAAGAAAATACCTTCACTTCGGTCCTTGAAGCCCTGAACAAGGCAGGCACAGACCCATGGCCTTCCAGCTCGAGATGCTTTGGCACCACCGCTAAGTTCCCCATTATGTTGCTTCAAACTTCGAGACATGGCAACCGAAACAAATAAGCACTTACGTATGCAGACAGAAAACTGTACACTACTGAATCAACCGCAGATACAATGAGGCATAACAGATTCAAATATTTGAACTTTGAGATATGCCAACAGAAATAAATAAGCACTTAGGTTTTACCAAAAAAAATAAATAAGCACTTAGGCATGCAGACAGAAAACTGTACACTATTGGATCAACCGCAGATTCAATGAGGCATACAGATTCAAATATTCGAGCAGTGTATTACATGACCTTCAATGAGAAAACATACAACCCAAATGAAGAGTAGCGATAAGAAGCCGAGTATCTGCATGCTATTTCAGATACTAATTTACAGAGAATCGGAGGACAAGAAAGATCACAAGAACATTTCCAAGTTAGGGGAAGTCAAAACAGAGGAGTACATAGCACACGGACACATTACTGTATGAGAGAACAAAATAGTTTCATCAACCAATAGTAGCATTTCAAGCATTGGAAATATCAACATGTACCACACGACTCAGTCACATATGCAAAACTTCCTACAACACACACTTGAGTCAAATGCTTAATACATTGCAAGGCTGCGTCTGAGCAATTATGTGCAAAAGTTCAACATTACAAGCAAATCCACATCACATCAAGGGAGTTCATTAGCTACATTACTTGGTACCTCGACAATGAATCAAACCGTTCAAATGTTCAATCTTTTCCTGCTCCCAGTTACACAAACACCAACAAATCCACCCATCGACGCACAAAAAACCCGAACTTTCCCCGAAGGAGAGATTCGATCGAGGAGCGAAACATTACCTACCGGCGACGGAAATCGGTGGTGACGCCAACGTAAGTCTTGATTGGTGGGTTGGTGGAGAGGATGAGGTAGACGCACCATGTTCTTGAATCCCCCGAAATGGGCTCCGACCCCGTTCTTGAAATCGCCGACGCAGACGCCGAGGGCGAAGATTCCGAGAGCTTCACGGCGGATGACGATGATGATGATGATGATCTCGAAGGGGGTCTGGTTTTGGTAGGAACGGAGGTGGGGTGCTTGACGGATCGAAATGTCCTGGAGAGAAGCCTCGTCATCTTGAGATCGATCTTGGGCAGATTCAGATTCAGATTCATTCAGCTGACAGCTCCTGCCCAATCGTACCGTACTTCCGAAACCTCGGACGCCCCGTCTCTGTTGCCGGCGACAGGCCGTTGATTCCTGCGGTTATTTGATGAATTGAGGGTAGTCCGAGGTTAGTGGATAATTTAAAAATTAAACAATTTATTTTTTACTAAATAAGTGAAGCTTAAATTTCAAAATTCATAATTGAAGTCGGTCGTATAATATTGCCAAATAGTTTCATCATTTTAGATAAATAAAACTAATTTCAACAAAAAAAGTTAGTAATAAAATAAATTCGTATAATATGTTGATAATCTCTTCTATAGCTCGGCTCGCCGGATCTCGGGCGAGTCTACATTAGTAATTTACTATTAGTTTCCATCCTCTTATTGAGTTAGTGACTTTTCAAGAACTATAGATAAATATGTTGCAAAAAAACATAATTTTTATTGGTATTTAGTTCCAAAAATGCATGCTTTGGTCCAACATATGTAATATATATTTGTTTAGGAGGAATCAATACCTCTTTTCCTTGGGATGCAAGTATTGCAATAATAAATTTCATATCGTGACAAAGTTGAACTGCTTCATGATTGGAACATTTCCTTTAAGGGAAAGCTCCCCTTTTCCAAACTTACGTTCACCGTGGCTTATGATGCCCATCAGAGGAAAACTTTTTGATGGATCTTCTATGCAAAGCAGCTTTTGCCTTGCATAGGACCAATTACCCCCATTGCTTCAAAAATTGGGTTTTCTTTATGGCCAGCATTATGGATTGGCTTGACCAAACTCTTTCTGTAGCCTTTTCTACAGTTCAAGGATAATCCAACCAATGGTCTTTAAAAGTAGATCATAATTCTAAATCTGAAATGTGTAATTGTGCATAGTGATGACCACGACATTAACATTTCCCTTTCACTAGTTACATCGTGTTAATCTGAAACAATAGAAAGCCCTTGATTACAAACCTTTACATACAGATGAAAATATCAATTTAAAAGACTACATTTGCAGTTTTGAGTATTCATCTCACATTTCTTCTCCCAACCTAGGCTCCAAAATCAAGATTTCAGTTTTAATTTCCCAACATGAGATCCGATAAAAGAGCTTATCCTATTCCAAGGTAAGGATGTTGATTCGATGAATCTCACTTTGACGGATCTTTTTTCTCCTCCTCTGACAAATTCTAAATCCTTCGGAGTGGTATGCTGAATAGTTTCCAGGTCGTCAAGCAGAGGCAATGCCACTGAGCCCTGCGATTCTAGGTTCTTGATCCATCCTTGTAACAAATAATTCACCACCTGCATATAGATTGACGCGACATAAGAACCAGCAGCATCCAAGACAGACTTGCAATACAACCTGCGATAGCTATCCTAGGAATCTTATGTTGCCGAAATTGATTTGGTCTTCCAGATATTGGATTATCAACCTGAGCCAATGGGTATCGGGGGAGTTTGATCATGAGATTTCTACATTTATCTGATAGCAGGAAGACAGGAACCACACGTAAAGGATTGATAATATACTACATAAAGGATTACTGATTCATCAGTTTCAACTTTCAAGTATGCAGAAAACAGTAAATATATACACAACCCTTCATCTCTATTGTTGACCATTTGCAACCAAACACTAGTACATGGAAAAAAAGTCCTCCATGACAGTTGTCTCCACAGGTTTACCTAAAGAATGGAGATGACGTGCACATGATATTAGCTAAACTTCTCAAACCATACCTCAGGAACTTCATCATGAGGGCAGTGACCTGCAGGGCTGATCTCATAATATGGAGCTTCAGGAACTTGTCTTTTAACCTGAAGGCCCCAGACAGGCTTCACCCATGGATCTTCTTTTCCATACATAAGGCAGACAGGTATATTGTTCTTCCGACATCTACAAAGTAACCACATTAGAGTAATGCGTCATGCAGGAAAAAAGCACGTTATACTTGTATAATGCTAATGCCACCATTAAGAATCAGGATTTATATCTTTACCCAGATAGAGCCTCGTTGAAGGATAATTGTCCCTGAGGAGCAAACATGATGGAGGCAAACGAGGCAGCAGCAGCTGGATGTTCTGCTGTTTCAAGTATACAGGAAAAGACTTTGTCGACATCTGTTGAATGATCTGCATAAACTTGCTTGAGCACCTCGGCTATGCTCCCTGGATCACTTATTTTCTGCCAACTGTTACAGTGTAGGAGGCAATCAGGATCATGGAATGTAAAAGATATCGATATGGTCCATGAAGCTAATGAGAATAAAATGACTTTGTTTGTGACTTTCCCATCTTGACAATTACAAATTGCCCTCTGATCTTTTTGGTTTTTTTGGCCATCTTTGTCTCCCATTTTGGATGAGTAAATCATAAATGAGAGGAAAAAAAAATCTCAGTATATGTTTCTGGTATTTACATGCCGATTTTGAAAAGACATTGTTTAATTCAATCAAGGCAGAACCACCAAGTTCCCTGGTCTTAGTGGCAAACAAGAGAAGGTGACAAATTTAGCTGACCAACTTACACGAGTTCTGTGAGCTTTCTAACTCTGGAAGGCAGAGGAAATGTCCCAGCCCATGGAAATATCCTAGCCAGTCTTGGAGATCTCACAGGGTTAGGAAGAAACCCCCAAAAGGGGGTTGCATTCAGCAGGGTAACACCCTTGACCAAGTGTGGGTTGCTTGCTGCAAAGTATAGTGCGACGAATCCTCCAAGTGAATTCCCGACAACATAAACCGGTTCTCCAATGACCTGAACAAAAACAATCGTTCAAAATTCAATCATTAAGATGAATTCTGATCCATTCAGTTCCAAACACAAGAAATATCCAGATCTGTCTACATAACAGTCACTTTCTAGATCATGTTTCACTGGCACAGAGAATTGAATGTGAGTACAATTTTATTTCCTAATTTCACATTGAAACAATATATCCAGAAGAAATGAAAAAGGCTTAACAAACACGAGTGAATTATTAGAACTCTAAAGCTCCATAAATTTTCCATATAGCAGTGTGTGAATAATGTCATGGAATACTTCTGGAGGATAAAATAAGCAAAGACATAGCTAATTAAGGTACCTCCTCCACAAAGTATTGAACTTGATCCCGCCATAAGTCAATTGAATAAACCAGCTGACTTGCCCACGGCTCCGTTTTCTCTCCAAATCCCCACAGAGTCTCCTTCCCTTCTAGGTCATTTTCTCTGTTATACTGAGGTGCAGGATCTTCAAATGGTAATGACCTTCCCTGTCCGAGAAAATCCAATGCCCATACTCTAAAGTCGCGACCTAAATCCTTTAATTGCTTCTCATAATGAAATGAACCAACCCCAAAACCAGGAAGAAACAAGACTGGCGGAGACCCTACGTTTTCACACCCTGCCTTCTCATAGTGCACAGTTAGCTTCGGCTTCCACTCCCAAAAACAGCTGCTTATAAGAGCTCCCCGTTCACCATTGGATTCATCAGGCAAAGCCGGAATCAATACCTTGGCCTCTGATTCCCCTTCTTCAGAAATACTGCTCGCGTCCTCTTCCCCACCAATCACATACCCACTATTACTTCCACTTAAGACCTTCGAATCTGCACTCCTGGAAGTTTGGGGCGCTTTAAAAGATTTAACAATACTATTGGTCCCGGAATGGTTTAGGCCAAGATGACCTCCTGCAGAAAACTCGCACACTGAACTCTTTTATGGATCCTGACAAGCAAAACCCTACTTCTTTTCCCACCCAAAAGCTTAGCCTGCCTAGAATTCAGATGCTTATTGTTCAAATTCTGCCTCGTATCCGCAACATGACGGCAGGGTGCAAAATTGTGCGAGAGAATTTCCATACCCAGAATCTATGTCCTGTAGATAAGGATATTGATCAATTCTCCAGGGTGGGATTGATCCTAAAAGCTAAAGAATTTATACTAAAACAATGCAAAAATAGAAGGAAAGGAACTCGTTGAACAGTTTCTGTGAACACCAGAAATCTTCAAATCTTCACTCTCTTCTCTCACCCATCACATGCCAGGCAACTTAAAAGGGAATTAAGTAGCGGAAAAAAGAAGTTGCAAATGAACAAGCTTCCCAGTTATGACATAGAGCAGCTCTCAAAGATCACAGCATACAGACCCATCAAAAACAAGAAAAGGAATAGCACCTTATTCACTCAAAAAAAGAACTGGAACTAAATGGAAAGTGCAACGCGAGGGACTGAGAATGAGAGAGAGGCTTTACCCTCAATTTGCAGAAGGAAGATTCATGGAGAGCAAAAACTTGAATCTGTCCCCACCGAATTATTGGGAGAATTCGAGCAACGCGTAGAGTAAGGGAGATGTTAGGTTGCTTGAAAGCTTCTTCTTCCTCTAAACGGCCAAACAAGGAAAAAGTGGCTCCATTATTTTTGTTTTTTTCTCCACCGTTTTTTTCCGTTTTTCATGTGTTGAATATCGATATCTTTCTCGAAAAAAAAAAACCATATTTTCGCACTTCTTGATTATCTGAAATTAAATCCAACTCCTCAAAATTTTTCCATGTATAGAATTATTCATCGCTTTTTAAGAACAAACGCATATTCAAGTTGTTATTCTTGCTCAAATGAATACAACCATCAGCACCCAAGAAATCAAGAACGAAGGAATTTTCCTTTTCAATGAGAAGGGATCGTCGATCCCACCTCCTCTGTTTCGTTTTTCGTCCATATATCAATTTTTGAAGTCCCCTCGAGAATCGACCGCAGATAGCTCCAGCGAGGTGCCACCTCATCCCAGCCACAGAAAAATCTAAGTACCATCTGACCTTTCCTTTTCGTCCGTCTCTTTCTTCGTCATTATATATTACAATTATATACACAAATGTGTTTTTTGAGTAAAATGTTTTCCTTGCTCCGTCTGTCATCGTTCATTTGCCTCAGTCGATCCTTTCCTCCCAAGAAGGTACTCATCAGCGCACTAAATACGGGACCAACGTATGATGATGCATGGTGAAAATGGATATGATCGTCTATTGCATGCATGGATGCGAAGGAGAAATTATTAAAAAGTCCACAACTTATTATAATTGTGTCAAATCAATCTTAAATTTTTTTTAGCCAATTCAACGCTAAATCTTTTACATTTACATTAATTCAGTTCATTCAATAAATTTTAGTCAGCCGGATCTAATGGATAATTTTTTAATAATATTTGTTTTTAACTTTTTATTTTTCCTTTTTTCCTCCTTCTTTCTTACTTTGGCCAGTCACTGCCGGCTAGAGGCATCGACCTTGCCATTGGCTGGCGAGGCTGACCTCACCAGCGAGAGGAAGAAGGAATGAGGAAAAAAAAAAAAAAAAAAAAAAAAAAAAAATCGGAAAAAAAATAAAATTTTATTAAAAATCTCGACTAGCTTCTACGTCAATGCTAATCGGCCAAAATTGGTCAAATAGATTGAATTGACACAAACATAAAAGATTTAGATTGAATTGATAAAAAAAGTTTAAAACTAAATTAACACAATTACGATAAGTTTAGGACATTTTTAGTAATTCTCCACAATTGCAAACAAAAGCAACACCCCAGCCCACCTTAAGCAAAAATGGATATAGTCGCATATTGCATAATGGATATAGTTACGTTTTGCATGCATGCATGCAGGGGGGGAATTACTAAAAGAGTCCGAAACTTATTTTAATTATGTCAATTTAGCTCTAAATTTTTTTTGGCCAATTCAGCTATAAATCTTTTACATTTGTACAAATTCAATCTATCTGAGCAATTTTGGCCGGTTGTGCTAACATGGACAAATTTTTAATTTTATTTTTCTCTTTTTTTTCCTCCTTCTTCCTTCTTCCTTTGGCCAGTCATGGTCGGCTAGCGGCATTGATCTTGCCATTGGCTGGTGAGGTGACCTCACTGACCAAAGGAAGAAGAAAGAATGAGGGAAAAAAAGAGAGAAAAAAAAGAAAAAAAAATCGAAAAGATAAAATATTATTTGAAAATTGTCACGTCAACGTCAACCGGCATCCATGTCAATGCTGATCAGCAAAAATTGGCTAAATAGATTGAATTGGTACAAATACAAAAGATTTAGATTGAATTTGTCAAAAAAAAAGTATGACTGAATTAATATAATTATAATAGATTTAAGATTTTTTTGGTAATTCTCTACAATTGTAGACAAAAGCAACACCCGCAACTAGTGGGAATTCTTGACCTTAAGCAAAAATGGATATGGTCATGTATGCATGCATACAATAGGAAAATTATCAAAAATTTCAAAGTTTATTATAATTGTGGCAATTCAATCCTAATTTTTTTTTTTTTTGTCAATTCAATGCTAAAATTTTTGCATTTGTGTCAATTCAATCTATCCAGCCAATTTTGGTTTGTCGGTACTAGCATGGATAATTTTTTAATTTTTTATTTTTCCTTTTTCTTTCTTTTTTTTTTTCCCTTATGCTTCCTTCTTCCTTTGGCCGGTCATTGCCGGCTAGAGGCATTGACTTCGCCATTGGCTAGCAAGGCTAACCTCACTGGCTTGAGGAATAAGGAAGAAGGAAAAAAGGAAAAAAAAATAAAACTATTATTAAAAAATTGTCCACCTCAGCATCAGTCAACGTCCACATTAGCAGTGATCAACCAAAATTGGGCGGATATATTAAATTGACACAAATGTAAAAAGTTTATGACTGAATTAATAATATAAAAAAATATATATATATATATTGAATTATAATAAGTTTATGATTCTTTTGGTAATTCTCCGTAATTGGAGACAAGAGCAAAACCTACAAAAGGTGGGAATTTTTTATCTTAAGCAAAAATGGATATGGTCTTGTATTGCATGCATGCATGCATGGGGAAAAATTACCAAAGAAGTCTTAGGCCTATTGTAATTGTGTCAATTCGGTCCTAATTAGGTTTAGCTAACTCTAAATTTTTTGCATTTGTGCAATTCAGTCTATTTGGCCAGTGCTTACTTTAATTATTTTTAATAATTCATTTTTTAAATTTTTTAAATTTTTTTTTTTTTTTTCTCTCCTTCCTTCTTCCTCAAGCCAAGGAGGTCAACTTTGCTGGCCAATGGGAAGGTCATTAGCCAAAGGAAGAAGGAAGAAGGAGGGAGAAAGAGAGAAGGAAAAAAGGAAAAGGAAAATGAAAAGAAAATAAAAGATTAAAAAATAAATAAATATAAAAAAAATCATCCACGTCAGGGATCTGACCATAATTAGCCGAATTGACTGAATTGACATAAATGTAAAATATTTAGGACTGAATTGACCCTTAAAAAAATTAATATTGATATAATTGAAATAGATTTAAAACTTTTTTTGGGTAATTCTCCATGCATGCAATTGTAGACAAAAGCAACACCCTCTATACAGAAGTTTTCCTTCCAGTTCCACCGTAGCCGGTGGGAATTCTTGACCTCTAAGCATTTCCTAGGGAGTTTTTTTTTCCTTCACGGAAGAGCACTTTCATGTTCCGTGGATTGCAGTATTCGACACGCCATGTGTACAAATATCTCTCAATCATGGCATCGATGGCTTGAATTTTTCCTTTGACTTCTATCATAGATAATTCGGCAAGAAAATCAATTTGGTTGAAATAGCATCCCCAACAATGAAAACCATTCATATAAGGCAATCAATAGAAGGAGGGTTGCCAATCAATAATCACCTAGAAATGTTTAAGTTGTATTTGCTATTGTGCTCTTTGAGTTGAAGCTGCCTAGTTATAATATGACCTTCCTTGAATTCAGCAGAATTTCCATGCTAACTGGAGCCAAACCTCATCACAAATTTGAAAGAGGTTTGATGGGAATTCTTTCCTTCTTTTGGGTTTCTTTTTCTTTTTCTTTTTCTTTTGTTGGCTTCACAGTTATTATTAACAACTTGTAAGTTGTGATGTCCTCCGAGTCTTTCTTGAATCACGCGTGACTAAGGACTCTATGTAGACCTGCAGATGTGATTTCTTTTTTCGGGAAGTAGGAAGGTCAACTATGTAAGATAACATAAAAAGATGGTTTTGTGCCTAACCATGATTAATTCATTGATTAAGTAACCTCCATTATGAGTTTGACTTTGAGAATTCTTGCCTATTGGACCCTTGAGTTTTTTTTTTTTTTTTTTTTGTAAGACTTTGATTATTTACAGTTCCATTATTGCGAAGCAAACAACAAGGTCTTATCGAGCTGAAGACTTGGGCCCAAATTAGTCTGGAAAATATCGAACACACGCCACGCTTTTTATTTTAAAATATGACTATCGACATCCCTCGAATGGCAAAATTCCACATCTATACACAATATTATCGTTTTTCTACTCAAAAGTACCATCATCCACAATTTTTTTTTTCCTTTCATCCAACATACCCGGCAAACCCCCTAACTTAGGCACCACATACCCCCATCATCACCGCCTCCGACCAATCCCCCCACTCCGTCGCCGTGAGCCACCAGCCGCTGAAGCCCTCGATCACCGGTCGTTGACTCCACCACCACCGCCGAGGAACAACCGCCTGCCCGAGCAAACTGGTCGGCATGACTGGTGGCGTTGGTGGCACCGTCAGTGGTGGGGCTGCGTGGTGGATCCGGCAACACACTTGAATTGGGACTTCAAGGGACCTGGTGGGAATGATTAAGGCCGTAAATGTTTTTTTTTTTTTTTTAGGACTTTACATAAGGACGGTGCTGAGGTCATTCCAGCGGAGGTGAAAGTGCAGATCTCAATTTTGGAAATGCATGTACGTATTTTATATTCGGGTGAAAATTCAAATACATTGGAGGTATTTTTAAAATTAACTAAAGAGATAGACATAATTTGCAGCTCTCAGTATGTTAGATAACTTAAGCCTCCCACAACAGGAAGAACTAAGCTTACGCATAGATGTGAAGTATCCACACTTGTCAATCATCATATATTTCAGACTTTAAAGGATCAATTCCAGACTTGTTATAGGGAAAATTACCAAAAAAAAAAGTCCTAAACCTTTTACAATTACGTCAATTCAATCTTGATTTTTTTTTTGCCAATTCAGTATCAAACTTTTTGCATTTGTGCCAATTCAATCTATTCGGTCAATTTTGATAGGTCAACACTATAAATAATTTTTTATAATATTAAAATTTTAAAAAAATTAATTAATTTTTAATTTCTTTTTCCTTTTATCCTTTCTCTTTTTTTCCCCTCCTTCTTTCTTGTTCCTTTGGCCGGTTGCCGTCGGCTAGAGGCACAGACCAACGGGGGCAAGCCTCGCCCAATAACGGTGAGCTGATCTTGCCGGCCCTTGCCTCTTCCCAATAGTGACCGACCAGAAGAACAAGGAAGAAGTAGGAAAAATAAAATATTGTTAAAAAATTATCCACGTCAACATTGGCTGGATGGTCGACAAATTGGCCAAATAGATTGAATTGACACAAATGCTAAAAGGTTTAGATTGAATTGGGCAAAAGAAATTTGCAACTCTCAATATATTAGATAACTTAAGCCTCCCACAATGGAAAGAACTAAGTTTATGCATAGATGTGAAGTATCCACACATGTCAATCATCATATATTTCAAACTTTAAACAGACTTGTTTTAGGGAAAATTATAAAAAAAAAAGTTCTAAACTTTTTACAATAACGTCAATTCAGTTATAAACTTTTTTTTTATTTTACCAATTCAGCTTCAAACCTTTTATATTCGTGACAATTCAATATATTCGGCCAATTTTGAAGGGTCAACACTTACGTGAATAATTTTTATAATATTTTATTTTTGAATTTTTAATTAATTTTTCCTTTTTTTTTTTTTTTTTTTTTTTCCCTCCTTCTTCCTTATTCCTTTGGCCGGTCGCCGCCAACTAGAGGCACGAACTAATGGGGGCAAGCCTCGCCCAATGACAACGAGGCTAATCTTGCCGGCCCTCGCCTCTAGCCAATAGTGACCGACCAGAAGAACAAGGAAGAAGTAGGGACAAGAAAAGGAAAAAAAAAATATTGCTAAAAATTGTCCACATCAACATTACCTGGATGGTCAACAAATTGGTCAAATAAATTGAATTGACACAAAATGTTAAAAGGTTTAGAATTGAATTTGGCAAAATAAATTTAGAATTAAATTGACACAATTACAATAGATTTAAAACATTTTCCACTTGTCGTAACTCAATGGCTAACAAGAAATAAATTGTTCATGTGGATTTGGAGGCCTTTCCCCTTAGTTTTTACTTCAAATTCCTCAAATCTTCGAAAATACAGGACCGCTATCTAGGTCTCTTTTTTTTTTTTAATGATGGCTGAAGATGCACGTACAGCTTTGTTATTATTTCTTTTCAGAGTTTAAATAATTCTCTTTACATCCAAAATCTAAGAATCTTTTTTTAAATCTGATCCCAACGTAAGCAAAGTCATCAAGCATGCTGCTGTTGCTGTATTCGGGCCTCAAAAGATGGAAAATCATAGAAAAAGCAAGAAAGGGAAACCTACCCACTCGAGACCTGAGAAGGTTTTAATTAGTTGATTTCCCAATGGTCAAACACTGAGGTGGCGATTGGTTGAAGCATCACGCTCAAGCAAGCCCAAAAAATATGTATATATATTTCCTTTTTTGCCCATAAATATCGAATCTTGATGCGATACAATCCAGATAAACTTGAGTTGCTCGCTTTTGATCGGGATTCTGTGCAAAAGGCGGTCTTTTTCTCGGCGTCCCGTCGCTTTGCACCCACTTGAAGCAAGCTCGGGATTCTTCTTCTGCAGTTATTAGGTACTTCAGATATGAAAAGTCTTGTTTACACTCGTCGAATTGCCTTATTTCTGAGGGGGGTTTGGTTTCATCCCTGATCGGGGCCGCACAAAGTCGACCTTTTTTTTGGTACATACGCGATTTGATCGATCGTGGGAAAGATGGGCAATCGCTAGATTACCTTCTGTTTCTGTCTTTCTGGTCCTTTGCATATATTCTTGGGGTGTCATGGCCCTGGCTGTAAAGGGTCTGCTTTTTAGCAGGGATTGTAGAGGTCCATTCCGTTCAGTTCTGTGGATGGTCAGGATTTCCAGGAGCCTAGATTGACTGCAGTTGTTGACAAAAGTTCTGTTCTTGACAGCTTCCAGAGCTCCTCTTGAAGCATTTGAAGGGAGGACATGGATGATGGGGAGGTGGAGGTGGAGGTTCCGGATCCTGTCCTGGTACCGAATGCCAGCTCTTCGAGCAGTTTACAGAGCTCGGCCTCTGTGGACTCTTTAATAGAAGAGTTTTTGAAAAATACCAGGACCTGCACTCACACTCACACTTGCAATCCTCCTGGTCCAGACGCTGCTCACACTCACACATGCTTCCACACCCACACCCAAATGTTCTCGTCCGAAGACGATGAAAAGCGCAAAGGGAGAAACCCGTGCACGAAGGTGAAAACAAATGCTCGTAATAAAGTGGCGGTGAGGAAGTATAGGGAGAAAAAGAAGGCTCACACAGCTTGCTTAGAGCAGGAAGTCCAGGAATTGCGCATGAAGAATCAGCAATTGAATGGAAGATTGCATGTTCAAGCAAATCTTTACGATGAGGTCATAAGGCTTAGAAGGCTTTTGCTAGACCTCAGAGGTAAAATTGATTATGAGTTAGGTCTTATGCCCTTTCAGAAGCCTTGCAATTATACGTCTATTAAGGAAGGTGACTGTGGGGTCCAGTCTGGCAGCGAACCGGTTGGGTTACAGTGTTCGACTGGTTTAACGTGCTTTCATCCTCACACGGGCTCGTCATCTCTGGCTGGTATTGGCAGGAGCGATGATGCGATGGTCTCCTTGGCCGGGGAAAACTGCCAGCCAGCAATTGGTGATTGTCAATTCCAGGCAAATGTTGGCATGAATTCTGATGGTCACAATTCGAACACGGTCCAAAAAATCGCATCAACCACTTCTCAAGTCGAATAATAGCAGGTTTTCTGTAAGTTCCCCCAGATTTTGCTGACATTGATGGATGCTTTACTCTCTTGCATAGCCTAAGTGTAGCAGCTCCTTAGTTGGGATCAGGGGGGAGCCCAATAGCAGTTTGTTTATAATGTTAGTCAAAAGTGCGAAATGACTCTCTAAATACATGTACACAGATAGGTAGATACATACCAAATTGGGCGTGACTATGTAATGAAATATATATTTTCATCTTGTTGAACAGATTGTACACTAAATCCTGTGGATGTTGTTTCTCTTCTTTGATAGATACACAACCTTAAAGAAAAAACTCTAGTTTCTTTTATCTTTGGAGAGGGTGATTTTTGGCTAAAGATTCCATGATGTACTGAAAGGTTGTCCCCTATGTCATTTCTGATCTGTTTCGACGTTTAAACCTGTAACCTGTAAAAACCCAAGCAGCTGTACTCTACTGCTATTTCTGATGACAGATGAAGAAGGCCGAACTTGTAAAGTTCTGATTTTAACTGGTAGCACAACAGTTGCTCTCAGGGAGAACTGAAAATGGAGGGTTTGCTCAATATTGTAGCGTAGATGCTGGGTTATGTTTTTGTAAGAAACTTGGATTCCACTGGAAGTTGAAGAAGCTAGTTACGTATGATCGGTACCGGAAAGGGTTGCGCTGTTTCGGCTTGTTCTAGGCTAATGGGTGGCTATCCAGCAAAGAGGCGGTGCTGAGATGTCAATACCTAAGCTAGAAATGCTTCCGATCATGGTCTGCTATCAGATGAGATGCTTCAAGGTGATCAAGATTAATTGTGACTCGTCAGTGAGATCAGAACTGTCCAGGTCGTCTTTGCTTGCGAGCTAATCACTCCTCCGCAATGGAGTATTTGTTGTACCAGTAGATTGCCCGTATTGTCGTTTAATTCAACCTGTACCTCACTTGGTTTCAACTCAGGTTTTCAAACTTCCGCATCTTAAAGCAAAGCAAAGTCACAAAAAGTGACCTTCTGGGCCAATTTCAGGGGTAAATCCTCGAAAGAAGTCTTGTGGTGATTGCTGTCCGGCTTGAGAAACAACGTGTCCCGGGCCTCTTTTGGTTGGGCCTTTCGTACAAAATGCACTCTGCAGGCCATGATCATGTTGAACATAGCAACCCAAACTAAATTGGGAAAATTGTCAAAAAAAAGTCTTCAAATCTATTACGTTTTTACCAATTCAGTTCTAAATCTTTCAATTTTACCAATTGAGATCTAAACCTTTTCACTTTTTGCCAACTGAGTCTATCCAACTAATATTGGTTAAAAATCGCTAACATAAACGTCGCCCGTCTTATGTGGCATGATCGACACTGATATGAATTATTTTTAATGATATTTTAATGTTTTTCGAATTTTTATTTTTTTTTCCTTTTTTTCTTCTTTTCTCTTTTCCTTCTTCCCCCCTTTTTCTTTTTTCTTTTTTTTTCTTTCTTTTTCCCATTGCCAAACCACGTCAACAGCCGGTAGAGGTTGTTGACCTCAAGCGAGGGCAACTCTTACCTTGGCAAGCGACTTTCTCCCTCACTAGGGGAGGGCGACCATCGCTAGGGGTCAGCGAGGGTGGACCTCATAAGCCCTCGCCTGAGACTGACAATCTCTGCCGGCCATCAAAGAGGACCAGTGAAGGGAAAAAGAAAGAAAAAAAGAGAAAAGAAAAGAAGGAAATGATAAAAAAATAAATAAGAAAAATAAATAAAATTTCAAAAAAATATTAAAATATTATTAAAGATTATCCTCGTTAGCCTTGGTCGTCCTATGTGGTAAAACCGGTGTCCATGTTGGTGATTTCTGGCCAATATTAGTCATATTGACTCAATTGGAAAAAAAAAATGAAAATGATTTAGACTCAATTGGTAAAAGTAAAATATTTCAAATTGAATTGACAAAAATGAAATAAATTTATGATTTTGGATAATTTTTCTGACTAAATTGTCAAATGACAATCAACAAATAAGAGTGCCAAGCCTCACACTCAATAACATAATATATATGTGAAGCATATTCTTATCGGTGAGAATCAATGTTGTGATGAAGAAATGGAACATGGGAGAAAACTACTTTTTAACTCAAACAAGGGCCGACCCAAGCTATCCATATCCATCTGGCGGGCTCAGGTCCAATACAAATCAAATGGGCCATCATGCGCTACGCCGGGCCTTTGTTGGCCCATCAATATTTCAATGGTATAATTGTATGAGAATCGAATTCTCTCTGTTTTTCTTCAGAAAAATTTCTAATTCTTGATACAATTTTTTACTGACTAGTGGCATACATGATATTTGAGCAAATAGTTGAGGTGGGGAAGTGCATGCATGACAGTACGGTGGTGCGAAATTGGGAGAGAGAGAGAGAGAGAGTCTAGCATTTGACATTGCCACAACACATGGGTTTTAATTTCTAGTCCGGCAAGATCTTGTCGGATCCGAAATGTATGTCCCTTTCCATCGTCGTGCGCAAAAAAAAGAATCACATTAATCTGACCATAATGACAACAGTGATGAGGAAAAACAGCTCGTGTAATTCCTAATTTAAATGAAAATTGACTGAGCTTATGGAGAAATGTAAGTGAGGTCTTGGGAGATGGTTCCGAAACGAAAGGAGACAAAAAAACAATTATAATTCATTCGGACAGTGCATGGTCACATCCACGAAAGCCACCGCTCTTGTCTCGCTGCCTGTCCGATTCAGTCGTGCGTTGGACCCATTCGACTCAGTTCTTGCCCGCTGCCAGTACACTATTATTGTTTTTTTTTTTTTTCCCCTTAGTTCATGATGTACTGTGACCAGAGTCCACATGGGTTTCTACTCCACTTCCCCTTTTTATATATATTTTTTCTAATTCTTTTGGTCAATAATTTCCCCTTTTTTATATAATAATTGTGCAGAAGAATTGCATTTGAATAGAACATGTGAAGATTCTTTATTTTCCAACATGAATAAAAGATTTGGAGGGCGGTGATGGAGCATGCCCATTATTTATTATCGTTGAGAGAGAAAGAGAGGGCACATGGTTTTTCACCCTCCATCTCTCCCTTTTAGTAAGCCCTCGAGTTTGCAAAAAGAAAATAATTAATAAAGAAAAAGATAGATAGTACGGCAACGAGGAAATTTCCTTAATGTGTCTTGCTTTTGGACAAAATTTTCGCGTGGCGGAATGCCGTGAACAAAGTCCATGACACTCCTATGCTTAATTTACATTGAAATTCCAAATCAAGAGCGAATTTTTAATAAAAGAGATATTGAATCGCATGCCGTTCATAATTTAAAGGATAATCGAAACCACCAAAGTAGGATTGAGTACATTATTGTTTCGTGTTAAGGTGAGAAGTTTCAGCCGAATTTCCATACGTTATCGGAGTCTACCGGATAATGAAATTATCCCCACCTTTTATTAGATGACAATGGAAGGAGTATGATCAAAGAAAGGCACAGTCGAAGAATGGTCCAAGATCGAGAAGCGGGTGTTTAGTGTTCATCGTACCAGACAATAAAGAAGGCACCATCCATAGAAGAGTTGAAAGGCAATCCAACACGGGTTGAAAGAGACTATTTATTAATTAGATTATTATGTGTGGATCATAATTAACAAGTGCCCTACAATAAGAACGTCTTATAAAAAAAGTTTTAATTTCATAACACCGATCATGAAAAAGAAAATTGAGCATTAGAGCTTGAAGTTCCTGCTACATTGGTTGCTTAACAAAGTCTATTCGCAACGCCCATCGATTAATAAATTTATTATATGTAATTTATTTATGAAATTATTTGTTTATTTGGAGTTTGGTCCAAAGAAAGAGACATGATATAAATGGTCCATTGCATGCAGCCAGTTACATCGCATTTAGGTGCCGCATCTACCCTTTTTCTAGGGGTGGTTGCTCAATTATATCCTCCCCTCTCAATGTCTCTCTCCCTCTTTCTTTTCCATCTACCCCCCATGATTGCTCCCATTTTTCTCTTCCTTTTTTTCCCCTTTTCCCACTCTTTTAAAGATAAGGACTAGATACCATGGGTGCCCATCGGATCAAAAAATCGAAGGACTTTTGACATTGATATTTGATAAAGTAAAAGTGGGATACTCTTGTTGAGCGAATTTCCTTTAAAGATTCATGTGTTTTAGATAATTGAGGGTAGTCTAATTAGAAAATTGTATGATAAGTAGAAGTTTCTAAATTCGAATCTTTTTGCACTCTCCATCTATTCCTATTACTAGTAATTTCCATGCTTTTAGTCTACACTTGAGAAGGAGTGGCCAGAGTGTCAAAATGTTTAAATATCAAATGATCTCTTCATATGATAGCATAATTTTTTTCTAAAATTGACAGTACCTTCATAACATTCTAATTAAACTTTCAGAAATTGTAATACTGATCTTACAATATTATACACCTAACCTTATATATCTTCGATCACAAGTGGTTCTAATTGTAATGCATATGATTTTTTTTTTTTTTTTTAATAAGTTGCTTGCACTCATCACTCTTTGCTTTCTTGCTTACCTAAAATGTTATGTTTAACTTTTTGCTAAACTTAGACAAAAAAATTCACGTGCTTACTGTGTTATCAATATTAATAAAGTATTTTCTAAGTGATCATCATTGAAATTAAAATAAAAATATTGAACAAGATATGAACCATGTTGAATATTGAATTATATATGAACTCAAGGTAGAAAGCAAGAGGAGATAACAGTTCAAAAAGTCTTCAACTTTTTAAATTGGCTATTTTAGTTCTAAGCCTTTTAACAATTTACTAATGTAGTTATTTCGGTTAATTTTGGTAACAAATTGCTAATGTATAATAATTTTAAAATTTTGTGGAAAATTTTTCTAAAGTAGAATTCATCAAAACACATCTTGACTTTTATTTTTTATTTTTTATTTCAAGTTGTTGATAACCAGGAGCCAAAGGGAACAGGGGAGGAAAAGGATCATTTCTGGAGATTTACTAGATAATTTTTCCATAATAGAGACAAAGGATGACAATAGCATAATGCATAAGCATTTGCAAGAGAAGCCACACTCATCACACGTCGTGCGGGCGCAATAAACTCATAATGACGTATCATCGCTTGTATCTGATTGGTTTCCCTAAAGGACTTTTAGTTGATTGAAAATAAGAGCAATAAAATGGAAATGAAGTGATTGTTCCATTTTCTTACGATGTCATGATTGATATTAGGATTAGGAACAAAGAATGAATATGAAATACAAAGTGGTAAGACGTAAGGCTTGAATACTTAGAACACTTATAAATCGATGTCCATGTCGGCGATTTAATCTATTCGTAAGACTTACAAAGTATTCTATAGGTTTCTAGACTTTTGGATAGTGATTTACGTTGCTCTAGCTAAAAAAAAAAAACTGCCTTAAAAAAAATATAAAAATTAAAAAGTTAATTTTGAGATTAATCGTTCTTCCTTGAAAATGAACCAAAGTCATGTGCATTCATAGTGTTCTATTTCCATATGTCCTAGCTTTAGGAATGGCTCTTAGTCATTTAAATAAGTAGGTTAGATCAAACACTCAATCAAAATGTATCACGTCACTTATCAAATAATTTTTTAAATGACTGGTGTTAGTATCCCTTGCATTATACATGCACCAATATTAAAAGACACGGTAGGGGGAGCCTCTCTCTCTCTCTCTATCTATTAGGCTAGAACTATGATCCCAAGAAGAGAGATTAAATTAGGGGAAAAAATATTTATGTAGACATCTGGGTATAGGATAGAGGCACACACACTAGAACCCAAGACCGTCTCGGCACACTTTTTTCTTCAGCCTAGCTTTTATTATACAGTTTGTAATCTAAATGATGTTGGTTGATGGAATTGGATGGTGTACTTACCTCACGAAAGGACGACGGGTTACTGTCACCTTGATGGTGAACTCCACTAAACCCCCACATCGGCCAGCCACCCTCTGAATGGTCTCGAATCACAAATTGGTTAAAAAGAATATACCAATCGTTAGGTCAACCTTAAGCAAAGACATGATTAAGCAGCTCATGCCAAATCACAAAATGATATGAAGTTTTTGTTTCTGTATGATATTAATAGTATGAAACTTGTTTCACAGCTCAATTCGAGGTAAAGAAAATATGATGAAAAGTGCTCGTTACAAAACTTTGAAAATTTCAAACTTGAGAGATATCCCTGTAAATAGGTTGAACAATATCATATCTCCGATTCCAAATTCACTGTGTTAATTACATAACACTTATTGTCGTATGAATATGTATTAAAGCTATGCTAACAAAAGGTCAACATCATACAAAAATGTTCCTATGGATGTTTAGTGAAACAGCTGGAACTGGGAAATGCCTCACGAGCCCTTTAAATTTGAAAGTAATGTGAGCGGAGATGCGGCATCATTTAAGTAATTGACTCAGGTGAGGAATAATCAGCAAAGCCTAAATTAATGAATGAGCTGGATTGGGAACTTTAGGACATTTAAATCACGAATTATAATAATAATAACAATAAAAAATAGGAGCCGGAGCGGACCAACTTTTCAAATGGAAACAAAACTGTCCGGATCGGGACCAACTTTCGGCAACCACCCCAAAAAAAAAAAAAAAGTCGACCGGGTCAGAAAATAAGACAAACGATTTTGACAACGTAGACTAGATGTAGAACCCTGTTTGGGAGAGGAGATTTTCTTCTACCCACTCTCACAAATGGGACAAGTTTTCTTTTTGTCCTTTCATGCATTCTCTTTAGCGCCTTCTGTCTTGCTTTTCGTTCTCTTCAATCCGACTTTGGTGTTTTTGTCCCGAGCTTTGCAATTTCATTGTGATTACTCTCTCTTGATCCTGACAATCGTCAACTGGATGTATAATCTATTTGTATTGCACAGTTGGGGCCAGCATATCATTTTATGCATGAAGAGGAGGCTCTAAGGGGATAATAAACAGAACCCATCTCTCCCCAGAGGATTGACAGATCAGTTTGGAAGCTGTTGACTAAGAGCTAACTGATGTCTTTGTGGAAGAAGAGTGGTGGAGCATGCTCAATGCCCTTTTTGTACCTTGAAGAGGATGAGGAGCTTCTGCTATTTGGTTGTGATCGGGGTTGAGTGTGTATGGTTGGGGGGTATTGGGTTTGCGAGTTGACCGGGGGGGATCAATCAGAAATTTAGCTAGTCTGTTATTATGTTCGGTTGAAGGAGTCATTGGACGGGATTGCTTTTGTCTGTTGGTATATTTGGAACGGACACGGTGAGCAAGAAGACTGATCCACGGGCAACAGTCACGAGACGTGAGAAGGCTATGAAGGAACTTCATGGCAGAGACTCTTGACTTGAGTTAGCTCAAAGCAGATATCAGAAACGAATTCCAAAATGGCATTCCACGTCGTGATGTCGCGAGCACCATGGAAAATTTGCTCCTGCAATCAAGGACACTCGACAAATTTGCAGATGGAGGGTAATTGCATGAATTGCTGCCTGTTCTTGACACGAGGACTAGAAGCAGTAGAAAGTGAAGAGAGATCGATTAAGATCTTTAATGTAAAGGAGGAAAAAGGAAACAGGAGCCACCGATCAAAGAGGGATTCGATTGGGTGATTAGGGGACAGACAATATCTTGGTCCAATGATGCGGTTTGTGTTAATTAAGAGTGCATGCAAACTGGAGCAGAAATGCCCATCTTTTCAAGAAGTTGTTCCCCTGGGGAACATAAACCCTCTTAGCTCTTTTATTGTCCGAGGGACTCCCGTCGCCCGATGGCCCCTCTTCCCTCGGACAACTCAACTAATGGATTATTGCTTCCTGTCTCTCTCTTTCTGGCCAATCATCCTAGTCTCTCCTGCACGAAGTAGGGCCATCTTGCATTTACTTTTGCTTCCTAACTTGAAATCTCGATTGAACTTTCTAGAATAGTATTCGAGTCAATGCAAACCAAGTGAAGAGCTTATTAGAATCGAGGAGTGAAAGGTCTGAAGTTAACCCTCGTTGCCTTCCTCGTATCTACCCACGTCTCTTTCGTTGGCCACTGCATGCAATAAAGTTTATGTTGGCATCTGTAATCACTCTTCAGCAGAATGGCATATCCCGCATCCGTATTTCTCATCGTCTCCGACAAGTTGCATATTGCATAGATCTGCATGGCAATCGTGTTATGGGACTCAAATAAGAAATATCTATTTCGAGCGTCTCTTACTTGTTGTTACACTTGGAAAATTTTGGAAAAAATTTTTTCTAAAACCCTGCATTTTACGTGAATGATTACAGCCATTTGAAATCACGGCACAAGTATTTGGTAAATTTTGAAGGAAAAAGATGCTGCACCTATGTTTGCGAGAAAGTCAACATTATTATTTATTATTTATTATTTTTTGCTTTTAAGGCTTCTCGAGAAGGCCCTAAATCAGTGGAGGGTTTTATAAGTGAGAAGTCACATTCAATTACCGAGCTCAAGGCTTTCAAGTTTTGACAGCATGAGTAACATCATCGGGTTCGTGTTCATGGACCGTGGTTACAATGGCAACCCACCTTTTGCGGTCATATATATGGGTTCTAGCCAATGTGACGAGTGATAATCATTTCATTTTCATGTAACTTTTTTTGCCATTCAAATTGTTCACAAGACATTACAATTGGTTCATTGAGGATGACAAGGGTATGGTATGATGAGTTTGTGCGATTTTAGTTACAACATGAGCAAGTGATAAAAAGCTAGAATTATATATATCTATAATATTTTTTGCTGGTGTTAACCCTGGTTATTTCTTTAAGTTGTGAGATGCTCTTTATTTAGGATCATAAAAACATGAAATATGATTGAATGAAGTCTCTCTCGATGCAAGGCATATGAATAATAGCATAAACGGTCTATGAATTTTGATTTAATGTGTAATGTCGTCTATGAACTTTTAATTTATATAAGGTTCCCGAACTTTAACCCAATTTACAATGTTGTTATTGGATATTTAATTTGTTCAATATGGTCCTCAAACTATTTGTAGATATTCAATATAGTTCAATATTATACATAAATGGTTAAAAGTTCACGAGCCATATTTCATATTGGACCAAAATTTAAGGGCCACATTATGCATTAAATTAAAATTTAAAGATAGCATTGAATAAATCAAAAATTCATAAACCACATTACATATTAAATCAAAGTTTAACGATCATTTTATCATTTTCCCCAGTGAATCTGCACAATCAAAGATAGATGCTAGTATAAACGATCCTATTGATTTGAGGTTCCTTGTTTTCCCTTTTACTATAAAAGGCGGCGCAACGCGAACTTTATGAGGATCGTTAAGGTAATTTATGCCTCAAAGTTTGTTGAGCCTAGACAAATATGAACAACTTTTCATGATCAGAGTAGAAATGGTGCCGAGAAAAACAGTCTTTTGGTTTGCCTTTATTATTACTTTATAAAATCTTGAAACACATATGTAATTGCATCGAAGTCACAAAGATATAGCATTGGAAATCATATCGACTTTACCTTATCATGCACAAAAACCAATCATGAAAGTTACCCTCTGATTAGACATTTCTTGCCATCACATTTATGATAAATTGGATTACCTCGCTCGAGCTGTGTTGCTAGTTTTGCCCGTCTGCTAAAAGGGAAAGTTGTGCCTACCACGTGGAAAAAGCTCCACTTTTCAAGTCCCATTTTCTTCTTACTCTCGTGAATGCGAGGGGAAAAATTACAGCTAGTACTACTCTCTTTCTCTTTCCCCGCCTTCCTTTCCCCCTCTTCTCTTCAAAAATTCTAACTTTCGTACACGTCTCCAAGAAAAAGAAATGAATATTGCGAAAAGAGGAGAAAAAGTACCTCAACCTTG
This sequence comes from Eucalyptus grandis, assembly GCF_016545825.1. Classification (NCBI taxonomy): domain Eukaryota; kingdom Viridiplantae; phylum Streptophyta; class Magnoliopsida; order Myrtales; family Myrtaceae; genus Eucalyptus; species Eucalyptus grandis. The sequence continues at coordinate 58,694,686 of NC_052618.1, read as the reverse complement.
TGGTGTCAATTATTATGATTCTCTCTCTGAACTTTATTTTGGAGAGAGAGAGAGAGAGGGGGAGAGAGAGCATATTTGGTCTCACTCTAAACAAATATTTGAACTCTTGAAGGAGGAAGAATACAAGAAACACATGGGCCAGATACAAATCCCCAAAACATTATAAATTTACTTTCATGATTATTATTTTCTATCATGAGGGTCCACCCTTTTGCTCCTCTCCCTCACACATTCACAAATCAAATCATGGATTATAAAACTTCCATCATCATCATGATCATCAATCACCATAATTTCAATTATTCAAGGCAATGAAGAACATGCCCCGTGGAGATGAAAGGAGAGGGAGCATACATGTGGTGGTGGGACATGGCCAAAAGTCGATCCTTCATGATGTTCATGGAATATGGTGCCAAACAGAAGCAAAATATAGAAAAGAGGATGGAGGAGATCAATAAAGAAAACACCTTTTCGAGAGAGATCGAGAGAGAGAGAGAGAGAGAGAGAGATATGGAGAGAGAGAATTGACCCTCTCCCACAAAATCCATAATGCCTCAATCAAACCAAAACAAAAAACTAAGCATCAAATGACTCACTCTCCAATTACTAGACATTAAAGATTTTAGGGAGATGGGCCCCATTTCCCTACATCATGTTTCAATCAGCCTACGATCTTAATTTCTAATAAGCTACTTCTTTTTCTTCCCTAGGATTAGGATGCCAAGCTCATGATAGGAAATTTAGAAAAAACCCAGATTTTATTGGATGTATATTTCAACTGAATATTATCCTAGTTCCCCCTCAAGCACTATATCAATGAGCTTCAACTGTGTTTTAAATTCAAGAAACAAACATAACAAGAACAGACTCGCAAAACCATTTGTTTATCGGACAAGCAACTGAGCAAGTTTTGCCTCGCATCAGGTGAAAGCCAAACGATAATTTGTACGTGTGATAACTCATGGGGTCAATCCAATTCAAAACTAAAGCATGTCTGGGGGGATAAGTCGTATCCGGTTCCATAAGCGAGTGCTGTTCACGGTCCAGGAACTGCAAGTGGGCTTGTGCTTCGTCACCGGGTCACCTCAGATTTCATTAGTGGTTAAGCTTAAATATATAAGGATGAAACAGAAGATCAGGTAAAAAGAGTTTTCTTGGGTCATTGAGGGTATGAGTGAGCATCAGAGAGAACGTGCACTATTTGAAGCACAGATCTGGATCCACTTCGATCCTCAATCACTCAACTCTCCGCATACTCTCTGTCTCTCTTTCTCTCTCCTCTCTCTATCACTTCACTCACTGCCACAGTGGGCGACTCCTCCTCTCCTACCAGTCTTTGTTTTTATTGTTTTCAAAGGAGAGAGATAGGGAGAGTGGCTAGTGAGAGAAAGAGAGAGAGAGGGTAGAGAACTCTAGGTGGGTAGTGAGAGAGAGAGAGAGAGAGAGAGGGAGAGCTGAGCTTTTCCTTTCCTTTTCAGCTTGACTGCCACCAACTTGGCCTCAGTTTCCCAAGAAACAACGCTGAGCAAATTTGAGCTGATAGTTTTTGGTTTCTGCCATGGCTGAAACCAGCCTAGAAACAAGGGCTTTGGGGTTTTGCTTTTTGCAGCTATAAAGTTTTGAATTTTGACCGGTGGGGAAAGAGGGAGAGAGAGAGAGAGGGAGAGCATTAAAGAAGGAGAGAGCCTGATCTTCTCGTCAGAAGTGAAAGAAGAAAGACCAGATTTTGATGGTAAGCCACAGGAGCAGTCAGTTATTGCTGCAGACTTCATTCATGCACAGAGAGCTTTTGTTTTGAATTTCAGTTCTGGGAAGAACCAGAGGGAAATTTTGGGAAGAAAGAAACAAACAATATTAGCAAAGGAAGGCGTGTTAAGTATTATTTATCGTTATTTCTTCATATGATTGATTGCTGCTACTTTTAGCCCTTGCTGGTTTCTTTATGAAGAAATTCAGCACAACCAACATGTCCTATTTTCTCTCTTTTTTAACAAAGGATAATGAAAAGTAAACTCTTTCACATATATATATTCTTATATTGTTCATTCTCATTTTTCCTCCTCTCCTGCTTTCAAGTTCCAACTCCCCCCACACACGAGAATCGCTCTTTCTAGCACTCCTTTTAACGCCTCCTTTTTCTTTTCTTTGCCTTTTTTTCTCCTTTCCTTTCTTGGTTTCTGCAGGTGTATGAGAAAGATGGACACTGGAATACTCAAAAGAACTCATCACACAGCTTCACAAGCTGAGTTGGTAGTAGGTGGGGTTTGTGGTTGAGAAAGAAAGTTTTACTTACCGAGAGAGCGAGAGAGAGAGAGAGAGAGAGCAACCTCGCCCGCTCTCTAGCAGGCACACTAAACTCAAAAGATCATCACCAACAAAACCGGGTTTTAAGAGGGTTGGTATGAAAAGGTGAAGGCCACACAGCCACCAAACAGAAACACTCACTTCACTCCATTTATTTCCATGGACGCATATGAAGCCACAAGGATTGTCTTCTCAAGAATCCAAAGTTTAGACCCTGAGAATGCCTCCAAGATCATGGGTCTCCTCCTCATCCAAGATCATGGTGAGAAGGAGATGATCAGGCTGGCTCTTGGACCGGAGACTCTGCTTCACTCAGTGGTCCTCAAGGCAAGGAAGGACATAATCCTTCCGTCAAACTCTCCCTCAACGCCCTCCACACCTTCTTCTCCCTCTCCTTTCATGTCTACCAACCCCATCTCCATCTCCTCCAGGCCTAAAGGAAGCAACTTTTCGCCATCTTCTCTCTCAAATATCCCCAGCCCATCTTCTTGGGGGGGTGGTGGTGGTGGTGGTGGTTCTTTCTCTGATCTCTCAAGTGGAGATGATTTGATCAATTCTTCCTCTTGTTTGTATGGAAATGGAGGCAGTGACACCATGATTGATGAGCTTCAGCTCCAAGACCAGCTTTCCTTCCTCAACGATAACTCCCCACCCCTTGGACCCAACAGCAACCCTGATATGTTCTGCCCCCAGCAGGACTTGCTGTCCAGTCCCACCGCCGTATACGGCGGAGCGGCCGCGGGCTGGGGCGCCCCGGTGCACCGGAGGAGCTGCTCGGTCAGCGATGTGTGCTCGGGTTCCTCAGAAGACCCATCTTGTGGAGTCGGGTGGAGGCCATGCTTGTATTATGCTAGAGGGTACTGCAAGAATGGGATCAGCTGCAGGTTCTTGCACAGTGGTGGACTTGGCGATGCCGCTTCTGTGGTCGGCAGCCCGGACGGCAGTGCGTCCGCGGTGGTCGGCTCCCCGAGTAAAGTGGACATGATGGGCCAGTGCCATGAAGCTGTTCTGAGGTCCAAATCTGCTCAGCAGCAGAGACTAGCTGCTGCTTCTCAGCTCATAGGTTCTGCAACCTTCCCTTACACTCCCAAATCCATGAATTTACTTCTCCATCACCAGCAAAATGATGCTCATAGGTACGCTATGCATGTCAGTAAAGGGACGTAAGAAATGTATCCATAAAGTCTTATCTTTCATGTTCTTATAATATGTTGAGGAACATATGTGGGCAGGGCTGCTGCTGCTGCTGCGCTGATGATGGGTGATGACTTTTACAAGTATGGCAGATCAAGGCTAGAAAGGAGTGATTTTTCAGTGAATGGTTGTGTGAATCCTGCTTCTAGGCAGATTTACTTGACTTTCCCAGCCGACAGTACTTTCAAGGAGGAAGATGTTTCCAACTATTTCAGGTGAGTAATGTTTTTCGCTAGCAAAGTTCATTTGGAGGTTCCTCGTTTTCCGGTTTCTGATCTTATTCAAATCAAGAACTTTGTTTTGACTGTTCAATTGTCTTATATGGCTGTTGTATGAAGCAACTTTGGGCCGGTGCAAGATGTGAGAATTCCTTACCAGCAGAAGAGGATGTTTGGCTTTGTTACATTTGTTTACCCAGAAACGGTGAAGCTCATTTTGGCCAAAGGGAACCCTCATTTTGTTTGTGATGCTAGAGTTCTCGTCAAGCCTTACAAAGAGAAGGGAAAAGTGCCAGACAAGTTCAGGCACGTTTTCTCGCTCTTCCTCAGTTTGGTTGTTCCTTTTCCATTTGCCTGTCCATTGTTTGCCTGAGTTGATGAGAGGAAATGAGCTCAAGTTTTAGTATGTTGGGGCATTTTACAGGAAGCAGTCCCAGCTGGTGGAAAGGGGTGATTTTTCGCCTTGTGGAACTCCAACTGGGTTGGATTCGAGGGGGGGACCATTTGACCTCAACCTCGGTTAGAATTTTAGTCTGAGTGGGATTTTTTATTTTGTGAGATGAGTCGTGGGCTGTTCTTAACTTCCCTTTGTTTTGATCTAAAATTGCAGGAGCGAGGCCGTTTTACAATTCTCAGGACATGCTGTGGAGGAGGAGATTCGAGGAGCAAGCTGATCTTCAACAAGCCCTTGAATACCAGAGTCAACGGCTGATGAGTCTGCAGCTTCTAGATGTCAAGAAGCATCATCATCAGAGGGCTCTCTCAACTGGCTCCCCCATTCCATCTCCTGCTCAATCGCCTACTTTGTTCAACAATCCAACCTTCCTCAACATTCCTTCGGTTCGCAGCCTGGGCGTCACAGAAGGTATACGTGTTCCTCTTAGGCGCTCTTAATTCAAATTTTGCCCAGTTGATTTCCTTTGGCAAATGTGGTATTAAGATTAGGTTCTCTTTTTTTTTTGTTTAATCAGAGAATGGTTCTAGCCCTGGCTTATCCGACAGTCAGCCCTTGAACTACCAGTCTGTGATTGTCTCTGCTGGGAAAGATTTGACTGGAAGTGACAAGAGTAATGGGAATGACAAGGAAAGCTCCCATACTGAAGATAAAGGCTTGGCTGAAAGGTATATGCTTCTGCTCTTGAGAAATGAATTGACTTTTCTTAAGCAAATAGCAATTTCCCTTGTGCTTGCATGAGTTTTCTAACCACTGCTTTGGCACATTTTCTAACAATAACCAACTTTTGTAAAATGATGCAGTTTGGAGCATAACCTTCCTGATAGTCCCTTTGCATCTCCTACTAAAGCCTCCGCAGAGCACTTCTCTTCCTTAACCAATGTAGTCAGCGAGGCTGAAAAGGATGGTGTAGGTTCGGCCTCATCTTCTCCCAACAGCAATAACCCAGTCTCTTCACCCTTGATCCCGGGCACCTCCGCCATGGACATGGCTTCATTCACGTCTTTCAACTGCCAGATTCCTAGGTAAGATGGTATCCCAAGATTGCATAATCTAAAGCTTACGTACTGAAAAGAACAGATCAGAATTATTATGCTTTTGAGAAAGCAACGACGATAATTTGTCCTCTAAACTTGTCAGATTTTCCTCTGGTCATGGAGCCATAGGAATGTATGCCGGTGCTGGAGGGCCAACATGCCCAGTGGGTATATAGCTAGCTCTTCCTTGACTGAGGTAATTTTCCCTCATATCCGCCTTGTATCTTTAGGCTTTGTGAGGTTTCACTTTTTGACTGAACATAGTTGTTTCTTTTCTGCTTTGTCTGAACATTTGCAGGGAGATTAACAACAATAACCAAACAAACCCGTTATCAAAGACCAGATCTGTAGAGAATCCGTACCACTACCATCACCTCCACCACTACCTCGATTATCCATACTATACTACTGGATACCATACAAAAATGCATACGTAAAAAAAATGACTAAATTAAGTGGGATAGCCCAATCTCCTTTGTGCTATTTTCACATGTTTTTTTCTAGTTGCAGTTTGGACCACCAGGAGAACTTTACAGTCTTTGTGCAGTATTTTAAAACTCACAGAGCTGTAAATTTCCTCTTCTTCCCGTTTTCAAGTTTTTACTACGGCCCCTCCTTTGGGAGGGTGGCGGAGTCCATAATTAGCAACAGTCTTCTATTAGTTTGTGTTGTTAGGGTACAAGAAAGATCAAATCTTTGTACAGCAAGAAGAATCGAAGAATTCAAAGAGCCAGGGAGTGGCCAAAAAGGCAAGAAGTGACGACAAGGGCTGATTTTTCATCCCCGTGAATGGTAATTTGGAAGTGAAAGGAGGGGAGAGATTTGAAGGGGAGGAACGGATGATGGGAGAGGCAGAGATGAATAGAATTTTAGTCAGCTCAGTTTTCAGGTACAAATTTGTGAGGTCGATTATTAAATGTTTGATGTTTACTGTAGTTGTTTATTATACAACAGTTTGTGTTCAACTACTCATGTGGATCAGAGAGACAGAAAAGGAACTAGTGAAAGATCAGCAACCAGAAAGAAAGAAATCAGTTTCACAATTTATGAAATGGCTCTCTCTCTCTCTCTCTCTCTCCCCTGTCCCTCTTGGGTGGATGTGCTGCTGCCTTTAAATATAGAAAAGTTTTGTCTCTTTATTATTATCTACCCATATATGAATATTTTAGGGGTGAGTGACATGATAAGATAGGCAAATGTATGTGGGTGGTGGGGTCATCATCAGAGCAGGCCTTTCACGGTGCCATTCATAAAGTGAATGGGCCCCACAGAGCCCAGTGTGTCACAGTGATCTCACATGGGGGTGCTGACACATTCACCGCGGGTCCCCCCTTCCTCCTTAAAATACTGAATATAATTGATGCCAGGTTGTGTAGGGTCTCTCCCTCACACACCAACAACGCACCCATGTGAGAGATGCTGCAACTCTCTCTGCTGCATAATCTTTTAATGGGGTTCTTGAACGAGAGGAAAGGACGTGCACAGATCTAAAAGTAGATGTTGACGCCACACGGATGACAAAAGTGCACGGTCTGTTGCTGCAGGAATCTTTTCTGGTTCTGTGAACAGCAGTTGCGAGTGTGTGTGACAGTCAGTGAAGCTTGTGATTCCCTTTTCTTCTCTCCTTTTCTATATCTCATCACTTCTTCCCCACTCCTTGAACCCAGAAAAGGCTAGAAATTCTGCTATTCTAACCTAATCTGATCTTTAGACAGATCACGTACTTAATTAAAGGGACTGGCCTACAAATTTCCCCTACTGGAGGAGTCTTTTATCATTAGTAGCTGAGAAATTGGAGAGTGGCACAAAAAGGGGTTCATTGCCAAAGATTAAAAAAAAGTTAAAAGTACGGAAAGGGAGGGGGGGAGAGACAGGCTGGCAAAGTAAAGACAGAGACATGCAAATGCCCAATCTATCATTATTTTTTATTTTGCTGTTTTTAACTTTTCTTTTAGTGTTAGTGAGTGATTGATTCAAACTTTAGTGGAAGTTTTCAAAGGGGTGACCAAGGTGAACTTTTCTTGATTGGCGGAGGCTGTCCTTTTTTTTATGAGGAAAAAAAAAGGTTCTTCATGATTAGGGGGGCTTCAACGTTGAGGGGGTGATGATGGCCCAGGAGAGTTTTTGCTCTATTAAAGAAGATAATCATGTACACAATCTGATGTAGACGGGTTTGTCCCCGGCTCAATAAAATATGTTTGGAGCTAGAGTTATGGTGGCTTACGATTCTGTGTCATGATGGGTTTGGCAAGATTGCTCCTGGGGTGGCTAGTCTTTCGGTTCCTGATTCAATGAAATGAGTCTCTGTTAAGTCTACATCCAACGCCCGGTGTGAAAACTTACGCAGGAGGAAGATAGCAATACTGATAAAGAATTGCTGAAGGGTCATTGGCTTTGGTTAGTCGTCTATGAAATCAAAATCAGGGCCACGGAACAGCTCGTCATATCTGGCAGAATATTTTCCCTTTCTTGACTGAACACGCATATCACTAGAATAATTAGTCGCCCGTTGGATGAGCCCCATGGAATTTCAGAAAGGAATAAACTCCGGATCCATGAGATACTCCTCCGTCTAATTTAAACTTTAACAAAGCTACTAAAGAGCGAAGCAGGGTCAAATATGGTATGAGATCAATTTCACTGATTAAGGATTTGAACTCTGGCTTATCCCCTTATCTTTGTTGTTGGCCAAAATTACACGACTTATCAAGTTTAACTCATCTTGCAAATGGATATATTGACATGACATGGATTAACTCATTTTTTCTTCCATATTGACACGGGTGTCCTCGGCTGGTGATGTTCAATTCTGCCGTCTTATCAGAATCATCACAAACAATTTCAGTCTATAGATGAAGAGGAGTCCACATCATGAAAAGAATTTCGAACCATCGTATTGACATTCTTTAGAGATATCCCTTGATATACTCTTTCGTGTCAAGACGGTATTGATGAAGAACTGTTAAAAGATACTGAAGTCTTTGAAACCATAGCCAGGCCACTAGCCATATCATCTTGCAAGTAAAGAAAAATCTCATAACTATGTGAAGGTAGATGTATATTCTTTTAACAGGAAAAAAGAACACAGAGGCCGGCTGAGAAGAGATGATGCAAATTTACTTTTAGGAGATACAGCCAATCGCAGCAATAATTGACCCCCCAAATCATTTGACTTCAGCAACACATTTATTCTCCATCAACAAGGTAGATTCAGCTTATCGAAGCCGCTATCATACCAAAGTAAATAAATGGACCATCCCTTACATGTGCACCATTAAACCAACAGAAAGGTTCAGTCAAATAGTTTCCCGCAACATCCATACTCCACCACATACAAAATTTCCGTTTTGACGCAATCCATGATATCATCCTGTCGGGTTTATGAATCTTTATCTGGTCATTCTTATACAACATTGCTCGCCATTCTGTACATGCCAGACCCTCCAGAAAGTAAACATGTTCACGGCTTTAATAAGAGAGGTCTGATAAGGTTACGGAGAAGAAACTACGACCTGTTTGTAAGTTCCCTAATGAGATGATTTCTCAGCATGACCCTTTACAAATAACTTGCTAATATCTTCAGTCACAACATTGCTCCTGGGAAAAAAAAAAAACAAGCACCAACTCATCAGTCTAAATACTTTCTTGCATTCACACAAAACTAAGTTTGAGAAAATGACCACTAAAACTCCCAATCAGTTGCATGATGAAAATATTATCTTTGAATCACCGCTGAAGACTAAATTTATCAAGGTCCAGCATCACTAACCATCCAAATTCTAAATCACAGTTCTAAACCAGTCACTTCTAATGTTGGGCCAGAGGTTGATCTAAGAACTCTAAGGAGACAGAATGTGGAAGTTCACTCAGGAGGTTGATCTAAGAAGTCCCGCAGATAGATTGAACGTATGTCGTACGGCACGTACTCATGTTAGGGTACTCGAATGCATATTGGTGCTTGTATCAGGGTATCTGAGTTCACTTAGTCAACACTGATTCGACTCAGTAGGTGTTTTCTGTTTTCATTCAGTGTTTGTTCTATGTAACTGCTTGTGTAGGTACCCGCCACTATTCGAAATTCGTCTAGAATATTAATATAATCATCTCTTCAGTTTTAAAGTTACTTTCCAGTGAGCTTTGTAGCTTTAATTTTTTTCCAAATTCTGCAGCTCCACAAATTGACTTTTCTTTAAAATAATACTCCGTAAATCTAACGAAATATACAAATATTCACATGTAGAATCATAAATAATTTTTTCATGACTTTCTGAACTTATATCATTCATTTTCCTGCCTTCAGATTTATTAGGGAAGGTAGAAAAAAAAAGGAAAAAGCACTTTTTTGACAAGAACGAAAAAAAAAATTATTTGCTAAGCAAAGGACACAATGTAATGCAGATGTCAAAGTTTAGAATGAACTAACCTTCCACTAAGCTGAGGAGGAACCAGTCGTCCCTCAACAGTATCTGGAACATTCTTCAAATGGGGCAATGTCCCCCTTGGCACTTTGCTGCGGGGAACAGATGAAGATAGCGAATGAGATTCTCTCTTTCGCAGAGCACTTTCAGCCCTTGCTGCTGCAACTCTAGAAGCATGGTCACCACCACTCAACGGAGAAGCCAATCCAGCTGGAGCATCCAACAAGAGGGAAGCATCAGGAAGTTTCTCAATTGGGGGCGCTGGTAAACCTGCAGTGGATTCTAGCTGATGATCTGATGCACATGATGTTCCCCTATACACAACGCAAGTGAAGATTACAAAATGAGAACACTCAAACCTTATCATATACAGCAACAATCATAAACTTATGGCAGATCACAAGAAAGACATACTGAATCTCTTCAAGATCACTAGGAAAAACAGTCCTACCTATAGACCATGCTAACTGAAATGGATAAACTGGATAACTGGTGCAACTTTTGGCCCTTCCAATCTCTCATGTTAATATAGCTAGTAATAGGCAACTTATCCAAAGTACAGAAAGTAAGAGTCTCTCTCTCTCTCTCTCTCTCTCTCTCTCTCTCTCTCTCTCTCTCACTCATTCTTTTTCCTCACTACCATTGACCTTTGAGAGACATTTCATTGACTGATACCACTATAGCTTCATATACTTGTAATTGACCCATAAAGCAATTAACCCTAGATCCTCGCCATACAAGTGACACAAACATTTGATGCCAACTATCAGTCAACTCAAACAGGCTAAGGCAGGGAGCAAAACTTCTAAACAAAGTGAAAAAAACAACTCACCATGGTAAAACAATAGAAAATCATATTAGCCAAATTGACAGTGGGATAAGACAATTATTCTCCTATTGGCTGCTTAAACTTTTACTCTCGAATGGAACTCTATAGAGTGTTCCCATCTGCATCAACCTCTTAAGCAATGTAATCTTCTCTTTTAGAACAACTTCTCAGGTTATAAAGATGTAATTTAAAGTGTATCGACTTCTGAAAACATACAATGCATGGGCAAGATCACCAACTCTGGCCATGGTGCACAATGTCCAAATATTACAAATCAAGACGTTCGAGCTATTTTTAACCAGTTCTCCAAAGCTACCACCTCTTATGTAATTTTAAAAGCGGAAACCCCTAAGTAGGGAAGAGGAGGAAGTTTGCACTTTCAAGTACGAGAACGGTATTTGCTCAATCATTATCACCACAAACAGTAAAGATCGAATCACTGAAATGTTGGAGCTCGAAGCAAAATCAACTAAAATCTGATGCAAGACTTTTATGAGATAATCAGAAGATCACAAACATAATCAGCTTAACTTGGTACGCGACCGCATGGCTCCAAGCAATGGAAACAAAAGAAAAGGACAGAACTTGAGGCTCATCACCACGATTTTGGCAGACCAATAGTGGACTGAGATTATCAGAAGAGTTGTCACTAGGAGCTATGAACAACCATCAACCGGAACACCCCTCAAAACTAACCAACCAACTAACTAATTCTATCCGAGCAAGGGGATCTAGGGCACAGCTGCTAAGCCTCATGTTGCCACGCAGCACACAATCAGGATACAAAACACTAGACCAAGCGAACGGACACCATCGTCGACGCTGCCTATGCCGTCAAATTGCTAAATGCAGGATTCACAAACAATCGCCAGGTGCTGGGTGAACCCGCGTCCGAAATGTCGGAAGAACTTCTACCCAAGATAAACGGGGGAAAAACGCAGTCTTTCCCGATCGAACTTACCGGGTCTGAGGCGGAGGAGGAGGCTCGGATTGAGTAGGCCAGGGCTTCGGGGCTTCTGGGTCCTGCCCCGTTCCCTCCGCTCCTTCTTGCGCCTCCTTGTCTTCAACGTCCGAAGCGTCTTCGTCTGAAGAAGCGTCGTAGTCCACCAGAGACATCTCTCTTTCTCTCTCTTCTCTCCTCTCTCTCTCTCTCTCTCCTCTGTCTGTGTGGGGTTGTGGGGTTGTGGGGGAAGGGGATGGGGGCGCCTGTTATTCGACCCGTCCCATGTCGGCGGACGAGGAAGCCGAGAACCAGCAAAACGAATGCTTTTTCAGCTCAAATTAACGGGAGAAAATTTAAGTGCAGACGCTCTCTCGTTCGAGGAACAAAATGATGGACCAAACTACATGACAATTTGTCTTTTTCAGCAGAATCACCCGTATCATTTCTTGGTACATGATGATTAAAGAAGATTTTGTCGGTCTGTGAAATTATCGATCTCACTAGATGGTTTAAAATTCTGGCATCCACGGTGAACGATAGCTGAAAGAATTTGGCCTATATGGTTGGAGTGGATCATAGTTGCTTGCCTCTCTCCAAACCATGCATACCATCACACCTCTAATCTTTTTTTTTTGTAAATATTGGACCGACTTTGAAGTTCGCCTGTCATCGCATTAAAAATAGTTCTAGTTCGTGCGTCAAACACTGCCGGAGAGAAAACCGGATACATAGATCTTGTGGAGCGGGTCATTCAGATTATTTGTTGAATTTTCGGCGGGTGGATATGGAAATGGAAAAAGCTGGTGCAGCCTTTCAATTTGATTCCGCTCTTTGATCAAAAAAGCTTTCGATCTGACAAAGTTGATAATGACTGTACAATTCCTAACCTACCTTGCCAACCGGGCTACTTTCTTAACTTCCCCCAGAACAAGCCTAAAAGTCTAACAAGCAATAGATGCATCATGACTCGCAAACCACCAATTTTAGAGACGAGTTAGTACACGAGTAACATATCCCAGTCGACACCGGACACATTCCCAATGAACACCATTTCAGAAAAATACAAGCAACAATGGACCGTCCACTTCACATCGATTGTTCAGTCCAGGACCAAAAATGACTGCAACTTCATGCAGATGGAAGCGCATCTTATCAAGGCTGTTGCCCGAGGAGCGATGGCCTGTAGAACGCGTGGGATTGAGCTATCTCGATGCGATCTCGAGGATCATTCATAGATTCTTCTCTCATTGCCTGAAGAATAGCATCCGGTGGGAAATCCCTGCAAACAAAGTGATAATATCACATTCTGCTGCTGTACTCACACAACATCAATGGCATATCAATGGTACAGAGCAAAGTAATTTAATGGAATGCTATGCCGAAGTCTATCTGATTCACCGGACTGTGCATTTAGGCACATTACCACCAAAGGGCTTACTCATAGATGGAATTCACCATTCTTGCTACAACTCATCCATTCTCAGAGATATAGTATGCACGCATACAGTCCAGTCATCTTCAAATATTTGTGCAAACGATTCGTGGAGAGTGGCTATCAAGCCCATGAAAGACACAGATCAATCGATTAACTTGGGTACGCTGCCTTCAATTTCTCTGATGTGAGGAAAGAGAAAAAGGACCCAGAAGAGGCTTGAAATATAAGAGCTTTTGTTACCTCAGAATAAGAATTTTGTATAGCTTCTTCAAGATTGGGCACAGTTCCGCAGGAGCCACTGGTTTATTTTCTTCGGGATGCAGTACACTCAAGCATGACTGGCTCAGCAGCTCGTAAAAGGCTTTCACGGCCGAGACTCCCTACAATCACAAACACAAGGCAGAGCAATTGCATCACATAGTAAATTAGAAGTTAGAACGCATGCCTTCTCTATCAATAAAGCAAAGTATCATACTAAGAAATTTAACAGTGGACAAAGAACTTCTTACTGAAGCCCTCTCAATCACAACATTAATCACATGAAAGCACTGAACTATCCAGTACTTTGAATAAGATATCATATACTTTTTTATTTGGTCATACATCCATCTAATTAGGAATTGAAATTGTTTACACATGGTATTGATCTATCCTAAAGATATGATTGCTGGAAGACCCTCTTTTGACTAGCTCTTTCGGTTCAAAGACATCCACCAAATTCTGAAATAGAACTTCTCATATTTACAGGCTCAAATTCAAAAGTTTCTATCAACGGCACCTAAAGGTGATTGAGATTGAATACCTGAATCATCCCCTTCCCCTTGATATTATCACCCATGTCAAGGTTCACTTCCCCACCAGCTAGCTTTTGTCCATACCATGCATTACGACCCTTCAGCAAAGTTACGTATGTGTCTGCCAGTAGAGGGCCCTGCAAGTTTCTCAGGGTTCTCTGCCAACAGATGTGTGATGAATATCATCTCTGACGTACAATGTGCAAAATATACTGCTTTGCTGGTGGCACTTTCCTTTGTCAGATCTGCAACCATACCTGTGAAGTTCAAGTTGAGAGGAGCTGTAAGGGGTGCAATTGCAGAATTGTGTAGCTTGTCACAACCTCAAACCTAGTATACTAATGCTGGTAAACAAGAGTGGAGGAAGGAACTATCGATGATGTGTCAGGAGAAAAGGGCATTTTGACAGAACCACATTTTCCCAAGCCTAAGAGTAAAATTGCCAAGCAAACAATATTACCTGCTCCAATGGCATAAACATTCTTTAAACCACCCATAACTTCATGAGTAACAAGGTCTCCATTGTCCCACACTGTAAAGTGGGGCTGCCTCAAAAACTTTGCTAAAGGCTTCCTCCACTTTGCAGATCCACATATTCGAGCATTGGCATACTCCTTGTTGTATATCTCAGAGGCAATATTTGGTCCTCCGAGGTATAAAATGTTCTCTAGTGGCACTCCAGCTGCAAAGAACAATGATAGAGACAATATTGAGAAGATAGTACCATTGAGAGGATACTTGTTCAACATTTAAAGACAAAGGACAAAAGAGGAACCGACACAGAAAAAAATAGTGTCAAGCTTTCTCTAGATAATTCTTTTTGCAAAAAGAGCTTTCTCCATGAAAAATGGAAACTGAAATTTGAAGTTCTGTGAGCCGAAGCATTGCAAGTAACAGGAATGGACCCTCTAAATAACAATGCTAATTCTTCCTTTCTTCAAAAGCAGATTATGCCATGTCAAGAAATGGCATGGGATATTTTGAAATGACCAGAGGCAAAACCGGTGTTCATGTTTTCAATGCAGTGTTCCATTACACAGTGTGCTCCTCAATAAGCAAATGAGAAAACAAAACTAACACCAACATATAATCTTTGATAGCCTTTTACAGCTGAAACATAAATGCCAGATCACAATGAAACCAACTTCGCATAGTTTACGAGCAGAGAAGCTCTCTGCCTTAACCTTTAAGAAGAATAACAGGTGGAACAAAGAAAGCCCAGTTATCAAGAAGGGGCTGCTGTAGCACTTGTGATGTGATTTATCCTAATCAGACAAATATATTGATATTATCACCCATACCAAAAATGAGATACTTTGTTAATACAACAGAAATGCAACAGCCTAAGTATGTTAGTCCAAGAAAATGGTTACTAGGCCTACCATGTAACAGACAGCAATGTCTAGTTGGTCAAGAAACCAGAAAGGAGAAGGGCTTACTCGCTCGATAAATCATTTGGGTGGGAGTAATTATGCGGGGCTCAGTCCCCAACTCTGCCTCCACACCCTTTGCCAATGATATGATAACAGGCATTGTAATCCTTTCTTTCCAATACCTACTAATTTCCTCAAACACCTGGAGGGTCTCTGTTGAAGGCAACCCATTCACTACAATGTCGGCATCCCACACAGCCTCCTGCAAATTGGTGACGACCTTCAGAGGGCAAAGAGGGGTGTCGATCATGTTCAAGCAGAACCCATCTTTCAAAATCTCATCTGCAAACAACGTCCTATCACCTAATCTCGCCTCGACATACTTCAAGTATGCGCACCTCCTAATGAGCCGCCTCAACACTTCCTCCCTCGAATTGATCACTTCAAACAAATGCTCGGCCGTGGCCTTGTCGACTGATCTTCCGGGTCTCCTCCAAATACGAATCAGAACTTTCTCCCTCAAGTGACCATAACTATCTTGCAACATAGCTGCAAAAACACTGCCCCAAGCACCAGCTCCGACACCAACGATCCTGAGCGGATCACCTTCTGATTTTCCCATGAGGCAACGGAGCTCATCCAGCTTTTCTTCGAGAGACCCATTGCTACTCTGAATCGACCCATTTGAGTAGACATCATCAGTCATCCCTTCAGAGGTCTCCCCCATCTCCTCCTCTCTATAAGCTGAGTTTAGCTCAACGCTCAGGGCTGATAAGGAACACAGGTTGAATTGAACACCCGCGTTCCTACGCAATTACTCTAGATCCCTCCTAAAAGGTTCTCGATTTGACAGGGTTTATGACTTCAAGAACCGCGGGGAAGATAAATAAAAAAACATGCAAAACAAGACCCAGCTTTGGGAACACGGTATTCGTCACCCTCCTTTGGGTCAACCCCACCGAACCAAACTGTTCAGGGAACGAGGAAAAAACAAAGATTGAGAAGTGGGAAAGAAATGCACTCGACATTCAATTCGGCGGATTACTCAAGGCGGGCCACGTCGATTTCGAGCGCTCTTTGTCCGCATCTGCTCGTGCCATCCAAAAGAGCAACAGAAAGCTGGCCGAGTGAATTCGCGTAGGGGGAGAACTTGGCAAAGGAAAAGGAAAGAGAGAAGCTTCGATCCTTCCACGTCTTCTCCGTCGACAAAGACCCACGTCGCAACGCGCGTGTATCGCGTAATTCTCTCGGAGTCCCACCGTTTTCGCTTTCGTGTCCGAAAACCAGGAATGAAACCTGCGGCGATCCTCCCGATTAAAAACGCGATCTTTGACGCAAAGCAGAAAACGAAAGAAGGGAAACGAGGCGACGCTTTCGTCCACGTTTCTCGTTTCTTGCGGGGGTGGAAGTGACGACGCAGCAGCAGCAGCAGCAGCAGCAGCTCCGCCAGGCGGGGCCTCCGACGAAATGCAGGATGCCGCGGTCGCGTACACGGCTGAACATATGTCACGCGACCCGCGTCGAAAGTCTCGTGCTTTCTTCGCCCACCGCCATCGGAGGATGCACAAACTCCTTGGGCTCTGCTCGAATTTCGTCGACGAAATCGCGCGACAAGAACGTTCCTTTTTACATCGTGGCCCAGCTCATGTTCATCGGACTCGTCGCGCCAGAATGATATTGTCGGAAGGGAAAAGAGGTGGCGGCCCATGTGGGTGTTATGCCTTTTGCTTCGCTCGTTTCGAATTCGATTCGCCGGACAGACATTCCGGACTCGATGCTTGCGAACGTCGTGCATAGCTCGCGATGCCGACGAGCTTCCCCGGCGGTGAAATCCAGCCGGAATTTTGGTAAATAAAATCTAAGACAGACAATTTAAGAAGAAGATACGATTTATACGAATTATTTTATTTTGGTGTCATTTATTTTGCTTAAAATGATTGATTTAAGAATTATTGTTTTTTTTAAATGATCGCTTGTGTTGTTAAAATTAATTAGTCAATGAAAAATGTTTTTATTTTTTTATAATAATTTATGTTTAAATAATTTCACGAACTATAAATATATCTTTTATTTATTTATTTTCATAAACGAGATATTTCGTAAATCATTAATTTTTTAAGAAACAAATGAAGCCTTAATAAAAGCAAAAGAAATGGTAGAGAAGTGGATGTTCCTAGCAAGAAATGAAATGGAAAATTGATTTAAGTTAAATTCCTTTCATATTGCAATTATAGCTTCTTCCTTTTTTCACATTGAATAAATGCTTATCATCAGTTAATAGTATTTTTACATTACTAATAATACTTTGATGGCAATCTTTTCTATAGAAAAAAAAAAAGAATAGTTTGGTTTCATGCCATGAGTTGAAAAAAGAAAAAGGGCCCCAATTTATAATTCAAGCCACGAATTTCATCTCAATCGTGAACGTGAAAAATGAATTATTAATATTAATCTCGTTAGTGACATTAATATGTGATTGGTGTTTAATTTAATATATTTAGTCATTACTATAAAAGTACAATAATTTCTCCAACTAAGATTGTGATTATTTATTTATAGAATTGTAAAGGGGCCTTAATTTAGAATTCAAGCAACAAATTTTATCTCGATTATGAACTGTCTTTTCGGTAACTTCTATCGATGATTAGTGATTTTTCATTAATGTAATTATAAAATAATAGTGGGTAATCTTTAGAAAGGCGTTGCAATATTTCGGCTGATGTAATAACAAGCGATTGTAGTGAATAATACGAGCGGCATATTTTAACAATTATCTTCTTCCTTTGGGCTTATGGATTACCGCCACGCAATGACATCATTGCATCAGATCAGAGGTTCGGTTAAAACTCCCGCGCACCAGCTTCCTGGGTGTCCGATGTAACGCTGTAAATCCGACCATACCCTCCTGCACTCCATTGCTTTCCACGCTCGTTTGCATGTTTTTCGACGGTTTAACTTGGGTTTTTTTTATGGGATCCAGAACGAGGGAGGAGATCGGTTCCCGAGGACAAGGTGTTTTTCTCTCTCTCGCGGGAGGGCAAAGTCATTTCGACGCACGAGGACAAGGTGTTTGCTTAAATGCTTCCGAGACCAACGTGGGTCTTCTTGGATATACGTGCAGGGAGTTGGGTGTGAATTAAATTGACAAAAGACCCCGGTGAAGTGGCAACGTCGGAGTGTTGGATTTCTATGGCTGTCCGCAAGCGCAGGGTAGGCCTTTCTTGAAGTTCCCCTAGTTGAGTTAGAAACTGTTCGAAGGGTTATCTTTATGGGACCCTCGATAATCCTTGTGGGTAATAGGAACTGAGTTGAAGGGATGGTGCTTTTTGAAGAAGACATCCGTGATTGATGGATGTTGAAAGGATAGGCGTGGAGGATCAGTTATTGTGGCGTCTAATGTTTCAGAAAGATCTGCATTGTCAAAGGGAAAGCAGAATCTAGTTTTGCAAGTGCTAAGGAGACAGCTGCGTTGCATTCCATGGTCAATGCAGGCCCTCGTTCTAGGAGAAACGGGAATAATGTAGGTTCCTGTGTCACTTGCTTTTTTCGTTGACTATGAAGTTGGAACTGTGTTACATTGTAGTATTCCCAAAGAGGAACCTCAGCAAGCAACTTTGATGTTAGTGAAGTAAACACCTGTCTTATGATTAGAATGTCACAGAAGCATTCAAATGCCACTTGTTCATGTACGGTAAGGTTAGTACTGTTGAATCATTGGCAGTATGACTAGAATGAATGGTTCATAGTTTTCTTTAGATTTTTCAGGTCTTTATGCGCATGCCCTGTATTGTACAATATGTCCTTTTCAAGCGAATATTCCCTTTCGATTGGCAATTGGGCCGTTCCATTAGTAGGCGATGCTTTGATCTGCCAAGTGCCTTTGGCAGTTCCAATGGTCTGAAAAGTAAAGGGAAATATTTCAGCCGCTACATTTTAGGTACAGTATGTTGGCCCCTGGGGCCCGTCCACATCAACTGGAACATATCTACCAGTGCAGACTGGGCAGTGACTCAGCAGAAACATGGATTCTGAGCACCATTGACTAGCATGGTCCCAGTCATCCTGAGAAACAGATTCCAGAATATTTTTAGTGAAAAAGATCTTCTCACTCTTTTAAATCTCTTTTTTGTGTAGCTCAAAAGATGTATTTCTTTTGGCATTGTTGGGTGGATAGAAGATAAGGTACATGATTGTTGGTGACACTAGAAATCAAAAAAAAAAAAAAAAAAAAAAAGACAATGCTAATCGAGTTGAATATTAGAAAAAAGTTTTGATGTGAAGTCCTCATGATGTAATTTTGGATAAATACTAAATGCTGATGCGTAATTTGTCTGCTGATTCTGCTCTTTGTTAGTGATGATAAAGGTCAAACATGGGAGTTTATCTTCTTTCACAGTGCAATTGTAACAAAGCGAGCAAGTTTAATGATTAAACAGATAATGGAAAATAACAATCATGGCTCCACTTTTTTTTTTTTTTTAACCTTCTAATGTTTCGATGGACTGTACGTGCAGCATTTGAAGCTCTGTTCCTTCATTGGGTAGACATCTTGTCCTTTGGTTTTGTGCAACTCGAGGACAATATCCACCCACTACCAGGTCTAATATTTAATGAATGTATACTATAGTTAAATTGTTTGTTCCCAGGGTTGTGTGGCACCTCAAGCGATACACAAAATTCAAAGTCCGCTGATCTCTCAATATGTACACCTCGTTCACTTATGTTCTGTTCCTCTAGACTGAACTGTGATGACCTTGACAGCAGCCTCACTCAGTGAAGCTATGTTGCACAAGATTCTTGCTGTGATATTTTTAAATGCCTATTGTCACCGGGGCTATACTCAGATTAGTTGCTTTCATGCGACCTATAAGACTCAGTGAAAAAAGTCTGTACCTCATAACGGAAGATCACTAGCACGAGCCTAGAATTTGATAAATTAGCAACCTTATTTAATTAGCTATCTATTGAAACTTTAATTATCTGACGTGAAACTCCTCCCAGTCTCGTACTTCACCAGTGCATTTAAACAGTATTTATTGCTTCGGTTCCCCTACACACAGCGTGCTCATCTCAAAGATGTTTGTATAATCAGGGATATGATATATTTGAATTTTCGATGTCGTTGATAATAGCAATAATCACTTGTTAAGATAACATTGTTACTTGTCTGAAGGCCTTTATGCATGTGTTATTCAGAATGTAGAAGAAAAGTCATGCGGGAGATCAACTTCTAGTATCTGTCCATACGATCCACATCATGAGCACTGCAAATTCTTTGGAGATGAACTGCATCAGTGTTTGCTGCTTGTGCAATTGGTTGTTCATTTTGCAGATGGAAAATAATCTCTCTCTCTCTCTCTCACGCGCGTGCGCACTCTTGCTGGTGCAACTGTACTTGGCCTTTATCTGGCATAGAGGTATTCCTGTTTGAAATGCCACTCTTCATGTCTCTCCTTAGTAAAGGGTATATCAGTGGCCCACCTTTTTTGTAATTTTAAGGCCAAAATGGCCTTCCTTTCCATTTATAGTCGATATGACCTAAATTATGACGATTTGCTTTCATGTCAATTTGTCATATGCATCATTTCTAAGGGGTATGGATCATGTTCTTTTTTTCCTCTCTACCTATATAGCTAAGCAAGCATTTTGATTTCTTAATCATATCTAATACAGGCTTCTCCTCCTCATTACTTGTAATATATGAGAAGATACAAGGAATTAGAATAAATAGTATAATCAACGCTTTACAGTATATGTAACTAAGGCATTCCCCTGCGCCTTTGGCAAGGGTCTTCCTCTTTTGCTTTGCTTCTCTAAAGGAACTTGGGAACCTGAAAAGGAGTATCATGAGAAGGGCACTGCCTTCTGAAATATTCTTTGGCCAGGTGCCAGTATTCTTAAGGGATCATAAGCAGATTTTCTCCTTACAAAAGCTTCCCAGTGTGGGCCAAAGTGGGCCTTCCAGTCTTCCTGTCTAGTATAGTGAGGCAAATACTGCTTCACCCCTAGATGGGCTGATTCACAAAAGTCTAATATTCTTTTGTTCTGATATAGTATGTGATCCAAGCTGTCAGGTCCTGTGGAAGAAGGAACTGCAGAGGAAAGGAAGGCCATCAAATAGAAAATATCTTCCTCAGGAATCACTACAGAAGTCCTATTGTCCCACCTGCAATGAATTGACAAAATTATCAGTACAGATTGGCAATTTCTTGAAACTTGGAGATTAAACTAATGTTTCTGCACGCCATTACTTTGATTTGTTGACTGGGTAGATGAGAATGGGACCATTGCTCGTGTCTTTTAGGATATTGCCAAAGACTTCTTCAGCAAATCGATGAACTTTGCTTCTGGGTATGAGAAGATTAAGCCAAGGATGTGGAACTTCCCACAGACCTTTTGACCTGAGTTTCACCTCAGATACGTGAACTCTGTCCAAGAAATCTATGTATGATACTTCCGATAGGAAAAGCGTCGAGGAGATATAATTCAACGGGGATAATAGCCTCTCAACCTCCTGAAATGTAAAATAACTTGTTAAAATTTTCTTCTTTTTTCAACTAATGATGGCTCTTACGTTCAGAATGAAATTTAAATTATGACTCCGATATCTTACTTCAATTATAGTATCTGTCTGCCCCAGGTTGAAGTACTTGGCCACCTCAAGGCAAAAGAGAGTTTGTCCATCAGATTTAAAGTGGCTCGCTTGAAGTGGGTCTTGTGGACTAAAGGATGACCTCCAGTTATTTAGAAGGCCAGTTCTGTTAATTATCACAAATCCTTCAATGTAGTCAAATGTATTCTCTGAAGATATCAAATGCTCTTGATCTCTGGTAAATGTGTCGAAATCTGAGTAGAGCATTCGAATCCATTTCACCTGTTCAAATCGTAAAATTATTAGAATAATTTGTAACTCCACTGCATTAAATCTTGCAATTATATGTCTAAAGTATGAGTATGTCTGGATTTATCTGTGATCCAAGGATCTTGTTATCTTATGTTTACATCTAATCTTCTATGGGGGCATATAGTGTAAAGAAGTATGTAGCATTATGTAGGTACAGGTACATGGTGTGCGTTTACCTTGTCAGGTGCTGGTTCCAGAGATATCCTTGCTTGAGTGATGATACCAAATTGCCCGAGTCCTCCAAGGACGCTATGGAAGAGGTCTTCATTCTGATTTGCTGAGCACTTTACGACCTCCCCTTTTCCTGCATTTTGTTTACAAAATGACCAAAATTATCATGTTTGAACTTAGGAGTGCTTCAATAAGAAAGAGAATTTGGCGATTGTTATGGAGAACCTGGCGGGTCAAGATAAACTAGGACCTAGGGTATATAAATAGTGCAGATGGGACAAAAAGCATTTTCTTTTGTTTGGGGGGGGGGCAGATGGTGGGTGTCGGGCAACAAAGGCTGAGATGATTGCTTGTGTCATTTCTCCATCTTTGTGTTCATGCTGGTATATTGACCCTCATCTTATATATCATGATGAAGTATGTTGGCCATTGGTTTCTTTAACTTTTGCATCAGTAGTACCTGTAATAACCTCCAGCTGATGGACATTACTAATCTGGGGTCCATGTCGAAATGCTTGCCCACTGATCCCGGCATTTGACAGAGTACCGCCAACTGTTAGATGTAAGTAATCTGTCCATGATTTTGGTGCTAAACCATATCTCATGCTCTCCCGCAGTATGTTTATCCACAAATCTCCAGCAGAAACGTCAACATACGGGAATTTCCCCCCATGGACCTGCATTATTGGGCTCTGAAGACATTTCATATTGACCACAACACCTCGGTAGGCTTGTGCCTGACCCTGAAGTGAATGACCATGGCCTCTGGCTGCAACGGTGAGTTCTGAGTGAGGACCCATTTGCCAGATATGCTTTATGGTGATTGCAATATCCGTAACCGTCTTGGGGTGCAATACTGCAAGAGGCAGCAACTGGTATTGATTGCCGAAATCTTTGGCCACGTGTTGGACTTCATCAAAATTGAGATGCCCATCAAGGGATAGCGTTAGAAGTGAAGAGGGGATATTCGAAAAGCAAAGGCTCAGTTTAGCAGCTATACAACTTAGTAACAAGAGCAAGAAGCCTCTTATTACAAGAAAGTTCTTTGGCTGGGGGGAACTTGCTGCCGGCTTTCTCATTTTTCTCACTGGACGAGTCAGAAGAAGTGGAAGATGGAAGACTTTTACTTCCATATATATTGTTTGTCGTGAGAAAGAACAAAGGAGAGGTTTAGCAGAACCGAGGCAGAAAAGAATGGTCGAAAGCTGGAATTTAAAGGGAGGAGATTTGTTGGGAGAGTCAACTTATCTACGTTGGCAAGAATACGTATGAAGACTGCCCACTTGAGTGGAAGTCTTAGGAGCTTGCTTTTAGCTCTTCCTTTTTTGGTGTCGTTCATTTGAGGGAGAAGCCATCACGAATAAGCCAAGTTGAGGAGGAAAAAGTCACAAGAAAGGAAGATCTTACAAATCTTTGCCCTTTTTCAAACAGTTGTAACCACATCATCACATTTTGCATCAGAGGGTTTTATCTCCAATGGTTTCTTGTTAATCATATTAAGGATACCTTTGCCATTTATAGCAAAAAATAAGCTTGGGATGGAATCAGCATTCCTCTGTTCCAGTTGACAGGTACCTCCCCCAGTCGTGTCTTTATTCATATGTATGATGCGGGATGAGTTGTTTGTTCTTTCTGGATCCTATTGTTGTCCTAGTGTAAAAATCGCGTATCTAATTGCAGATCTAATGACAGGGACTGCCGGGGCCTTCCATGATTCTTTTTGCAAGCTTGAGGGATGACCAGTGTTGGAGGTCCATGGGTCCGACTGGCACGTGAATTTTCAAATGGCTGTGGGCGTTGTGGGGCGGAGGGATATGATTGGTTGCGTCTGGGACCTGAACGGGGCCCAATGCAATGGTTTGGAAGAGGAAGGAGAAAGAGGGTGATAAACGGCTTGTAAGTCCCTATTTTTCCCCTACGCACTTCCTCTTTGCCTTTCAAAAGGCTCACTGATGCCTGCAGTTATGAATGATTCTCTTGTTACGTGTCTAAATGCATCTGACCTCTTCTTCTTTGTTTGGTAGGAGCGGATTTTCGTGAATCATGATGGCAGTATGCAGTTCAGCTCCTTTGAAATATTCTCTCTTGCTCGTTAAGTTTTGTCTGATTGCAGTCTTCACATGTCCATGTCAGCGGGGGGGCTCAGTATTGACCATTAAATCACTCGTATGCAAGTACGGATTGAACTGGTATGTTTGTGTCTGTTTCTTTCTCTCTCAATTGCTGCACCGATGGGTTTCTCTCATGTTCTTCCGACAGCGATACCTCCACTTCGACAAAAAACTTGGATGGCTTGTCTCTGTTCGCGACGATTCATTTCGTTCGGTAGCGGGTTAATGCATCCAAATGACGTTTCATCTTCACTAGGATCATGGAATTTTAGCCGTTAATCATTGTGGACTGTCGAAATCTGGACTCACCTTTCATTAGATTATTTGAATAATCTATAGAGTGGATATGGCGTTCTCATATTCTTATTAGGGGGGTAATGGGCCATCATGGTGTCTTAAGTGTGAACTAGGAACATAGTCACCCCCCTTTGTTTGTGGTGAAAAACCTAATTGTGATTCCATGCTTTCTAGAAGGAGACCGACCATAATAATTAAATCGTAGATCAGGTTTCCTAAGAGTAATTATTGTGCTGGAGCATCTCATTACACGTACTACGGTTGGCCCATCTGTGGGCCTAATGTCTCCATAATGCCATGTTTGTGGAACCTAAAAAAGGGTCATGAAAGTCCAAGGCATTAAAAACTAAGCGTCTCCAATTGTCATTAGTAAATCGAAGGGGCGGCGAACCGGGGGCTCCATCGAGCCTTTTCAAGAACACGCCTCATCAAATCATCAATTGAAGTGACACCAACATGCCATGTTGATTGCGATTCGAGGTACTCGATTGGGCGGATCGAGATACGGAGATAATGCATCGTCTAGCGTCGTTTTGAGGGCCATTAGATCCAAGAAGTTATCTATGTCCTGTGCCACGTGCGGTGTTGGTTCGATTTGGATCAGGATTACGGTGATAATGAAGTAATGGGAGTTAGGCGGGTAGGTGGGGTGCAGAATTGATTTTGAGGGTGCTGAGAAAAACAATTCTGGATTAGAGATGAAAGCACTCTTATCATGTTCCCCATCCATCTTCATTTCGACCCTAATCAATGTCGGACTGTCCTCTTTCATTTATGCGGTGAAATCTTTGAAAGCTTCGACCTTTTCTATTCGTGTTTTAAACATGTTTGTCGTGATCTTTCTCTGTTGTCGAAGCATTGATCACTCGTGACATACTACAGAAAGATCCGTCTGCAGGGTATCATCCAAAGATGGCGATGCTTGATTTTGAATTAAAAATGGATCAACGTACATTCATATTGACTCGAAAGGCCTTAACAGTTAATCATGAATTAGGTCACACCCGACGATAGATGCTAAGGAAGCCGAGGTCTCCTGTCCAAGGAAAATGTTACTTTAGACGGACCATAGTTGCCGTGGCAAACTAAATGCATGTGCATGAAAGCATCCGCATGAGCGAGAGTCTCGTCAAAGAGAAGATCCTGTCGTTCAAAATCAAAAGAAAAACAAAGCAAACATGACAGTCTATGAGATCTGTGCGTCCCTACCCATCTCTCTGGTGGGACTGTAAATCTCCCTCTTGGGATGACAATTCCATTAATGTCAAGCCAAAGAGGAAGAGGAGAAAAAGGGTTTCTTTCCATGGAAGTTGCTTCCTAAGGATGGCAGTGCAAGGGCATTCGAATGTGGGGAAGCAGACCACAACTACATTTGACGTCAAAAGCAGATGTCGTGCCGTGGACAGTGCACATCTTTGCTTTTTCGAGTGTATTGCACTGATCCACATTTTAAAATGGATCAAAAATCATTTCTTTATGCCCTTAGGACTACTATACTATGATTAAAAGTGGGATGTATTCAGTGGTGTTTGAACTTTAATTGAAGAGGTCGTCAACCCACTTCCTCAGTACGTGGAGTACCACTTCATACCCATTCCCGAAGATACCTCACGAAACCCCATCCATGAAGAAATATTCTAGATTTTGCAAAAGGGTTGAAAAAAGAATTGGTACAAGAGTGTAATCCACATGTGAGGATAATGAATATCCATTTTATTCAACCTTTATATATAAGACAAGCTTCCTCTCATAAAAAATGTATAATTTGAGCATGAACAGTGAGAATAAGCCACTTAGACTTCTTATCTGGGGCAACTTTCTTTTCTTTTCTTTTTTTCTTTTTGTTTTACTTCTACTTCTACCTTTCCTTAGAATTTTGAAAATGAAAAATATTATTCAAGTTTTGAAAGAATATCTTTACCATATGAATATTTACATTTTGATTTTTGAAAATTTTAAAGTATTTTGGGTTAAGTCTGCAAAATTTCAAGAAGTCAAATTTAAAATAAAAGTAACCGTAAAGTATGTCGAATCAAGTCCTCATGGAATCCCAATTCGATCTTCATTCATTTTTATTTGTCTAGTGAAATTTTTTTAGCTAGGATGCGCATTTCAATGAAAACTCTCATTAAACCTTTCCTCGAATAAAGCAATGGAGTTCCTTTTTATTTTTATTGTCAAGTGTCTTTAATGATATAGTTGATATTTGATTCCAATGATTTCTGGATGACCAAATTATTTCTACATCAGTACCAAACATTGGAACAGTGTCGATTTCACTCGATTGCCATATATTTTCATATAAATTTTAGTTCTCGTTTTGAGTGCTTAGACGAGAAAGAAAAAATAAATGGGATATCTTTATGGACATGCGTGGGATCCTTTTTCTAATCCCATGTGCCTATCACCATCTTTTCCTTCTGCAACTTCTCTCGTCCACTCTTTGTGAGGTCAACAATTTAAAAACCTTCCCGAAAGGTCTTCCTATCTATAGTCCCTTTCTAGCTCCGAATGATGCAGCTTTTGCTTCCTCGCCAGTCCCACTCATCACAACCTTCATGGTCATTGCAGAAGTAGACTTCATTCTTTAGCCACGTTTCTCATAACCTACTCATGGGAAATGCTTTTTCGTGTGTGAAAGAGAGAGAGAGAGTCGTATGCCAAGTTGAATTAGATCTTGTTCACCATTGAAATTAGAAGGAAGCTAATTACTTTTTATAGGAAATTGGAAGTACCCCGATTCATAAAAGATTTCCATTCAAAAGAAGCTGATTAACCAACTGTGCTTTGGCCACATCTCAATGATTATGGGACTCATTGGCGTGTAGTTGCTTCCATTTCCATTTCTCAGTACTTTTCGTTGCCTAATGGCGTGCCTCCGACATAAGACCGATCCTTTTCTCCATAAAATCCAAAAGGAACCTAAGAAAAAGGTGGTGGCCACATGAATCCGGTCTTCCTCCAATTCAATGATGGCTACCACCAGTGCTCCATGGCTTCTCATTTTCATTGCCACATGGAACTCGTACACAAGTTCTGGGTGCCCGCGGGACTTCAACTTTGGACGGTCTACCACGAAGCTTTTCGTACATCAACAGAGACATGGTGTCAATTCCATAGTTTGCGTTCATGCATGAAGAGGGAGTGATCTACAAGCATGAAATTTCCAAGCGCAACACCGTTGTCTTTAGCTTTCGACATTATGTTGGAGCGAGAATTCGGAGTCCATCTTGGAGGAGGAGGAAAAGCACTAGCAACCCCACAAAGGCAGCTCGTTGAATTGACTGTTTGGACGGACGTTGCCTCTTCTCCAGTGGGCTTGACCAATCTATCTCAGTCAATTCAATGTGGGTTTTTGCAGCTCAGATGGAGCAAACCATGTGCTTGCCGTAGATTGGTTAGGTGCAACTCCAAAGGAGAATGCATGCGTTGGCAGTGAGGACATCCCTGATGTTTACAGGTCGTGATGGGAGACAACCCTTTGCTTTGACGAATGGGAGATTGGTGTGGCCTGGAAGGTTTGAGCTATCCCACAGGCCTTTTGGACTTTGGGATTCTCTAAACAACATAATGTGATGTTTACCCCCATTCACAGAATAATGATCTTTTTAATCATGTCGAAATCTGTGGGCAATAATTTATGGTTTCAACCCCAATTATGATCCCAGCAGATAAGAAAGACAGTTGTTTTATGGCTTTAAAACTCTTTTAACTTTTTCATATCTAATTGTATCTCCTCAGTGCCTTTGATATCACATGTCGCCAATACCTTGGGCCGGTGAGGATGTCACGACCCTCGCTTGGTTTTGGGCAAGTGTGTTGCTGCCCTCACCGACTAAAGGGAGATGAGGCTGATGCCCTCGCTTGTTGCCGACCTAGGATTAGTTAAAAAAAATTAATAAATAAATAAATAAAATTAAAAATTATTAATGTTAGTGCCAACGGTGTCACGTAGGATGACGGGCATCTATGTTAGTAATTTCTGGCTAAAATTGATATTGGCAACAAGTTTAAAATTGAATTGGCAAAATTAAAAATGTTTATAACTGAATTGATAAAAACGTGATATGTTTATGACTTTTTGAATAATTTTCTTCATCATTGAGAATAAAATTTTGAGTAGTCAATAAAGTTGCCATATTTTCACACATAAGACATCTACCGTAAACATTTGTTTTGCCCGGATAATAACTAATTGACCGATTATAGTCTTCCGGAAGCTCTAGCCATCTCCCCCCACCTCATGTTCGATTCCTCAAATGCCGCTTCCCTTTAGTGGGGCTAAGGAGTTTGCTTCTCTTACGTGGAATGATATGTTAAGCTTTTTGCATATAGTCGAGAGATAGGGCAAGACAACAAAGAAGTTGGTTCTTTACATGCGAAACAATAGTCAATAACCAAACCGGTCGTCACTTAATGAATATCGGAATCGAGGTTCGACACATCAGTATTCCATACTCTTGAAAGATCTTAAAATGGATACAAGAAAAGTTCTTGCATACTTTTCGTCGGCAGAATCTTGCAATTTGTTCTAGTCCATAAACTGGTTTAGTGGCAAGGAAATAGAGACAAGTCTCGGAAATTACTAATATGACATTGACACATGTTCGATTCTCCGTGACATTAAATACCGTAAAAGGAATTCCGACTTCGATCTATCCTTGGTGGGGTATTTCATCGGCTTTGTGGTCGATAATGAAATTGGAGAGGGAAAAAAACTGTATTCACCGACAATATAGTAACTAGGCTCAATGATGGCTGGTGGGCCTTGTAAGACCATTTATCTTCGAATTGGACCTCAACTTAGTTCAATGAATATTTTTTTTTGGACGAGGCGGCCACTATATGTCTAGGCCCAACCCTTCCTGCTTCTGGGCCCATTTTCTTCTTCTACCTTGTTTTTGGGTTTACAAGAAGGCCTGCGCCAATATAATTTTGGAACCTGAAAATGGGAAAATAAAAACGTAAAAACATTCATGTATGTTTCGGAATGCAGCAAAGACAAGTCTGAAAAGAAAAATCTTTATCCTAAGTGAATTATGCACAAAGGAGAATGATCGACAATATATACGAACGACTATATGATATAATCTAATTCGAGCTACAACAATATATTCGGGATTTTATCCTCTACTTACCAACGATGTATCAATTTGTTATTTTTTATGATATTAATTCAATTTAACATAGACTAACATAGAATGAATTTATTATAAATCTATTGATTTAAGGTTTTTGATGGTCAGAAAATTAATTTATAATAAGTTTATTACAGATGTAACAGTTTATGATGTAGTATTGATCCTTTAAAAATCAAACAAACTAAATATATTCTGCATTTGAAAATACAGTTTTGGAGCATTGGAGACAGAGATCCATAAAAGGAAAGGTAAAAAGGAAAAACTGGATGCAGACAAAGCCGAAACAGTCGGGTCCTTTCGATCGGGCAAAGAACATCCGAGAACATCGAGTCAGAGAGAGAGAGAGATCTTTCGTTTTGCCTCCGGAAGAAGCTGACCAAAAAGGAAACGCCTTTTAAGGCCCACGAACTTCCATCAAGCCGAAAGCTCAGAAGACCCTCCCAACTCCCGTGTCCGGACGCTACAAAGGACGACTGCCCACGTCTCCTGGATTCTGGCCTTGCTTCTGATCGGTACCGGGGAGGGGACTGAAGGGTGGTCTGTCTATCTATGAAACAGTGAATCTGAGGCCGTCTTGGTTTCTGGGTCGGGATGGGCAGTTGGAGAAACCGCCCTCCTCGCAGGAGGAAGTACGACCCCAATCGTTATCTTTACCAAGAGAGCGCTCACCCTTCCTACCACGACCAATCTACTCCAGGTACATTGCGCAAGTAGAAGCAAGAATCCTTCCTGTCCCTTTTTTTTTTTTTTTTGGTAAGGTTTTGTTGATTTTTTGTTAGTTGGGTCATCTGAATCGGCTCTGGATTTTGACTTGGACAGAAGGTGGGTTAAGAAACTAGCTTGACATTACTGGGTTGCTCTTCGATTCGTGATCTGTGGGGGGCAAGATTTCTTTTCCTCGATTCTTGATTGACCCAGCTTCTCTCTCTCTCTTTCAATTCCTAATGTTTTGCGGGTTTTGCCAAGAGAGAATTGAGGATCTTGTTGCTTGTCTGTGCGAGGAATTCGTTAACTGTTCCCGATCAGTTTTCGGGTGACTCCTTCGTGTGTGGTGGTGATTTTGGTTGTCATTCCGCGATGTGGGTCATTTTGCCTATAGAGCCGTTGTTGTTCAGTTGCATTGCCACTGAAAATGAAGTTTGTGTTTTCAATGCTCTAAAAGATTACTTTGTAAACTAAAATTCTTTATGGTTGCCGTCTTTATGTATATGTAGCCATATGCGCTCCCATTTCATGGTTTGGCAAAGGAAAGAGTTGTAGTTTTGGGTGATCAAATGATAAAGAGGCATTAGGGTTTGATTATGTTATGCATAAATTCATCTCGATGGATTGCACCGATTCGTTTTCCTCATATTATACTGAGGTTTCAAAAGGCTTCTTTGTGATGTTAGTTTTAGCTATGGTGTGATCCTGGAGTTCAACTTGTTCAAGCCTTTGCAAGTAGGAATTACTCGTCTGTCCAAAGATAGTGCTGCTTATAGAGAATGCGGTGGCAAGAGAAACACTTGTGCACTGTCTCCTTTATGGTGGTTTCTACAGCCGGTGGACATTGCTGGTTTTACTTAATAGGCTTGATCTATATACAATGTGGACAATCATGATGGCTAAATCTCACTGTCTTGAGTTACCCTGTCTGTCATTTGTGAATAAAATTC
This sequence comes from Eucalyptus grandis, assembly GCF_016545825.1. NCBI lineage: Eukaryota > Viridiplantae > Streptophyta > Magnoliopsida > Myrtales > Myrtaceae > Eucalyptus > Eucalyptus grandis. The sequence goes on along the minus strand of NC_052618.1, from coordinate 58,663,408 downwards.
GTGTAGCGTAGTTTGAAATTGTTGATCATATTGTCTCTATTTCAGACAATTGAATTCCTCATATGCATCCAATTGAGTAGTGTATTGTGGTCTGGAGTCTTTCTTTTCTTGTCTTTTAGACTCACAAAGCGAGTTGGTGCACATTCTCCGATTAGTGAAGGAATATAAAATGGCTGTTTGAATTCTTAATGCTTCTCTCCCTCTTGCCTTGATTAACTATGTTCTTTGAACTTGATAGATGATTTTCATGGTTCAGTACATTGTCAATTTTCTGAAAGCTGGCAGATGGTTTTTGTAGTAGAAGTTAATTGAATGTCTCTTTTATATTGGATTCTAATAGGGAATTCTTATTAGCACTTGGCATTGCAAAAATGCGCTGCAATCATATAGCAGCAGCATGCTGTACTTGGTAGGTTGATTGGAAAAACTTTTGACATTCCAAAAGTCCTGCAGTATGCTTGTAATATATTTCCAAACAAATGAAACAATATTCTATAGCCATCTCTTTTATTTTATTGGGTTCTGTTTTTAGAAGATTGCTTGTCAGCAATCCTCTAAAATCTGATTCTTCATAGCTTTTATGTCTTCTCACCAACTGGTTTAATTTTTTAATGTTGTTTGGCAAGATAATGTGCCTTCATGGGAGAAGAGATTTTGTAGACTGGTCGGAACAATTCCATGGGGGAAGATTGTTTATTCGAAGACACTTCTGAACTACCATGACAATATATTCCACTGGAATGATTCTGCTGCTGAAGAGGCATTCCAAAATGCCAAGAAACGGTTTTGGGCAGAGATCAATGGCCTCCCTTGTGATATCTCTCTGCCTGATCCAGATATTTTTGTGGACGAGATAAATTGGAATCAAGCCATTGACCCAAAACTTATTGAGGACATTGATAAGCAGTATTTTAATCCTGACGATGTTGAAGAAGGCAAACAGATGGGGAGTAAAATAAAAAGGACTGGGAACTTAGTTGGCTCACTATCTGATAGATGCAATGTTAATCCAGAAAACAGCGAAAATTCTTGGGAAATAAACAATTTACATCATGGTGAGGATGTGAAGAATTTGGCATGGAGCACAAACTCATGGGATAATGAAATTCGTGAACCAGGACGTCAGCGTAGTGATGACAATCCATGGGAACAAGGCTACTGTCAGGGCAATAGGGTGAGGAAGGAAAATGTGTGGGATGATGGGGTCAAATTATCAGGTTGGAACCAGGGGGGAGGCGATTCTAATCGGCAGAACAGTGGGAATTCTGAGAACAATGGGAAATGGGCCAAAACTGCCCTTAACTCGTCAGACTGGAATGCTGAAAAGTCGAGGAAGTGGGGTTCCAATCCTGATGCTATGGACTATGGCTATATTGGAGAAGATAGAGCTTCAAATGGAAGATGGAGAGAGAATGTGCCCATCACTTCAAGAGGTTGGAAACAATGGGATGAGCACAAGGATGAGCGAAAAAGTAGCAGAAGGACCTGGGTTCCCAGAGATGGAGAGGGCTCACGCAAGAGGGGAAGTTCTCATCAGCACATGTCAAGGTACAGGAGCCCTGGGTTCCGCGGGGATGATAAGCAAGCCAATCAATATTGGAGCAGCGAAAGAGATAACAAGAGGGTTAGTCTTGCACTGCAGTAATCTATAGCCGGTTTTTTGTGTGGGGTTACTGCTTTTTGAATCTTAGGTTTCATGAAGTTGTTTGTATAGAGAATCCCAAGTTAGAGGCTCGTGCAATCAGGAATTATAATCGTTCTTTTTTTTTTTTTTTTGGGGAACAGAGATTGCACGTCCAATTTTGATGGGCTCTTCAATGACTGATGGTCTCATCCATGTTATGGTAGTAGAATTGCTTGTTGAACAGAAAAGTGTCTGTATACAATGCCTCAACCTGTTTTTGTTTCAACAGAGGCAAAGATATATAAGCAGGAGTATCATTTTCATCACTGACAATGTTCCTTGGTTTTGCCCTCTTAATCTTGGTATGTACTATGTAGTGCCTGAACATATATGCATATTGGCCACTACTTTAGCACTGAGTAGCTATGACTCACTGGAATTCCAAGATGATCCAAATTGTTAATTGCTGATAGTAATCATCTGCAAATGTAATGAAAGGTTGTCCAGAATTTTCTTGTCCTACAGTATCCATCATCTCTTTTTAAATATATTTACGTTATACTCCTAATGACATTTAAATTATTTGAGTTCCCTGCATCAAGACCCAGTCTTCCATTTGATGTTCTAACTTGTTCTTTTCTCAATTTCTAATTAATGATAAGTAATGGAAAATGACAACATTGTCAGGATTCAGATGATCTGCGACAGTGATCCTGGAAACGAGAGATAATTTTCTCGGACTCAAGCAACTTGTTTCATTTGCTGCCTTGGTCTGTAATCAATCCGACAACTCTTGACCAAAAAGGAAAAAAAAAAATCCAACAACTTGAAAATATGAAAATAAAAGAGCATTATCAGCATCAGAACAATAGAATTATAGATCTAAGATTAAGGTTCATTCACGTCTGTTACATGATGCTGGAGTAAAAAGCAAACGAGGTCAGAATGAGTCCGTGAGCGAATTTGGTATGGCCGCCTGACTGAATCAAAGCTAGATCCGATGAAGACAATTTCACCATGTCAACGGACTGCGATGTAGCGAGCCATTGTTAGTTTTATAAACACGGATAGGCTTTGATACCATCATAAAACTGTTGGTCAGTTTAATGAGATAGCCTCTCAAAATGGACTGCCTCTGCAAAACTCCTGGAGATAACTCATTTGTCATGACCAAAGCCAACCACGTGACCCAAAGAAAACTTGTTTGAGAATTTGCATGGAAAGTTTGAATAACAGGTCTTCCCAGTCATTCAGAATCCATCATGCCGTGCCTGAAACAAGAGTTCTTCAACTCCAAGGAATCATAGCAAGGAATTACATTCATGAAAGAAGCAATTATAATAAAATAAGATAACGTTGGAGTAAAACCAATGTCAAGATGGACATGGTTTCACAAAAGAAATAATTCATCTCCTTTTTCATGTTTATCACATTTGGATTGCCAATTTAATATCACAAATACACAGAAATTACTTCAGTAATCCAACAAAATTCGTTGATCCATTGTCCAGATATATCAACCTCTTGCAGTGAGGTGAGTAAGCGTGAAAGGAACATTAGCCTTAGGCGCCTCCTTTTTTATTGGAAAAGGGGAAATAAAACATAAGAGAAGTCCTTATGGATCTGTCTCAACCCATTCACGTGGTCTGACTTTTTCTTAGCTTTATGGTATGCATTCATACCCATAATTCTCTCAAATCACGTTCTTCTTACGTCAAGTGTTTATTGAGCTTGTGCCTTAGTTTCTGAAACTAGCCTGAACATTCTTCTTTGATGGAGAATTATTACTCCAATGGCCAAGTGCTTCAGCTTGGCATAAAGCTAGGTGAGCCAATACTAAATTCTCCTGCAGAAGAAACAAAGAGAGAACTGTACTTCCTCACGAACAGGGACATTGTCCTCGTTTCGGTAGTGTGAACCGTATATTGCTTCAAGTCAAATGGAAAAGGGAATGAACAGGCTGGTGAGGTGATCAAGAATTTGGCAAAAGTTTTTGTGCGTTACTACCCTCTTGCAGGGAGGCTCATCATCAGCCCCGCAGGAAGGCTGATGGTGGGTTGCAAAGGAGAAGGTGTGGTTTTTGTTGTGGCTGAAGTGAATTGCGTGCTCAATGAGCTCGGGGACATGACCAAGCCTGAAACTGAGAGACTTGGGAAGTTGGCCTATGACATTCTGGGGCAAATAGCATACTTGAGATGCCTCTTGTTGCCGCTCAGGTTTGCAAAACATTCATCACTATTGTTTTCTGATACCTGTCCCTTCAATGTATCCCTACAATGTCAGTAACTTTTACTGAATATGTTCTTGTCTAAGCATTTGCTGGTTTTGAGACTTAATGTGCAACTATGCGCATCTTGTCATGGAGTATTACTGTATCATGGGGAGTATATGATTGAGAAGAGGTGGTCAGACTCAACTTGATACAAAGATCCCTCCAAGAATGTTCACTTTGCCATTAAGTGTTGGACATTCAGTTATTTCCCTTATCGGCTGGAGAGCATGTGCTTTTGTGTATGCATCATCTCTTCAACAAGGCTCATATCCTCTCGATAATTCATGAAAAATTTGAGTTCTGATATTTATATATCCAACAGGTGACAAAGTTCAAATGCGGAGAATTTTCTCTGGGGCTGTGCATGAACCATTGCATGTTTGACAGGATTGCGGCAATGGAATTTGTCACTTCATGGGCTGAAACAGCAAGAGGCTTGGCTCTATCAATCCCACCATTCTTGGACAGAACCATTCTCAAATCCAGGAACCCACCAAAGGTCGAATACCCACACCAGGAACTCGCTGAAATCAAAGACAGGTCTAACTCCGTGGATCTTTACAAGAATAATGAGCTGCTGTATAATTCCTTCTGCTTAGATGCTGACAAGATCGAGAAATTAAAGGCCAAGGCGATAGGAGATGGAGTATTGAAGAAATGGACCACTTTTGAAACTCTCTCTGCATTTGTATGGATTGCTGAATCAAAGCACTCAGTATGCTGCCTGACCAACAAACCAAACTGCTATTTGCTGTCGACATGCGTGCCAAATTTGATCCCCCACTTCCAAAAGGGTATTTTGGGAATGGAATAATGTCAGCCCATTTGATCCACTGGGCAGGTGAAATTGTGGAGAAGCCACTATCGTTCACTGTGGGGCTAATTAAGATGAAATCAAGATGGTCACCGAGAGCTATGTCAGGTCAGCCATTGATTACTTTGAAATAAAACGAACGCAACCTTCTCTTGCTTGCACCGTCTTGATGAGAACCTGGTCAGGGTTGTCATTTCATAAGATAGATTTTGGCTGGGGAGAACCGCTTATGTCAGGGCCTGTGAATTTGCCTCTGAAAGAAGTTATGTTGTTCCTTTCTGATGGGAAGGATCAGAAAGGTATCAGTCTAGTTCTAGGTTTACCTGCCCCTGCCATGAAGATTTTCCAGGAGGAGATGATTCAGACCCCTTCACTTTTTTCTGCATTCTATCTTAGATTTATGATGTGATTTCTTGTGGATCTGCTTTGAGACATTTGTAAAGTAAATCCTTTGGTATTCCTTTTACAGGGTGTGATAATCAATAAAGGTGATGTTTTGTGAGTTATTAGCCGTTAACCCATCTTGTGAATTGGTGAAATATGCACGAAAGATCAATTTGGTGGATGAGCAACACTGCAGAGTGGAACAATAATGACTGATGAAGTTGACATCTAGGTCGTCTTCATTGCAGACTAATAAATTACATTCGGATTGCAGTGATCTAATTGGCCTTTTTACAGAGAAGTCATTTGCATCATGTCATATTATCTTTGAGGAATACCTCGAGTTCTTTTCTTCCGTGCATCCTACCAAACCCAAATACAGACTGGTCAACAGATCATGCGTAACAGAGTTTATTCTACAGAATTTATGCTGCAAACATTCAGATCCAAGATAGAATCACATGAAATTATAAGCACGCTACTGCGCTCTTAAAATTGGTTTTTGCCATGGTGTGTTTCAATCTCTCAAGCTAGTCAATATTAGCTGCAGTTTCCACTTCTTGTTTCAGACCACTGTGAGTGGAAAATAACAGGCTCGTCTTCGAACGAAAGAGACCTCAGCATGTCGCCCTCATCCTCTGACATCGAACACGTGACAAAATTCAAATGTGGATATTTAACACTGGGTCTGTGTGTGAACCGTTGCATGTCTGATGGGATCGTAGTAATGGAATCCATCAACTCATGGGCTGAAACAGCAAGGGCTTGCCTCTATCCATTCCATCATTCCTAGACAGAACCATTCTCAAATCCAGGAACCCGCCAAAGATTCATTACCCGCACAAGGAATTCGCTGAGATTGAAGACAGGTCTAACACCGCCAATGTCTACAAAAATAAGTAACTGCCGTACAATTCCTTCTGCATTGACACTGGAAAGATCGAAAAATTTAATGCCAAGGCAATGGAAAATGGAGAAAGGAAGAAATGCACGACTTTTTGAACTCTCTGCATTTTCATTGATTGCTGGGCTCTGAATATGCTGCCTGAACAACAAACCAGGATGTTCTTTGCCATCGACGTGTGTTCTGAATTAGAGCCACCGCTTCCCAGATGGTACCTTGGAAATGGAGTAATGGCAGCACACTCGATTTTTCAGGGATAAACCGCTTTTGCTCACTGTGGGGCTAATTTAAGATGCAATTAGGATGGTCACAGGTAGATAGATCAGGTCGGCTTGATTACTTTGAAATAAACCGATTAAGGGTGTCCCTTGCTTGCACCTTCATGGTTAGTACCTGGTCGAGGTTGTCTTTTCATATGACGGATTTCGGCTAGGGAAAGCTGCTTATTTCCAGGCTTGGAAACTGCCCGAGAAGGAAGTGGTTTTTATCTTTCCTCATGGGAAAGACATCAATGGAGTTCTAGGTGCTATGAACATCTTGCAAGAGGAGATGATGCGGTTATAGATATAATTATGACACTTATCACTTGATGCTGCTATTTTCTGCGTTTGATCCTAAATTCTGACCTTTTTTCTTTGGGGATCTGTTTTGAGACATTTAAAAAGTAAATCCTGTAGCATCTACTCGAAAGGGTTAATCAATAAAGGGAGGTTCTGTTGTTTATTAGCAATTAACCCATGTCATGAATCCACTAGCTTAAGAAAGAATCCTTGGATTACAAACTACCAAAAGAAAGAACAAGTTGAACGTATTTGAAAGATCACAATGGCGGATAAGCAACGTTACAAGATGGAACATTGATAACTGTTGATATCGACATTAGCACATCTGGGTTGCAGTTCAATCCACTACGTTCGGGTTGCAGTTCAATCCTGTCACATTATCCTCAAGAAGTATGCCAACTCTGTGCATTCTATCATAACCAAATTACAGTTACTTAAAGCCAAGATGAATCACATGAAACTACAAGCATGCTATGGCTCTCTCCAGATTGGTCTTCCCGAAGGTGTGTTGGTCTCTCAACTAAAGTCAAAACTGCACATGATGCCGCTGCAGCCTATGCTTCTCGTTTCGGCCGGTTGCGAGTGCGGGAAAGAACAGGTTTTTCTTCTAAAGAGACCTCGGCATCATCACCTTCATCTGCATCCTTTATTGCTTGATTGATTGCAAGCTGGATTAGAGAAATGTAAATTCTGTTACACTAGGGTGAGCCTCTTCATAAACACAGATAGAAACATCAACAGACTATCTTAAAAAGTTCTTTGTATGGTTTGTTCCAAGTGACGGATCAAATCAACATGCTGGTCTTCAACCATCAAAGATATGAAAACCCACATCTCTATGTAATACAAGTGTTCACCCTCTACAAGGACAAAGGACCATCTAAAAACATGGAAGAAAGAAGCGGTCGCACACTTTGTCTGGCATTAAAATTGTGAAGGTAAAAAAATTTCATCGGAGGCTTCTCCAAAATCTGAGAAAGGTTATGATTCCTATTGCTATTACCATACAGAAAAGAGCAGAGAGATATCCAAAAGGTAGCAAAAGCTTAGATGAGACAGTAGCCCAATGTAGACACGCAATCCTGTCTGCAAAGCAAAATTTCTGTATCTCAAGGTAGCAAACTCAAAACAAAGAAAGGAAAAGCAGACTATGTTGTTGCAATTCACAAACTAAAGTATATCCTTATTGGTTCTTCTATTTGCTGGCAACTTATTGTTGTCCTTTGACGTGCAAATTAAGGTGATAGCAACACTTGAGTAGTTCGAATATAGCAGAATTAGCTGAGAATGACTAGAACATATGCCAAACGAAAAAGAGCGAGGAGTTTTGTTATGCGGGTAACATTAAATCCTCGTGGTGAGCAGCAAAGCTGTCAACCAATCAGCTAAAGCTAAAAGATAAGAAACACGAGTTGCACCATTGCCCAACAAAACATGAATTGCCCATTTAATTTTACACTGTAAGAAGATTAAATCTTCCATTTCCATTCCCGCAAGAAATGGATGTCATCAGCATTTTAGCAACTCTCCAATATAGAAGAAAATCTGAAAATTACATACATACAGTCGTGCGAATTGCAGTCTTCCACAAGCAGAACAGAACCGGTTTCACGCGACACCACACCCAGAAAATGGCCAAGACTTCACTCAAAAAACTCGAAATTGATTCACGATTAGAAGGTTTCGTCCCTCGGAAATCGAACTCCGAAGCGGGCTTCAAATAATGAAGCTTGGAGAATGCTCCTCGAGGTCACTCGTTAAACCAATTTACAAAAGTTACCATTTTTAACACACTGATTTCCTCATACCATCGACACAAGTACTTCAACAATCCAGCGAAACAACAAGCATTTCGGAAAGCCATCACCTCCACACAACCGGGAGAAAAAAGCAGCATGAAATCGGGAGAAAAACGAGCTAAGAATCGAGGGAAAGGGAGCATCATCTACCTCCTCGAGGAAGTCCCTGTCGAGCTTATCGGCGATCTTTATGGAGGCGAAGACGGTGACGACGAGGAGAGAGCGGGAACACGAACGCGAACACGTAGCTGCTCCCGCTCGGGCCGGCGGCGGCCACCAGCCGGGCGCCCCTGCCGGCGCGGCGAGGCGTCCCGCCGGCGCCGGGGAAAACGACCGGCGGCGAGACCCGCACGTGCGGGGGCCCGAGGGGCGCACGTGCGGGGGAGGGCGGGGGGGGAAGGGGAACGGCAGTTGAAGCAGGGGAGGAGGCTCGCCATGGCGGTGGCGCGGGGACGACTCCGTCCGTCCGTCCGTCCGTCCGTCGTCTTATCTCTTCATTTTTCACAGAGCGCGCCACGATGCCATTTTACCGAAACGCCCCTAGCTATACCCGACGCCGTTCTACATTTTAGAAAGACACCAAATTTTATTTGGGATAATGAAATAAATAATTTATGAATCTTAGTTTAATATGCAACATGATTCTTAAATTTTTGCTCGATATGCCATGTAGTTCATGAATTTTTAAATCTGTTTCCCTAGATTTTGATATAGTCGATGAACTATATTACGCATGTACCAAAAGTATAATTATTACATTGCATATCAGGTCAAAATTCTAGAATCATTTGTGTTATTTTTCCATAGCATATGTCTCTTCACTCAGCTAGCCTCAATCTTGGCCACGAAGGAGCTCCATGGCTTGATCTTGAGCAAGAGTTGTCATCCCCATGTCTCGCACACCTGCATTGCAAGGGCATTCGCGCCTGGCTGGCCGACGATGAAGATGGAGGATGAATTGGTGCTTTCTGAAGATTTTGCACGATGGTGATGCTCAGACAGCTTGGACGTCCGCGAGGACTTTGAAAATTTTCATGGGCGAAGAGGGGAAGGAGGAGGTGGAGTACGGTGAGGAGAGTGAGGTGAGATTTATTGGCGGCCAGAGCCATTATGTTGACATTCCATCTATCTAAATACATTTAACATTTTGTCAAACATTGTGCAAGTTATTAAAAATCCCATTTTTATCCTTTCTGGCCCATATCCTATTTGACCTCATCATATCCAATAAAAAGGTCTGGACTTAGTTTCAATTTATTTAGTTAACACAAAAATATTAACGACCCACTAAAACACTCATACTTAAAATTAGGAAATCAAATTTCTAATTTTAAATAGAGGAAGTCATTTTCCCAAGCATGACAAGTCTTTTGGCAGAACTCAAATGGTACAAATGATTCCAACTCTAGGATGAAAAGCCACACTGGGCTCAAACACAATACCTTTTAACCCAGATGAGATGCAAGCACCTAATAACATTCAGTCATATTTTTCAGCATGTTATTAAATAAATGAACACTAACTATCTTCTGTGGAAATGATTTTCGACAGAAAGTATTTTCTTTTTTCATGAATCTTTTTTAGAATAAACATACCATAATTAAATATATGAATTTTTATGGGAAGCAATGGAGTTATAGAATTTAGTAGACAAAATTAATATTGCATTTGTAAAATTACCATCTTGCATTACTATTAACACGGATCAAAAGTTCATCCTCGAAGAATTTTCGTGGTTTTCTTTTTTTGATAGTTTCCTTATCTCGATTCAAGCGAGCTTCTGAAAATGCAATTTCAGTGAAAAGGAGGGGAATATAACAAAATGGGACAAGTAGAAAAACCCCAGCATCTGTCGAAAGACTTGCTGGAATTGGAAACTCTAGCAGATGATGAACACTTGAACAGCACATGTTTTTGGCCAATAGATTCTTGTGTTTGATGAGCCAAGCGTGTTGTGTGATGAATGATAGCAAGCTAGCTTGACCACTTTCCAGTACTACCGACTGGCTAGCAACTACCCAATAATACACAGTGCGCATCTTGGACAATGAAAAAGAGACGGGCTGAATTAACACCTCAGTTGTTCACTCGTTATGATAGATTCGGGAGTTGCGAAAACGGAGAGCTTCATCTTTATGCTGGTATCAGTTTTTGCGGCAGAGTCTACATTAATATGCACGGGATGTGGTCGATCTTCGTCCATTCTCTTTCGCATTGTTGCTCGACCAGGGGGCAGCCACTGACTTCCAGGCGTGAAAGAGTGGCGGGAAGCCCCTCGACGGGCAAAGAGTGGAGCTTCCGACAATCTTTAAGCCTAAGATCTTCCAGGGATGTCAGGTTCTGCAACCAGTTAGTTCGAAACTCCAGGTTCGGAAGCCTTTCCAGGTGAAGGCTGGTGAGAGTGGGAGGAAGCATCCACTCGGGGAAAGTCGAAAGAGTCGAGCATCCCCCGGTTACTGATAATTTCTCGAGCGAGTTCAGTCTATGGAAGGCCCAGTCGGCCAAGGGGCTAATGCTCTCGCAATCTTTGATCTCTAGGGATACTAGTTTGATGGGTAAGCCGCCTTCTGGGAAGGACTCAATTCGTGGACAGTCTGAAATGCACAGTTCCTGAAGAGCAGTCAGATTCTGCATTTGCTCTGGCAATGCCCTGAGGTTCTCGCAGTTCTCAATATGGACCCTTTTGAGATTGGCCATGGGAAGTCCTCCTTCAGGGAAATATGTCAGACTCGGACACTTTTCGATTTCCAAATAATCAAGAGAAGCCAGCTTGTGCAGGCCATTGGGTAAGGACACGAGACTTGTGCAGTTGCCGACACGAAAAGATTCGAGAACCATTTCACCATCTTGACTTAGGATGTCGGCTACTGACTCCAGATTCGAACAGCTACAGATGGTCAGCGTCTTCAGTGTGAGCGGTAATTGGCCACTCGGGAAGGATATCAGAGAGGAGCAGTCGAAGATCTCCAAGACCTTGAGAAGGACATTGTCCCGTAGCATTATTCCACGGGGAAGCGACTCCAAATCCGGACAAAGGTCGATAGACAACTGCTGGAAAGAGGTGGGAATGACTTCACCTGTTCTCGGAAAGGAGGTGAGGGAATAGCATCCGCTTATGTACAGATACTCGAGCGATGTATGCCTGTTATAAATTATCCCTCTAGGCAGGGACTCCAGGTTGCATCCGCGAATTGCCAGTCCCCTTAGCATGGACGGAACATTTGTCTCGGTGAATGATACAATTGCAGGGCAGTGCTTGATTGTCAACTCTTGAAGAGATGTGAGACTGTGAAGCGCGGCCGGCAGAGTCTGTAGACTATGACAATGCTCCAACTCCAGATACTCAATATCCTTCGGCAGATGTTGCTCTTTCTTGGTCAAAGCAATCAATTGTGGACAATAGCGAATTACCATACTCCGAAGGGAAGTCAACTGTTGAAACCCACCATCATCTTCGCACAAATAGTTAAGATCAGTGCAGTCCGTGATATTTAAATGCTCGAGCCGTGTCAAATGTTGCATCAGACCCGGGTTGAAATGAGTGAGATTTGAGATCTCACTGATTTGCAAGGAGAGAAGTGAGCTCATATCGAGGGCGGTTCCAAGTGATAATGCGTCACATCCTTTAATGTCTAGTCGACAGAGCAGAGGAAGCCTTGGGAGTGGAGATACCAAGAGCTTGCATTCATGAATCACAAGTTTCTCCAAGCAAGGAAGATGGTTGGATAGTTTTCCTTTTAGATTCTGACATCTCTCAATATAAAGCTCGCGAAGGCTCGGGAACGCTACAATTCCTTTATCATCTAGAGAACAAGACCACTCCTCCCACTCCAACATGTCTTTGAAAATAAGTGTCTCCAGCGAGGGAAAAGGCTTGCCACGAGATAAGGCATAGCCATAAAATTCCACACCAACGCTCTTCACAGCAGTCAGTCCCTCGATGCAGAGATGTTTCAGCAAGGATAGCTGAGCCAATGGGGGTAAGCACATGCATCTTCGACAATCTGTGAGGCTGAGAAACACCATGTTAGAGAAGGAAGGGTCCCCCAACCAAGACGAAAACCTCGTGCCTCCATAACTTCTTATGTCGACCTTCTTTACTTTCGAATAAGGTTGTAGCATCTCAAGGACGGTTATCTGAACATTTTCGTCTTGCAATTCAAAGTTGCTGCTCCATTCCATTGTCAATGTGGTCAGGTGCTTCTTATTTGTCAAATTGGCCCTCCTTGCATCCCAAGCATCTTCAACGTTCTCCAACCTTGATAAGGTAAGCGCTCCATGAAGATGCACCATATCGCGCAACTCTCCTATGTCAGAACCGCTTTTAGGGCCCACAACAAATTCAGGCAAAGTGTGAAGATTTCTCAGTCTACTCATATGCGAAGGCATGCACGATATTATGCTCCCGCTTATATCGAAATAATGCAAGTTAATTAGGTCTGTCAAATCTGTAGGCAACTCTTCAAGAGAATCACAATCATTTAACATCAGTGTCTGCAGGTTGTATAGAGTACATACAGATTGAGGTAGAGATTTAATGGCAGTGTGTGAGAGATTCAGGTAACGGAGATTTTTCAAATCACCGATCAAGTTGGGTAGCTCAGTGATGCAATAGCCACTCAAAGAAAGCACCCTCAGGCATCTCAACCTAGGCAAAAGATCTGTGACCACCTTATTGCTTAAGTAACAAAATCCGGTCTCATATGGAGACAACGGCAGGAATGTCCGCAACCACTCAACTTCCATTAAGGATTCGAATTTCTTGTACACGTCATATCTACCACGAGGATAGGAGAAGTGACGAGCCTTTCCCGAAAAACCAGTTGGCTTTTGCAGCCCTGATCTACCCTCGAAGCTTAGGCGCATCTTTCTCGACACTAGCTGAGCTAAATCATTAATCAGGTCATGCATGACGTACCGTGATTTATCTGCAGTTGACTCCTGGAAAAATGATCTTGATAACAGATTATTAAAGTACTCCACACCTAGATCTTCCATTCTTTTATTATCTTCTCCTTGCTGAACGAACCCTTCAGCCATCCATAGCAAGACTAGCTTGTCTCTGTCAAATTCGTAGTCCTTTGGGAATAATGAACAATATGCAAAACATCGCTTTAGATTTGCAGGAAGGTGTTGATAGCTCAACTGCAGAGCAGGAAGGATGCTGTTTCTTCTTGTTGGCAAATCCCAGAGATTACTATGCAAGATCTCTTGCCAGTGGTCAATCCCTAACTTGGAGCCAAGAAGGCTTCCCAAAGATTTCGCAGCCAAAGGCACGCCTCTGCACTTCTTCACAATTTCTCGACCAATAACTTCCAGCTGATGACGAGTTCCTGAGTCAGCATTTGGAAAAGCATGTCGAGAAAACAATGACCAACAAGCATCGTCTGACAATTCCCTGAGACGATAAGGCGCGCCGGTATTCATAAATGACAAAGCAGCTTCATTGCGCGTTGTGACCATTATTTTACTTCCACGAGCACCAGCAAGCAAAGATACCATTAACTCGTGCCAATTCTCATAGTTGTCATCCCATAAGTCATCTAAGACGACGAGAAATTTCTTTTTACTTAGCTTCTGTCCTAAGCTACTCTGTAGTAGCTCCAAGTTCATGGTTTCCCACGACTTCTGAGTGGCTGATTCAAGAATTGCCTTTGTTATCCTTACCATATCAAATTGATCAGACACACAGGCCCAAGCTTTCACATCAAAAAACTCATCCACCCTTCTGTCATTGAAGACAAATTGAGCAAGCAGAGTCTTACCAATTCCACCCATCCCCAAAACAGGGACTACAGAGAACTCACTAGTTTGCCTTTCACAATCACTGCCCAAAAGTAACCTAATTATTTCTTCTTTGTCATCATCCCTACCGAAAACACGAGACTCAACGAGTAGTGGAGTCGTTGGCATTCTTCGCGTGATTCTAAACTTCCTCCCACCTTCACCTTTTAGTCCAAGCAAATCTTTTTGTTTTGCAATGTATTCTAATTTATCGACAATTTCCATTATCTTTGACTTGATCGTGTCATCAAATGATCTAAAAGGAGGTACCAAGTTCCAATTGCGCACCTGATTCCTCGTGTTTTTAGAGCCGACTTGCAACTTGCATCTCAATGCTTCCGTGGCCAACACATCCAATATGTCCTCAGCTTCATAGGTCGTTTCTTTAAGCATATCTAGCCAGGTTTCGATGGCCGGATTATCGTACTGCTTGTCCTCTGCATCATCAAGAACAGCAATGTTCGTAAAATATGTAATCTTCAGCTTTTCAAGGAGGAATTCATCGATGTTTGAGCGATGAAGAAACTCCGTGATATCTCCAGACGTTAGCTTGTCAAAAAGCACCTGCAGGGCCGGAGAGAGAACTGCTTCCCACCAAACCATGTTTTGCTTTGGCTGCGGACGCAGAACTGAGACAGCTAAAGCGAGCAGGGTGACAAGTTGGTGTCTTTTCGTTGATATTTCCAACTTTTGCTGAAAGTTGACTCTAATCATTCACAGTTTCTAGTCTTCTTGCTTTGGTGGCAATGCCGGCAAAAGACCAAAAAAAAAAAAAAATCATTATGGCTAGAAGTTGATTAATTGTGCGACTTTGAGTCTCCATACTCAACTTTCCACAATGAACTCCGCCGCCTGCTATGCCACCCACCATTCTCCTTCTATCCACTTTTGACTCGTTCACCGAAATTGCAAAATGCAGACAAAAATTGAAGTCCGACGAGGACAAGGAGGGTCGCCGGGCCAGAAGGCCTAAAACATGGAGCAGCTTTTTGTAGGCTTTTAAGATGGTAAAGGGGCAGGAATACACAGACCTCTGCATATTGAACAAGAGGAGAGCTATTCTGAAATATATATGTAAAAATTAAAATAAATTCACGGAAATACCTTTTAACATAACGATAATACTTATTTTTACTCTCCTAATGGGTGACCATTTGAGAAGGTGCTCGCCCGTGATATCACCTATGGTGGACCTGTAATGACCTACTCTGATGAGGGCAAGGAGTGGTCATTGAACCAACGGACTTAAACGAGAAGTGGTTCTTGATAAGTTTCTAAAATAGTTAAGGGGTTAGGAATTAACTGAATTGTGCATTAAATAAGAAGAATGATTATGAAATATGTACGCAAAAACTACAATAAATCATGAAAGTGCTTTTTGACATAATGGCAGTACTTAACTTTGAAACTCCAAAGTTAATTATGCACACATGCATGCACTTTCATAATAAGTGATCTTGAGTATGAAATAGGTCAAAGTAAACAATATTTCAAGTAAATTAAATCCCGGACGTCACATCATGCCTCCTCTAATAGCTAGATGGTTGAAAACTATATTCCTTTCAAATTTTGAAGAAAAACGAAAAAGAAAATAGTTCGGGACCCAAAAAAGAGGACAACCTCCGTTGACTTTTTTGTTTTGGTTGAAATCTTCGTTGACTTTGATAGCTAGGAAAGGCTTAGCTCGTCTTCCCGTCGCTTGTCTTATCAATTGATGGTCATATTTCGGTTTTATATAAGCTCGTCCTGTTTTAATCTCAGCTGGATAATATAGAGATATTGCACGGTAATGCCCGATCTCCTGATGCAAAATTTGGTATAGCTGAAATGCTTCCAGCGTCTTCTTTCTTGTCACTAGTAAATCACAGCGAAGTCAAAGAGGCAACCAATAATTACAAGGGAAACAATCTGAGCATCTACTTTTACATGTAATGAAATATAGTTACATCACTTCAGTTTCCACTGAGATGACTGCATCTCAGTTCAAAACAATGCGTGACTCACAAAGGCCACTCGGATAATGATCGGGAAGAACCAAAGGAGACAGCACAAAAGTAGATCATGTCACACCCGCCAGAACCATAAGCTAGCAAATTTTGTCTCTTGATTCTTCCTCTCAACCAAAAACTTGCACACGAGAATGAGAAGCCGTGGCAGCAGCAGAGGCAACGATCACCATAGACCCGTTTATACACTAATATACTTCATCCATGATGTATCCCCCTAGTCCTGGGGGCGATAGCGGTGGGACGGCTGATGCATGAGAAGCAGCAGCACTGGCTTCAATATCCAAGATCTTCCTTGCAGTTGAGTGGTGTTCCATGCTTCTTCCAGCCTTTCTCGATGGTAGGGATTCCGAGGCAGCTGCTTTAGATGAATTACCACCACCAATCATAGATAAGAACTTGTCTCTTGATAGAACTGATGGGGCGGATGCAATGACAGAGCTGAAGACACCAGATTCCCTCAGGCCTTGTATAATAGCCTGATGTAAAAGAGATCGCACCAAATGGATTCAATAGAGAGAAGAAAGAATTTAGGAGGAGAAAAAAGACTGTCGATTTGAACTCCAAAAGCAGAAAGCACGTTTTTTTCCCCAAAAGTGGGGTAAGGTTCAGAGATTTACCTATGCAACTACACTTTATCTAGTATAGATCCACCTACTAGACATTAGTTGTTAGAGCATATAAATGTGTCCAGCATTACAAAATCCAAACTTGCTCTATCATCCCCCACCCATGTCCAATCTTGACAAAGTATAATTAGAGATAAGGGCAGAAAGCCTTTTTTATAGTACTATTCAGTAGAGAAAATACTAGAAATGATGCTTACCATGGGAGCATATATACGAGTTAGAATGCCTTTCCTTAGGAGTTTTATCTTTATGTCTTTGTCACCCCAGACAACATGTTCATGATACCTAAACCAAAAATCACATAATTTGCCAAAAAGAGCCACTCGATGTGAGCCAATACTATTGAGCAGACTGATCCTCATCATATTAAAGTTGAAGCGTCGTTAAAAGAAATGAGACAAGAAAAGAACTGAATGGTATCCAGGTGTTACCAGTTTAGCATTTCATCCTCAGTAGCTGTCGAAGCAATTATGAATGCCTGCAGCATTTACATTTGCTTCATCGATCAAAAGGAATTTCACAAACAGATTATTATAGCATAAACATAGACTCTACAGTTCAACCACTGGATAATTTTTCATAATACATGCAAATTAGGATGAGAAATAAAGACTTGTGACTACATTGGACTCCCAGATGTTACCAAGTTATAGAGAGCACTTTTTACCCAGCATCATCATAATACAAGACAGATGATTTTCCATTTGAGCAAAGTTCATTCCTTGCTGAAAATCCCACATCATTTGTGCGCACGTGTGTGTAGAAGCCTTGACACTTAGGCGAGACATAGCTTATCACTATGGAAGCTTATTTGTTGCTACATGGGTCCAATTTAAATCAAAATCAATGTAATGGCCTCCTACAACTTGTGGTCTCCCCAAAAGTAAATAAGAGCCAGTTACGTCTAAATGCAGCTCAGTTTCACCAGCCACCCACAGTTCACTCCTCAACCCAACAAAAGAAGAAGAGGGAAAGAAATGTCTATATGAGAAAACATACATGTGAAAGAGAGAGAGAGAGAGAGAGAGAGAGAGAGAGATCACTCACTGATCTGTCAAATTCTAACATGAAGCATCTTTTAACATCTTCCTTTGTGGGCTTGCAGCCGCACCTATCACGCCTAGAAGTCAAATCTGAGAACTTGGCATATGTGTAATGAAGAACAGCAGCCTCTTCCAACTTGATCTCACTAACAGCCAAAGCAAATGGCATAGTTAAATTCTACCTGAACAGATACCAAGACTTTGTGCTAAAGATTTATGGACAAATAGACAGATGACAAATAAATCCAGCAAACATCCTTCATTATATATTTTAAAAAACAAAAAAAAACTAGTAACATCAGCCTACTGACGCTCAAGGAGCTGGATCTGTAGATAAATTACCCAAACAACTGTACTAACATCTAGAAGGAAATAAAAAAAAAGTGAGATGCATTATTTGCAGCCTATGAAGTAGACTGCCAATCAAAAGCCTAACATTTACAGATAAGAGCGCCATACTTGGGGGTTTTCATGTAATTGTGCCATCTGTGTGCTCCATTAGGTCGGAGATGATCCTGAATTCGGGCAGCTGCTTTTCCATTTCCATAAGTCAAGAAGTAGTTTGGATTACCACGAGTCGATTCTTTGTACATTCCAAAGTAAGTATCTTTCGGAAGATGGTCATAATTTTTCTTGAACATTGAGACCTGCTCAGCAGAGTTCATATACAAATCAAAAGAAGCGAATATCTTTCACAAACATCCAGAATTAGCTGGAAATATGCTTTGAATCCTCCTGTTTAATGAGCAATGACAAACCACTACAATTATGACTGCGAAGTTGAAAACTTGTGTCTTCATGGAAAAAAAGGGCATAATGTTTGAAACTATACAATGTAAACTAATGAAGACGAAAATCATAGATTTGATGGTAATGGACAATTTCAACAGCTTTTTGACTAACAGCAGTCATAAAATTATAATGCCACAGTCTAAAAATACAGACTTTGTTTATTACTGCAAAGTTGAAAACTCATGTCTTCATTGGAAAAAAGGGCTTAATGTTTGAAAGTATACAATGTAACGAAGACAAAATCAAAGATTTAACGGAAATAAACAAGTAACAGCATTCTGACTGACAGCAGAAATGAAATTATAATGCCACAATCTAAAAAAGACAGAAGAGTAGGAATTCAGGCACAGCTATGGCCTAAAATGGTGAACACAGACTTTTGGATAAGATATGAAGCCAACATCAAGAAACTTTGAGTGTGATAGAAGCATTTACCTCACTGAAAGGATCTTTGATGTCATCACGCTCTACACTGCTCTCCTAAAAAACAATCAGAGGAAATATCAATTATATTGGGCACCAGAGCTAACCAAAGGCAGCAAAGAGAAAGGTGAAACTTTAATATCTCTGTCCCTCATTATCTCACAACACAAATCAAAATCAATGTCAACCTGGAAAAACCACCCACCTTCAGGAGTTGGCTACAAATAAGTATGTAATAAAATAATAAAAAGAACTAAAAGAAGCACCTACAAGACCATCAATATAATGTCAAAACCCTTCACTTACATAGTTTGGAAATACAACCATGTCCACATTATCAGGAACATCCATCAGTAATTGCCTCAGAGAATATTCTCGTGCACCAGCAGGGTGCATCAGCTCATCTGTATCAAGATGAATTATCCAGTCCACTCCAGCATCCTGACGTTACACAAGCGGAGTCAGATGTGATTCTTGTGATAAAATTTATACAATACAATGCATGTAAATTGATACCCTTGCCATGACGATGGCCATCTCCATATTGAGAGATTGCTTCACAAATAGCTCATAATTGCATGGTTTGTAAAAGAAACTTGATAGCCAAGTCTCATTCCAGATTCGACTGATGGATCCACAGAAAAATAAGAACATAAAAGACAATTAGATTTAGAAAGGTCATTAAGTGAATAACCACTATACATAAACTTTCAACTTCCGAGGGCTGCCCATGTCATGTACACAGACCACAGAAAATATGTTAATTATGTAGTCAACGTATCTCAATTCAAAAGACAATTGCACTACACTAAACGAAAATATGATCAAAGTATGATAATAACAAAGAAGAAATAACAACAGAGGAAGGTTTATCTGCCAATAATCATCTCAGTCAGCCTGTTAGAGTGGTGTGTAACGATCCAACATTTAAATGGCAAATTTCACCTTTTAGCTTGCTGCTCCTCTAGCTCTCTTGTTCTGTATATCACTTTCACACCCTGCAAAAGCAGCATGTAATAAATGTTCACGCAGAACTGCCATACCATAAACTAAACAAATAGAATCATAACAAGTCCAGGGTTCTGTCAAGAATTCCTTCACCCCATGGTATATCTGAATGTTGGGTTTTCTTTATGTTGTAGTAAAAGAACATAATTGCCCCTGAGATCATATCTTTCTATAAGCACACTTTTCAATGCTTCACATGAATCTTAAAATCCAAATGATATAGATCCTGAAGAAAAGGGGAAGAGAGATTAAAGCCAACCAAATTAAAGTAAGTGTTTACTTACTGGAATAGATTCAAGAACTTTGGATATGCTAGGAGATGCAGCCTTCCCTTCCACAAACAAAAAGAAGGTTGTGACTCCAATAACCTTATGGTAAAACATCCATGGCAGAATCTGATCCAAACCAGCTGAGGTGCTTGTTGTTATGCATATCTACACAGTAAAAAGAGAATCTGAGAAGGTTGTCATATGCAAGTTGAAAATCCAAAAAAGCCTCCGCATCTACGGATGACAGCACATCGTCCATACATCTGCAATCATTTAACAGAGAATGGACCCTACCACACGATCAAACATAATGATAAAAATGCTCGCACCAACTCTCAGTTCTCCTCACCTAATTGACTCTCTGCCACAATTAAACCAGCCAGAATATTCACAACCTGAAGATCAGTAACCAGCACATTTCCCCCACAGTTCTCTGTGTTCCCTTATGACGTCTACCAATCACTCTGACAAATTAATGACACCAACAGTTTTGGTACACGTGCAGCATACAAAGTCCAAAAGGTATACACAATCCAATGCAGAAAAATATGGGCGAATTCAGCTGATGAAATTTTCAACTCTTTCATTTTCATGAAACACTTCTGGAAACTGTTCAGATTTTTCTTTTCCTTTTCGTGATGAGGGATCAAAATTAACTATATATGGAAAGTCCGTCATTAAAAATAATTTTTTCCTTTCATTCCAGTTCTGAACATAGAAAAGAGAATACCGCTACTAATTATCATCGGATGCACCCTATGACCCTAGATCAGACGCATAATTTGAAACCTATCGATCAATGATGTCAAGATACTCACATAGCAACGAGACCAATGACTAGTACTAGGAGTCACCGACACTCATTCAGACAACCAAAGCGAACCATCCCCAAGATCGACATCTCTGAACATCCAGAATGCCATATACGGCTAACGTACTCGACCAAAGAAAAAACACACACGCACTGAGACAAAAACAGAACCCAGATCGGGATCAACACAAGCAGCGGGAAGCAAAAAGAAAAAAAAAATTCAAACTTTCGCCTTCACACAGGAACAAATATCTTGAAAATGTCCGATCCGAGATCGACATCGCAAATCTCGTCCTCGAAATTCAAAAGCTGAACCTCCAGAGCACAATCAACGCCAAGATCAACGCAATCAAGCCAAACGAGGCTGGCGGGAAGGGAAAAAAACGAACCTTCGGCTTCAAACTGGCTCCGAAATCGAACTTCCAATCGCGGTAGTACGGGAAGGAAGGGGAGGCGCTGCGAGCGAGATGGGCGCAATCGGACGGCGACGAGGAGGAGGAAAGGGAGGAGTGGCGGGCGACGGAGGAGAGAGGGGAGGCGTTGTCCATGCCGGGGAAGAGGTGGGCGGATCCGGGCGGGGCCCAGCGGGTGGTGGGGTCGGTGACGCCGCCGCGCCATTGGAGGGCGAAGGCCAGGAGGGCGAGGGAGAGCGGGAGGAGCGTCAGCAGGAGGAGGAGCTTCGCGGCGAGTGACGGCGACGGCGACGGCGCCGAGGAGGAGGAGTTGGAGTAGTGGGAAGCCGCATTTGGCCGGAGCGAAGTGTGGAGGTGGCTCGGCATGGCGGACGCCGGCGGAGGAGCGAGGAGAGAGAGAGAGAGAGAGAGAGGCAGAGAAGAAGACGAAGACTTTTGAATTCTTTTTTTAAAACTATTTTTTATTTATTTGAGCAGCACCATCATGTTTGGTTGGGAAATTTATTAAGCTTAATCATCAAGTTATGTTTATTATTGTTATTATTATTATTATTATTATTATTAATTCTCTCCAATTTGTTCATGGTTTTGCACGTGGAGGATTTAATTCAAACTGGTGAAAGTGAGACCCCACGGCTTTCCATGTAAGGGAAACATTAACATTTAACTGGTTACATAAAATCATACAGAATATTAAAGTTATTAATTAGTGGGAAAATTGTCGACGTGATATAAAGAGGTTATTCACATGTATGTATTATGGTTATAGAAAGAGAAACATTTTTATACGATAAAATGGGTTTAATGTTCGGAACTGAATTATATTAGGATAATAATTGATTTTCGCATCTGCCTAAGATTAAAAAGAAATTGTGAGAGACTTATGAAATTATATGAATGTTTAAGAGATTTTGGAGTTGCCATTTTATCTATAGATATCAGTCATGGTTAATTTTAATGGCATTAGGTCTACTCTATAACAGATAGAGAGACAAAAGGTAAATAAAGAAAGCAAGTCTGTGATCGTTGAAAAGATCAGCAATTGTCTAATACTTTGAAAGGATAAATTTAAATATTTAATCCATGCAATTTGATTATTTAACAATAGAATGAAAAATGGATGAATAATAGATTCTCAAAAAACAGAAACTAGTTCTCTCCGACAATTAGCATAGATAGGTTGATATATTTGTGGACGAAAATCGAAACTGCAAAATTTCCAAAAATAAAATGGAAAATCATAATCACATCACTATCCCTAATGTCCATTACTCCCGTTTTTCTGTTTGTTTTTTCATTGTCCTCCCTTTCGATAAATACTTAAATTACAAGTGACTTTTTCATGGGGGTTGCATATTTCAGAAGTTTAGTTTTCTCATTTTGTTTTTTACTAGCAAAAGAGCATAAGCCCACGTGCAAAGAAACATTACAAAAGAAACTCTTCAATAAGTAACTCCTAAAGATTTAATCTAATATATAATTGGAAAAGCAAACTTAGGCTCACTTTTTAATCTTATTTAAAATTGTCCCAAATAAAATAATAAAAAGGGCATAATTGGCACATTACTCCTTCCACCTGTTCATGCAATAACAAGTTTACCATTTTTTTCTCTCTCTACAATTATCTCACCAACGTGTTTCGGACGGCATTGTAATAAAAAAAAAGAAAAGAAGAAGTAAAATTTTGACTTTTTATGAAAGCAATTAGAGGCTATCGTTAAATTTCAAAAAGTATGCGAGATTCATGGAATCGCTTTTTTAATTATCGTAATTTATCTTTTTTAATTATCGTAATTTATCTTGATTGGTGATCCTATATACTGCTCAATAATAAAAACTGAAAATGCATCTTAAGGAGCTGCGAGGGTTCATATAGGATGATTCATAAGAAAGTTAGAAAAAGTGACAAAATCCTAATTCGAAGATTTTTTTATTTTTTATTTTAATCTTTTCGCTATTTACACAGTACATATAATAACAACATATAATCTCCGGCAATCAAAATATGCACGGAAGTTCTGTCTACTTACGGAACAAGTTCCTAAGAAGGATTACATTTCTTGCCTATATAAAAATATTAATCTTTAAATCAAATATACCATGATAAACACAAGAATCTCAGGGAATAACCTTCTCTCTCTCTCTCTCTCATCGTCCAGAAAACCAGAGTGCAAAATCCAAACCCTAGCTTAGCTTCTTGCCCCCGTCTCTTTCTCTCTCTCTTCTCTCTTCTCTCTCTACAGTCGGTCAATGCTCCGTCGCGGCGAGCAGCCAGCGAAGGGCCTAAGAGAGGGTTCCGTTGTTAAATGCTCTGCTCCCCCTCCCTCTCCTCCCGCCGCTGCCCGAGTTTCATGTCTACCGCCATCGGCTTCCTCTATGCCCCCTCCTCCTCTCTCGCTCCCGGGCTCGCAAAACCCCTGATCTCCCATTCCTTTCCCATACGATTCGGGCATTGCCGGAAGTGCTGCTGGGGTGGTGATCTGGGATCCTTCGGAACTTACAGGGACGTCTGCGCGCCCCCCCAGAAATGAGTAATTCCAAGGTGCGTTTGATTTTTGCTGGGGTCTTGATTGCGGGGGGAGTGTGGGTGTGATGATTGACGTGAAAAAGGAGGGGGCTTTCTGAGTTTTTTCCTGGGTCTGGGGAGTTGGGTATTTTTCCTTGTTTGTGGGTTTCTGGAAAATTTTGTCTTTTCGATTGCTGCTTGTTGTTCCAAGTTGTGGGTATGTTTCGGTCGATTTCGAGTGGGTTCGATGACGGATGAAGATGCGTGGCTTTTGAGGTTGTGGGGCTGGATTTTGATGATTAGACGCAATTAGTGTGAGGACCCCGGATCGAATTCCCGTGCGTAGTAATTTTGTTTTCTTGTTTTGTACCCATACCGATAGGAGACAGTATTTTGATGCGTAATGTATTATTTGAGACGCTTTCTTCCGACAGAGTCTGTTTCTTGGAAAGAATGATACTGGGAAAAAATGTCACTCCCTTGAAAAATCATATATTTTTGGTGTATATTCACATGATCCTAGCAAAAAAATATGTATGAAGAACCATTATAATTTACTTTGTGAACTTTCTAGCTGGCTTATTTTAATCTGGATATGGTGTTTTCTTCTCTTCTTAATGCTTGAGCAGGTAGTTCTCTTTGGTTCATTCACTGAAGACGAGACTAAGTCATTGCTGCTAGGTCAGTCTTCCAAAAGTGCTGAAAAGGCTGCTGATAAGATAGAACGACGATTAGGTTCATTTTCCATTGTCGATAAGGATGATCAATCTGGCAGAAACGTGGATTCTTCGAAGGGGTCAATTGCTTTTGGGAGCTTAAAACCTTTAGAGAAACATGCAGAATCAGAGGTAGCGAACACAAAGAGCCATGAGCCAATAGCTTCAGATACTCCAATAGAAAATGGAAACTCCAATCAAATCCATGTTTCTTCAAGTAGTAATGGGGTGAAAGAAGTAGAAGTAGACAGTATTACTTCAACATCCCTAAGTGGATCCCTAAATGGAGACAGTCCCTCTAATCACTCTCAAAAGTCAATGTTTCATATCCTGGATGACGGAGAAGCAAAAGATGGTGACCTAACTTGTGCTACTGGGGATTTGCCACGGATGGTGTCTAATAGGGGAATTTTGAAGGAATCAAATGGGTCTGTCCCATGTTTGAAGGACATACTTCCACGAGGCTTAATTAATTCGGGTAACTTGTGCTTTCTTAATGCGACTCTACAAGCTCTTCTCTCCTGTGCTCCTTTTGTGCGGCTCTTGCATGACCTCAAGCAGCAAGACATCCCAAAGGTTTGTTGCGCTTATCTTAGTTGTTTACATTTACTGGAGCTGTTGCAGAGCTTTAACATGATGATGATTTGATGCCTCAGTTTCTATTAACTTTTCATTGCTTCAATTCAACTCACTGTGCTCTCCTTGCACGTGGTTAACTAGGTTGGCTATCCCACTTTAGTTGCATTCACTGAGTTCATCTCTGAATTTGAGATGCCTGCTGCCTCAAGCTTAAACAGAAAGGAACTCAATTCTCTGGAGACTGGAAGGCCTTTTAACCCTGCTATGTTTGGAGCTGTGCTGAAGAATTTTACTCCGGATGTGCCAAATAGCATGTTAGCAAGGCCAAGGTTTGTTCATTTTGCTAATTAATTGTTCAACTATTTTAGCAAATAGGATCGTTTATTGGCCTATAACTATTGCTTACATTCATGTTGCCTTGAAGTTCTGTCAATTGCTGTCTTCAGTGTACATATCTGAAGAATGTAATTCAAACACAGGTAAAGGGATTTGTTCAATGACGATGCATTAATCTCGGTGCCAGTGCTTTTTAGATGACTGAGTTGGATATGTCAATGCCCTAAGATTCTCTTACTTTTAAGATCTTCCTTGTCATGAGTGGCATATTTTGGTTGGCCCTCCTGTTTATGCAAGACTTCGACAGCATGTTTAAGCAATCAAGGTGTTTGAGATATAATGTCTAATTTGGCAAAGGAAAGAATTGAGCTTAGACATCCTGGTGACGCAAGAAAATGGCAGCTAGTATCCTGCTGAAAATAGAATGAAATACTTTTGTTATAAAAGATCTATTTCTAATTTTTTTTTTAAGCATTGCGTCAGTGATATAAAAAAATGTCTCTAAGTTGGTTTCTATTTTTATTGTTGCTGTAGGCAAGAAGATGCGCAGGAATTTCTAAGCTTCATCATGGATCAAATACATGATGAATTACTTAAGCTTGGTGGGAATTCTTTGTTACTTAATGGGGGAAGATCATCTTTAGTTTCTTCTGTGGAAGATGATGAATGGGAGATGGTTGGCCCAAAGAACAAATCGGCAGTGACTAGGACACAAAGTTTTGTCCCATCAGGATTAAGTGATATCTTTGGTGGCCAACTGAGAAGTGAGGTGAAGGCAAGAGGTAGCGCACTATATTACTGGTTTAAAGTACTTAGGTGCTTTCTCTAGGTCCTCGTATATTCATCGGATGCATTGATTACTGCTTTTTACCACGGTAGTTATGTTTAGAGATTTGATTTTTTGTTCAGAAGAAAGAAACTTGAGTTTGTTCTTTAATTTGATTCTATTCCATAACTGTTGAACCGCGATCTTTTTGGGCATTTTAGCCTTCTATCTGCTTGGCCGAGCTGAGTTTGAATCTAATTGGTGTTGGCAATATCTAAACTATGGATGGAAGAGCTGCTTCTACAAGCTGATTTTCTAATCTTGTTGATCATTATTTTGTCTTGGTCAATAAAGCACTGTCAAAGTGATAATTTGCAATCTTTGTGTCTCTGGTTCAGGGAGTAAAGCTTCTGCAACTGTTCAACCCTTTCTCTTGCTACATCTAGATATTTACCCAGAGGCTGTTCATACTATTGAGGATGCGCTTCGATTGTATTCAGCACCAGAAACTCTTGAAGGATATAAACCATCAGCAAGTGGAAAGGTAGTCTGAGCCAACAGCTCATTACATATTACTGTTTTAATCTTTGTTGTGGAACATGATATTTTGATGGACTAAAACTTTTTACGGTCATTAGATTTTGAAACCATATTGCTTTGGTTATGCATATTCCTCACAAAGCATATGTAACTCTTTGATATCACGTCATGTTAACATTATTGCATCTCCACTTTCTGTTCCTTTCTGCATATTGTTTTCTCCTTAATGGCATTACAAGTTTTCTTACTGGACTATGAGTATGATTGTCTCGCCTTTTCTGGTGCTGTCTGTAGGGTAGGGATGATTATTAATTATCATTGGTATAGCAGTCTTTGCAAACTCTAATAAGCTACTAGGTAGCATTCCCTGAAATTTTACTTTCATGAGATAGAATCAGGGAACCTCAAATGTCATAGGATATGCATCTGAGTTTTTTAATTAATTCCATTATTTTGCAGGCTGGTGTGGTGGCTGCTAGGAAATCCATCAAAATTCAAAGACTTTCCAACATGTTGATTCTGCACCTGAAGCGGTTTGGGTATGGAAGACAAGGAAGCACCAAGCTGCATAAAGCGGTGTATTTTCCTCTTGAATTGGTTTTGAATCGTGAGCTGCTTGTATCTTCATCTACAGAGGTGATGCTTTTCTCCACTTATCAATTTCATGTCTTAACTATTTTTTCTGTAATATGTTATATGCTGCATTCTTGTCAACTTTTGAGGTTTTGAATTGATAAATTATGATGCCTATTCTGTGTTGGCATCATCTTGTTATCCTAAAGCATTAGAGTGCCCTTAGAAAATGCCTTCTGATGGCTGCGCAACTCGAAACTAAATCTGTTCTTGCAATCATTGTCACAATCCCATTTCCTGACTCATCCTTTCATGCTTTTTTCTGATTCCTGACTACCTGTTTTGTCGTCACGGTCTCTCCAGAATTTTTGTTATGGTGCATGTATATGAGATATAGCTGTATGTTTTGTAAACCAACTTTAGGACCTGACAGCTAGGTGTTTTTATTAGTTGGGGTTCTTATGATCTATAACAAGTGGAATTGCTGTACTCTGCCTTTACAGGGCCGCAAATACAAGCTTGTTGCTACGGTAACCCACCATGGCAGGGAGCCCACAAAGGGTCACTATACTGCCGATGCTCTGCATGCTAATGGCCAGTGGTTACGGTTTGATGATGCATCTGTGACTGTTATTGAGACAAATAAGGTATTGCACGACCAGGCATATGTCCTCTTCTACAAGCAGGTGTAAAGGTGGAGAATGTTTATGGATGTCTGCACCTGTGTCAAAAGAAAGAGGCCTGCTGATTTGAATAAAGTTATCAGTTTATAACAAAGTTGTTACTATGTATCACTTGCCAAAAGGCATGGATGCCGCTGTGTACCATTGTCCATTTATGTTGGGAAACTTGAGGTGGTTCTTGGCCTCCCCTTTCTGATGATCTTTAGGGTAAATTGTAAATTTCTTTGGGGGGCTTGACGTACTATTAATGAATGGGAGCATGGATGAAATTTCTGCTACTTGGAGTAAGTTAATAGTCAATTTTGATATGGTTAAATTTTCTCCTTTTTTAAAAGTGGTGTTGCGGATACAGAATGAATTTTTTGTGCTTGGAAGGTTGTTAACAGACTATATTGAGTCGCTGAGGTTGGATGTTGATAATTGAGGTTGAGGACTGTTTGATAGTATCATTTTTGGCCTTCTACGCAGTACGATCTGGTAAGGTTTGAACTCAGTGAAATGTGATTGTGTGATGTCGGGTTTATGATCCGAACCGAACAGAAACTTTTGCAATATCTGTTTGTTTACCTGTTACCCAAACATTAAGAAGACCCGGCCCAGAAAGACCCGAAAATTTTGGGTCGGTTCACGTTGGTCCATTGGATTCTTCATGGAAGCCCGCCCCTTCAGTTTTTGTTATCAGGCGTCGATTTCTTAATTTTCAAATGAAGTATTAACCATCATTTAGGTTGCGGTGTTTCATATAACATGCCCTTAAATTGGAGCACAACTAAGTCTAGCGCCATTTCACTCTTGTTGTTCTCCTTGCCACTTGCGTTGTGATCGAGGTACGCATTGTGCAGTGCATTTTGTGAATCGAATTTCTCGTTAAATGCCGGCTAAGGTGGAGGTCAAGTCAGCTTGTCACAGCTGAGAAATAAAATTTTCATTTTCCCTTGAGGGCTAAGTATTATTGCTTGAACTTTTTGAATGGTCCCTCCAGATCTTTAGTAGCAGTAGACAAATGTGGATGATGGAGGAAGCCAGTAGCTGAATTCCCCTGGATATTTCTCAGTGGATGCTTGCTTTTTCTCTTAGATATTTCAAAGAACTGTTCTTTCTTGGGAAAAAGGCAAAAGGGCGGTCCAGGTTGGACCTCCTTTGTTTACTTTCTCTGGTATGAAAATCAGAAGCTTCTCATGAATAATTGAATGGACTTCCAATTAGCACGCCAGCCCCCACGATAGTTAAAATAAGAAGCCTTGTTAGAGCATGGGTTTTGTTTGGTAGCTTCTTTACTTTCACATGTATCAAAGAATCATTCTTGAGTTTGTTTTCAGAGTACTGTTATATGTAAACTACATTAAGAGAACAGAGGAAGTTGGGACTTTTGTGCTTGGCTTGTTTCCTTTGGCAGGAATCAAAGAGCCAAGCTAAACTTTTAGTACCTGGCGTTCCCTCCCTTTCTATAGGACATATTTTATGGTTTAATGGCGTGGCTAAAAAGCAAATTCCAAGCGGCTAGAGAAAACCTTGACAGGTTGTTGAACCCTACCGCCTTCTTATTTTTTGATGAATGAACCCAGCTGGTTCACTCCTTGAGGTTTCAGCAATCCTGTGATTGCTTAAAGATAAAGGATTTGGTTCTTAGACTTTTAGACTATGGGGGTCCTGATTGGAAGGGGTGGATTTGACCGGAGATGCAGAGAAAAGGAAACCATTTTCTGGGTATGAGGTCGGTAATTCCCTTCATTCATTTTATCATTCCTCATGATGAAATCGTGACAATAATGTACTAATTAAGGGAAAGGGATCAGAGATTTAATTGTAATTCCTCCTTGGCTTCGAAAACTTATTCTTGTTTAGTGATGATCTACCCTTGTCCAGTGACTATGCAAAGAGGAGTCATACGGTCCCTGGGATATTTTCTAATTGAAGTTTGTGATTGAATCAAATAAGCTCTCGAGCCAGGTAGAATCAATTTCATTTTAAAGAAAAATTGTCCGAAGTGAGTAGGGCTAGCTATCCAGTCTCCTCGAACATGAACAGTGTCGAAATAACATAACCAGTTATACTTGGTATAAATTCACCTTAGGTTGGGACATCTGCTGAGGAAAATCTGACAAATGACGGGAAAATCTTGTGAGACCAAGGACAAGGCGATATTCTTTTGGTCACAACTCTAAATTGTGTGTGTGTGTGTTTTTTTTTTTTTTTGGTCAAAACTCTAAATTGTGTTTGCTTGTGGCTTTTTAGCATCAATGTCTTTCTTATGTTATTGGTGGGGTCTCATTGTCATGGTAGGAGGAAGCAAAGCATGTTCCAGATGCCTGTTCGTTCTGGTATTATATTTTGCCCCAACTCCAAACGAAAAGGCTTGGTTGGAGAAGAAGAATCAGTAGCATAAATTAAGGAAAAGCTACAACTTGATCATGTAACCAAAGAAAGGATGTTATTCATAATTTGAACAAATCCTCAAAACAAACCGGTTTCATATACAGAGTATTTCAGAATTCTGTGACACCTGAAACGAGAAACAACAAACAATCCACACTTCACTGGTATGTCCTAAACTTTGTCCCAAACAAAGAGAGAAAACAAAAACGAATAGCAAAAACTGTATCTTCTTGAACCCTATCTATCATTAACTGTTGCACAAGGGAAAAAAATAACTCAAGACCTCCAAGACCCAGCTTCAGACTCTCGACAAAATGAATCGCGACTCTTCTTCATCCTTCAAAGAACTATGGACACGTCTCAAAACTAAATTGAAGCACTGCAGGCAATGAAAAAGGCAGCAGCAGTGCCTCATAACTTGCAGAAATCTGAAAGTTTTTCTAACACAAAATAGAGCTTTTCTCTGTATTCACTGGTGTTGAAGCTGTGTCCTCTTTCTGGGCCGAGTACTTGGGAACCCACCATACCCTCAAACTTTTGTCAAGACCACCACTATAGAGCATGAATCCTTCACCAACTCTGAGAGGTGATGCTTGCACACACTTTACTGGCCCTTCATGGCCACTGATCAGGCCAACCTTACAAATCTGACCAAAGGCCTCTCTCTTCCATATGGATATGCTTTTATCAGCAGAGCCACTGCACAAGTACTCTCCCATCAAGCACATACACAAAACAGCCATCTGATGGGCCTTTTTCTCGCACACCAGCTTCCAGCTCGCAAAATTACTACTTCCCTCCCACCCCATAACAAACCCATCTGACCCTCCTCCATAAACCCACTTCCCATCCTCCGAAACAATCACCGAATTCAGAGAAACATCCTTGTGGCCTTCCAAAATGCCCTTCAAGGAATGTGAGCTCTTTGTTCCCTCCTTGCCCCAAGCTTTAATTCTCCCATCTGCAGAAGCTGAATACACAATCCCTTTGCACGCCGCCAGCCCATTGATAGCATCATCATGTGCCTTTATGGACTCCAAGCACTTCAGATCCGATATCCTCCACACCTTGAGGGTCTTGTCCCAAGACCCGGAATAGATGAAGTCATGATGCACGGCCAAGCAAGAGATGCTATCTGCATGCTCAATCCACAGCCTCTTGTGATGCCTTCTTGTCTGCACATAGTTGCTCTGCTTCATGAACTTCCCCAAGTAGTCCTTCGTGGTGGGAAGCGTATCGACAAGCCTGAAAATATTCTCCGATCTCCTCGAGACCTTCCAAACTCTGATTCTGCTATCTTGATGTGCCGTGAACACCTTGTTGCCCACAGTCACAAGGGCTTTCACAGAGCCATCCCCTTGGCCGAACTTCGTGAATAGCTTCAGATCAGGCTGTTGCCACACTATGATGTCCTTCCCTTGGGAGGCACTCAAGATGAACTCCCCACACAAGGCCAAGCAAGAAACTGAACCCATGTGGCCAGACAAAACTGCCAACGGCTTGTGCGACTGAAACCCCGAAAAGGGGGAGCAAGGTAGCTGATATTTCGCGTCCAGGAGCTCGAACCGGCGCGAACTCGCAGGGCTTTCGTCGGTTTCGCTGCCGAGGCTGCTGCTGCTGCTGCAGCTACCGCTTGTTATTGTTGCAGACAACAGTGGAATGGAGACTGCAACATCCGGAACATTAAGAAGATCCATCGAAAGAAGAGGAAAGAACTTTCTCTGTTGATGTCTTAATACAGATATTAAGAAACACAACATAGACTACGTGGGGAAGTTCTGAGAGACGTTAAAGAGAGACAACTGTGTTGAACGAAGATGGGTAGGTTATATAAAGAGGAGTTCTCTAAAGTGGAGCGGAGTTGTAAAGGAGGAAACACACGGATTTCTTGAGGGAAAGGGTTTTGCATGATTTCCCTTTTTTTAAAAATCGTTATATCCAGGTGTGGGTGCAACGGCTACTTTGAAAAATCGTTACTTTACTCCACGCAAATTAGGTTACGAAGAAAGGGACCACCGCCCCCTCCTCGTTACTTTAGAATATTCCGAGAATTCGAGGTCAGGTCATGTTGGTCCGTTTTGGTGAACCAGTTGTCTTAGGCCTACCATGGGCCATGGCATGGCAAAAAGCAACAAAACTAAACAACGTCGACAAAAATAAATCTTTCAGAGGAAGAATCTATAAACAGAGTTTGTACAAAGCAAAGAATAAGCTATGGCGTTCCGCTTTTAGTCGTGATTGGCCAATGCTTTTTAGTCGTGATTGGCCTATTTAAAGCAGAGAATGCATATTCACATCCATAAGAGTGATTTGATAGGAATGAAAACTGACGTGCAGGCGACGACATGTTTATCGTTACGAGTCAATTGTCATCCTTAAACAAATCCAGAAGAGGAGCCTTAGTCGGCACCAATGCGACATTGCTTCTCCATTCAACATTAGGGGCAGGAAGATTCAGAGCTTCTTTTTCTCGTTCGTTCAATCTTTTATAATTCCTCGGTCGATCAATTGGCATCTTCAAACGGACTGGCCGTGGGAAGGTTCAAAGATGCAAACCGTGTCAAACACTTTTCCTGAATTTGGCGGAAATATAGAAAGAATAAGACACAAGTCAAACACCTCTCTGCAAATCTTGGATAAGATATGAACCCTTGAGGGCGACGCTCCTACCGTCTCCTCTACGTCCATAAACTATTTAGGGTTAGGTTGTTCAAGCCAAAATTTCATAATTTGACTAGATAGATGAACATTGGACATGACCCATTTCTTGATTTCATTTAGTCTTATCAAAGCTTATCCTTTCATGGGTTAGGTCATTCACCTGCAGGTCAAGTGAAAGTTACACATGAATTTGCGCTTGGCAAACCGAATGGCTTTCCCCCTTTTGGTTTAATTATCTCAACTAGACCAATTTATTGAAAAAGAAAAGATGTGTGAGGAAATCATCACGATTAGCGTTGTATCTTCTCTCTTAAAAAATTCAGAAATTTTTCGAAGCATCTTCTCATCCATCTAGCTAGTTATAACAATTCAACAGATTTTATGTGGGAATCTTGGTTGGAGATTATAGTATTCGACATAAGATTACAAGTTAGTGAATAGTGACCTAACTGATTATCAATTTTCCACATGGGTCACACCCTCTAGTAAATAAGGCATTCTTTTTCTTGGAGCTAAGCTACACCATTATGCACCTAATTTCTTTTTATATTCCTAATGATGGACCTATTTTTCCCTCTATTCCCCCCTTGGACTCTTCTCTCCTACTAATCAGGAATTGAGTTGGTACTTATAGTAATAGAATCGATTCTCCCCAGAAAAAAGAAAAAAAAAAAGATTGACCGACAAATCAATTACTTTTATTTCTTTTCTTTTTGTAAATGTATTATATATTATTATTGAATAATTTGGCATGGATTGTGGAGATTATTCAAGCTCAGAAATTTCAGGAGAGAGGTTTTGACTTTTCAACATAAGGACGCCTGCATAACTTAAAAGTTGTTCCACTGAAGAAATTTCATTAAACAAACGTCTCTCGTTTACCTTGCGCTCCAAAGTATTCAAAACATTCGTCCTAGAAACATGGTGGTCGGCTGTCTATTACAATTCCAAAGTTGCCTTAGACTATAAAACACTAATTCTATGTTTTGGAGCATGAACAAGGCACATGAAAGAATCATTTTACGGTTTTGATTAATAACACAGCCGCGTCATCATAAACTAATGAAAAGTTGTCGAATCTTCTTTCAATGAGGAGTGCGCGGTGGGTTTGGAATGTCTTTTCGATCCAAAAATGCTATTATATTCGTTTAAGAAACTATTAAACTCCTTTTAAGCAAGCATATCGTGATTTCCTCTCTCGTTCCGAGTAACAGCAAGCTGCTGAGAGAGTAACATGATGTATCAACCTATTCCAAAATTTGGGTATTTCATGTTATCCAGAATGCGTATGCTAGTGGTTTTCCATGTTCCAAGACTGCCATTGGTCGGGTTTTCTCTAAGTCAGGTCTAAAAGAGATGCTAATAGCATATGACAAACTTATTTTTTTGGTAGCTAGCGGTACGGATTTTTGTTTGTGCACTAGGGCATAAGATTCAATGCATGCAAAGAGTCGCATTAAGTCAGCAAACACCCCGCAGTCAGGTGGGTGGTTTGTAACGACAGAGACCTTGTCAGGGTTATAATTGTATGAACAGTACATAACAGTGATTAGCAGTTTGTTATTTACCATAAGCACTCGTTACCAATTGGCATAAGCAAAGTGTCGTTTCTTCTCTCGCATCACTTTCAACATCTTCCACTCCTACTAGTGTCATTAGCATAAGCATCTGTCTAGGTTTGGTAGATTTGGCGCAGCCACCAAGGGCCCTTACACAGGACAAAAAAAAATTTTGGGTGTAAAACACAGGACAACTTTTTGGAATTTAGGATAAACGAATCAAATGCAATCACATCCCTTAGATCACGTGGATCCCAGTAAAAACCATCACTCTCCGGTCTATGCTGGGTTAAAGAGCGAGAGAAAAACGGCCAACGAGATGGAAGGGCTCAACCCGGCCCATTTAAACACTCGAGTTTTTTACACTACTCTCTCTTCTCTACATTGGACTTGGGCTGACAAACAATACGATGCTGACCATATCAACAGAGTAGTAACCAAGCCAACTTCAGTAATCACCTTTATTAACACTTAAATATTCTTGAAGCAAGCACTGGGTCATCGGTCAGATTAACCTCACTAACGACTTCTGCTGATGAGAAAACAGTTGGAGCCAAAGCTGGATACATGACAGAGCAGAAATAGTAAGTGTTCACTTAAAGATTACCATTGCTTTGAACAGACAATGAAGTGGTGAGGTAGGCTTTGGTTGTCCAAAACACTGCTTCAGAACTTGAGATGCCAGCAATTTGCATTATCTTTGAAGCATTCATCTGAAACCGCTCTTCCATATGTGACATCAGAAGGCCGACAAGTCAAAGTAAGTCGGGACATATCAACTGAAGCCTTTCCTTTTCGTCCTTCCTCCACCAAGTGGAAGCCATGAAAAGGAGAAGTGGTGATCCTAAAACAGTTTCCCAATGTGTCGAATTCATTTGTGAACATGGCATAATGCATGATATTGAGATTGCTGCATACCTCACGGGCTTGTCAAGCAAAGCACCAATTCAAAAGCTGGAACCAAAATCAATCAGACAAGGAATTAATAAACTACTCGATCATTCATCGCTAGAAGCTAAGAAAGCTAGCTCTAAGTTTAATTAGCAAGGATCTGAATAAGTATACTTACATGACTGACAAAATATTTGGCAGCATGTGCAGTGAAACAAGCCCCAATGCATTTTTCTGTGGTTGACTCGGTGATCACTGCTTTACAAGGCAAAGATGCCAATCAAGGAAAACGGAGAAGGCACTAACAGAACAGAATCTAGTATCAAGTTTCATTCATTGGAGCCACACAAATATAAGTGAGTACATAGATCATCTGTGCAACTGTCCAATTATCTGACCTTTCAAAGCCATTGCATTGGAGGACAAGACAAATAGGTCAATAATGAAAACCACTGACGATGGAAATTCCCAGATCTGTAGCATCACAAATCCAAACATCAGAGAATTTATTTATTTATTTATTTTTATTTTTTTTTGTGTGTGAGGGGGGTGGAGAGAGAAGATGATCATTGTAAGCAGTGTTCCCTGGAGACTTGTCAAGCCCAAGCCTTACCATCATGGCTAATAGAGAAAGCTTGAAGTAGCTTGAAACAAGGATTGCGAGAGTAAAGTCCTTGTGCCTACGTGGTTAGGAAATAAAAGGCACATCAAAATCTCAAACAAATAACATATTAATAAGAGTACAGAGCAAATTTCAAGCAGAAAAAATGAGTACCTAATGCATGCTATAGGCCAAATACAACATAATAGCTTTCTCTACATCCTTGGATAATATTACATAGTTTAAAAGGAGTAAATATTTTATTTAACGATTGTCCATCCAATTAAATGAGCAAAAGCTCTCTTCATCTCATTTAAACATCCTGTGGCCACAATACAAGACAGACTTGTGGTCGACCCACTCTAAGACAAGGTTATAACATCTTCTTCCTAAGATAGAGGGGTGTTCATATCAAATTTATCATTTCTAGTGATCCACAAATGACACATCTTCAATGGGCTGAGTCATTCAAACAAAAGCAACTGTGCCTTAAATAGAAAGTGGATTAATTTTACAGCAGAAATGGAAGTGTTTTAGTCTTGACTATCACCTAGGTGAAGTATACAAAACTAACATCGAGGTTCACCTGGAAAATCCAGCCGGTATAGTGAAAGAGATTCTCGTCATAAGTAGAAGGAAATAAAAAAGGAAGAAGTTCCCAAGAAAGACATCCACCAATATCTGCAGCTTTGACAATGCCACTTCTTAAGATCTCAAAACAACTCAAAAATTAATCTATCCATTTAACACAAGTAAAAAAAAGACCTTTACACATGTCCAAGTAACAGAACTAAAGCTCAATGATGAATCCCATCCTTCCCGAGCCATTTCCAGCAACAGACACCTGTCTTGAGTTGCTAAGGAACTTTGTTCTTTATATGTATAGCTCGTGGACAAACATACCAAACACATTATGAGGAACAATCTGGTCAATGATTAAATCTTCAACATAAAAGGATACAAGCATCCAAAGCAAGAAAACCCAAGGCCGACTTCCACAACAAGCCCTGCCACGTCCATCAATGGATTTTTTAAACCCATATCAATGAAATGTTCACTTGCACCAGCACAAGAAACCAGAGCAACTAAAAGCAAGGTGGGCGTACCTTGCACTCCCCTGTTTCTTGATTGAGTACATTGCAAAGGAGATGTCTATATGCTTTCGGCTTGTGTAGAATCAAATCAATCAGCAGAATCTAACCACACAGAAACCTTGAATTACACTCATTTTACAGATACTAAGAAACCGAAATCAGCAGCAGAAAAAAAGAAATTCACCAGAGAGACTACTCACCATGAGTTCACATTCAATATACTCATCAGCAACTGCTTTACAGTTCTCCTAAAAGACCATAAATTGATGACCAATTCAGCTCATCCCACCTAAAAGAGCTCGTTCGAAAGGAGACGAGATGAAAGTCAAGAGCTTTACGCATTTCATGAGGCGAATGTTGCCGGGTGAGTACTGCACGTACAACTTCTTGATCTCGAATCCACACTGCACGCACCTGTACTCCATCTCTCGCCTTCTCTTTATCCCCAAATGAAATGTCAAAAAAAAAAGGTGAAAAATACAAAATTCGAGATCACCCAATATCGGAGATCGAAGAAGAAGCGAACCCGAACGCAAAAGAAATGATCTTTTTGGATTGGAACGATGGATTTCACAGGAGTTTTAGAGAGAGAGAGAGAGAGAGAGAAAGGCAAGAAAGGGTGATTGGATTATGAAGGAAGATCAATTACCGAAGTTCGAGTTGACAACGTTGGGAGAAGACTCGGATTGGGCCGGAGCGTCGGCTTGCAGCTTTTCCTTTCGAGTTCGAGCTCGTTCGTTTTGCTTGGGAACCAAAAAAAAAACTAAGTTTTTAAAAAGTACAGAAAAATAAGATAGATCAGTAACTAGGTTAAGAACCTAATCTAATTTTTTTTTAATTTCACTTTTTTTATAAAAAAAAAAAACTTACGCCTTGTGAACTTAGACTTTTGAAAGAAAATTAGTCTCAAATAATTTTTTTGCAAAGCATTTTTGAACTTACCTAATATATTAAATTTTGACAGGAAAATAAATAAGTACGTTTTGCCCTTTAAATTTTAGGTTGAGCCAAAACAAACACGCCCTAATAATAGAATATAGAGCATGGGAAACAATATATATATATATATATATATAAATATATATATATATATATATAAGTTAGAAAATACGCATATTAAGAGTTTGAAGCAAAAGTCACCCCCCTTACTTATTTTCTTATATGACTTCAAACCTCAATTTGTGAATGTGTCTTCTCCCCTATAAAAAAATGCATGAAATATTAAA
Organism: Eucalyptus grandis; assembly: GCF_016545825.1. Classification (NCBI taxonomy): domain Eukaryota; kingdom Viridiplantae; phylum Streptophyta; class Magnoliopsida; order Myrtales; family Myrtaceae; genus Eucalyptus; species Eucalyptus grandis. The sequence continues at coordinate 58,624,763 of NC_052618.1, read as the reverse complement.
TTATTCTTACTAAAATGTGCTTGTCACGCGATGTAACAATTTTAGTTGATTGTTGAAAAAGTCCATTGTATTTCCCAATCGGCATGGCTCAATCAAAATTAATGATATTATTTAATAACTTTATTTAGTAATAACCTTGATATGATCTTGAGATTTGTGTGAATTTTAAGAGAGTGAAATTTCCCAATGCTAGTACAAGGAGAGAGTGATGAAGAAGAGAGATGTCAAGAGGCACTAAGGGTTTGTTTGTTTTGCATAAAATATATTATTTGAAAAAAAATACGATTTCTTGTGTGACTTAAAAAAAAAAGAATAAACAAAATATGTCCAATGGCCAGGAAAATGTATAAATTAATTGTTATCAATAATAATTTTTATTTATTCTCGCGTAATAAATGCACTCTAAGAAATTGATTGAGCAATTTGATTGCTACATATTGATTTCTCTAATGAAGCGAAGTAAATCCATGTTATCGGCTTGATGGGAATGCAAACAAGTATATAATTAAATCATAAAAAAAAAATTATTAATAGACTTCTAAAAGTAGAAATCAATAGATAAGAAAAGAATTCATATTTTTATCATATTTGTCTAAAAATTTGGTAATTTTTGAATTATCTATCATGAAAACGTGCCTGTTGTCTTTATCAGCGAGTTGAGTGGATATGCAAGAGTATTGTCTTTTTAATCTTTTGAACAAAAATATTCTAGTAAGTAAGACATATTTTTAAAAAGCTTGAGATATCTTTTGTTTAAATTGATAATTTACGCAATGGATATTGCTGATAACCCTTTCTCACAAAACAAAAATCACTGCTTCTTATATTATGAGTTTGGAATTATATAGATGACTTGATAGACAATAAATTAACATAGGATCAATGAACACCATTTTGGCAATGGTATACGCGTGTATGTATTTTTTTTCATTGATTAAATTTATGTGAACCCAAATCTTGCTAATTCAATATCAACATGGAATTGTATTATCATATAGTGCTACTCGACTCAGTGAGTTAGTTATGAGTAGGTCAGCCAACCAATGAGCTAGCAACTTTACAAAACAAAATAAAAAAATCATGGGACCTATCTTGCTAAGGAGTAGATAGATAGATTCGTAGGTAAATGCTTTGAGTCCCATCCATCTCCAACACAAACTTATAAGTTAAACATATAGATGTGTGCACATAAAAGGATCCGCTACAGTTTGGATATGTTGAGAAACATGGCAAACGTTATTTTCATGTGTTATTCTCACTATGTTTTTTCCTTGAGCAACATGGAATATATAACTCAAGTTACATTGGAAACGGACAGATTATTCTTGGTCTATTTAGGTTCTCGCCTCTTGTCTGGGCTGCTTCTTCAACATCCATGGACTTCATGGGACAGTATAACCTGCAAAAAGTGGTCAATTTAGGATAAGGTTTACGACCGGGTTCTTGAATTTGAATGTTAAGCAGCATGCAGAAGCTAGAGAAACGAGTTAATCTTCCGCTCTACCTCCGCATTGCATGCCATGGCTGAGGGGGTTCCCGCAGTACCCCGCAACGTACACGGCATTGTCCATATCGAGCTGCTGCTCGACATGGTGGGACAAGTGCTTGCACGCGCACGACAAATCGGTGTTCTTGATCATGTCGCAACACCCTTGCGAAGGCTGCTCCCGCGGCGCCCCCTTCTGGACATAGGGCATACATTGATTCCATAGCCCCCGCATGTCGCCCTGGCATGACTGTTGAGCCATGACCCGTGCCTTGTTTTCGCCTGCGGTCGCAATACCGGCCATCACAGCCAAAACCACCGCCGCGGCGATATGAAGCTCGAACCTTGCCATTTTCTTTTCGCTTCTCTCTCGGTGCGTGCTTTTGTGTATGCTGTGCGTCTTGGGAGTGAAATTGGTTAGGGTTTATATAGGAGATCGAAAGGGAGTCGTGGGGGACTTGCCCTTGCATCGTTCCTTGAAAACTGTCAACTTGGAGGGACATGCAATTGGTGATGCTACGAGTGATGCTCTTTTAAGAAAATGGATGTTTTCATGTGACCCGCTATTTGGACCGGAAACGGACGTGAATTCATGCTCATGAGAAAAGTGTTCATTGGTCAATCTCAAGATTTTGGAATTAGATTGAGAAATTTTGTTCTCTGCATGATTACTCTACAAAATTATGGGCACGATAATTCCATCCCTCATGAGTCCTTAATCTCTTTCTCTATCACTCAGCTCGCTCAACTCGCCTCTTCATAGCATGCCGCCGCCAGTGTCGGCCTTCACACACTGTTGCCATCATAATTATTCGTCACTTGCCTCCACCCTAGCTCGCAAGTGCAGATGCCTCTGCCCTCGGCCACCACCCTTCGCTGCTTTTGGCTCTAAGCTTATGCCGTCATGATTGCTACATTTGAGGCCGATTGAGGTGGTTAATCTCAGATTGACCTAGGGCTGAGGTTGTGAGGTCTTGGCGACGACCTGCGTCACCAAGCATGAGGTGGTGCAAGCAGAGAGAGGAAGAGATGGAGGAGAGTGAGAGATCAGTTATCAATTGCGATCAACTTATTGAAATCTATTTAAAATCTAGTAAAGGTAACTAGTGACTTGTGGCCTGGCCCAGAGGCAATGGCATTGGTTAGGGCAATTTAACCAACCGAATGGTGGCTCCGGATTTGAACGTCTGATGGCAAGGTGGATTTGGCTAAGAATTTGAGTGTCGGTGATGGATGATAGCAAAAAGAACTTGTTGGCGAAGTGATGATGTTTGCCACGAGGGCCTAAATGGTGATGAGGGGGATTTGTGGCTGTTGGTGCTGCAATGAATGAAATTTGTTGCTGCTAACATGGAAAGTGGACTTGATGATAATTTGGGTATCCAAAAGAAAGTTCTTGAAGGGAGATTCTAAAGTTCCCACATAGATTTAAGATGAATGAAAAATATTAGGTGAAAATCAATCAACTCTTGAATATAAAACTCCTTGAAATTCTGTATTTTAAAGTGATTCAGGCACTCTACTCATCATTAGTTCAAATCATACTTAGAATAGAAGAAGTGGCAGGAAGATGAACAATATAAACGCTAGAGTATCTTTGTCATTCTTTTTCATCGAAATGGGGATGGAGCCAATAGAGACGTGAAATTAGCACGGCCTTACATCATGCACGGCACAAAGTTATTATTTTTCTTCGAGAGAATTTACTAGAAAATTATTTTCTCGGACCTTAACACCGGATAACTACTCTTCAGTAGGGATGGAAGATGCGAGATCCGACCCAACACCTTTGGGTATTTTATACAATGTTCTTAAAGCTTTCAATCAGCCTGGCAACGGGTCCAATTAGAACCTGATTTCGACCCGTCGGGCCTGACCCGAGTCCGCGGGCCCGTCCCGATTCCATATCCAGATTCGTCAAACCCGATCCAGACCCGACCCACGAAGAGGCCTTTCGATCTTTCGAATTAACCGCTACTTCTCTTCGTCTCTTTCTCCGCGCTCAAAACCCCTCTCGTCAAGCCAAGCAGAGAGATCGTCCTCGCATCGACGATCGGGAAAACCGGAGGGCCGTCGCCGCCGCCGCCGCCGCCGCCGGAGCCTCTCGAATGGAGGGCCAGACCGGAGGGGTGGCGTGTCCGTCGAACGAAGGGCTCGTGCATTTCATGTTGCAGAAGAGGCTCGAGCTCTCGCAGACCCCCAAGGGCTTGTCGGAGAACACGGAGGCCACTCTCGCCAGGGCGATTCGCAACGTTTCCCAGTCCCAGTCGCCGATAAGCTCCCTCAAGGAGTTATCGCAAGTAAAGTGAGTTCTCCCGCCCTTCTCTCGGAGAGTCTCGAATCGTTCTGGCCGGCTTAATTGGTCTTTGGGGATAGAATTCCCCTTGCCGAAGCATCCTGGGCATTGTGAATATGTTGGGAAGTTCTAGCGCGATGTTTACTTGTGCATTTCTTGTGGGCCTTTTGGATTAGGGGCGTTGGGAAGTGGATTTTGAAGCTCGTGCGAGGATATTTCGAGAATGATACGCCCAATTCGGACAATGAAGACTTGATCACCAAGGGTACTATCAGTCCCTTCTCTTTCTGATTCTTACAGCTAATTTGTTCCCAATTCATGTTCTTCTTGTTCCAATCTTAAAATGCAGTGTAATGATACTTGCAAGTTATGTTTCGCTGTAAGATATAGCAATCCTCACCGGGAACTGAATGCATTCATCTTGAACTAAAGCTCTGTATTTTACATAGCATAGTGATCGAAAGTGATTCACGTAGATGGAGATGTTGAATTCGTTGGTTATCTCCGAGAAATAAGCAACGTCTTTTTGTCGCAGGTAAGAATGCCAAAGGAACCAAACGTTATCTTCCCAAAAAGAATTCTGTTGCCTATGCATTGCTGATTACTCTTTATAGGTAGAGAATATCTCATCTTCTCGAATTATATTTTGTAGTGGCTGTGAAGTTAATTTTTAAGTTGTTTATTCTTCAGGGGAACCTCAAACGGGAATGAATACATGCGTAAGCAAGAACTTATTGATGCAGCTGAAGCTAGCGGACTTTCTCGGGTGCCGATCGTGTAGGTCATTTGTTCATCAAATTTCTTTTTTTCTATGAATGGGGAGCTAACAGTTCATTCTGTAACCACGTTACTCTATTCTTAGTCCAGAAAAAGGAAAAGGGAAAGCTGGTCAATTTGGAAGTTCTCCAAGGGACTGGTACAGTGGATGGAGCTGCATGAAGACACTGATAACTAAGGGATTGGTTATGAAATCTAGCTGTCCAGCAAAGTATAGCACTTGTTTTATCTTGCAATTTCGTTAATGTCTTTTGCTAAGATCTGCTTATCTTGTGCTTTCTGTCATTGGTTTGTGGCCTTGCAGAATGTTGGATGATCTATCCTTCATTGCACTCCCATTTGAAACTTCTCAGCACATTTATATTTGAATGATTAATAATATTTAATCTGCTACTAACCATTCAAAAATGAAATGATAATGGGGATTTGGGAGATTCCATTTCTAGTGGATTATGTAAATGTAGTCAATTTCTGATATTAGTGATTATTCAACCATGGAGCAACCAGGTGAAAAGATTAATAATATTCAATCTGCTACTAACCATTCAAAGCTATGTTTGTTGTTGAAATAAAATGATGATGGGGATTTGGGAGATTCCATTTCTCGTGGATTATGTAAATGTAGTCAATTTCTGATATTAGTGATTATTCAATCATAGAGCAACCAGGTGAAAAGTCTACTTTCTGTTCACGAGTGACTGCCTATGTCTGCAATGGCTAAGGTATCTTACTTGTTATAAAAAATTGCAATTCATGGAGTAAGAAATATAGGAAGAAGGTGCACTGGTTGTAATGAGCATCTGCTATTTTCGTTGATTGTAGTAACTCCTAAACAGATAAGATGTAGAAGCATCTAGATTAATGGCTGTGCAGATCATGTTCTCTCAATCATCTGTCAGTAGCCTAGTGAACATTTAATTAATTAGTTGGGGGAGCCAGATCTGGACTGATATTTATCATGTGATAACTTTGTAGTTGGCTCAGTGCTTGATGAGAGTTTGTCCATAAACAGATACATGCTTTCTCAGGAAGGCAAGGATGCAGCACGAGACTGTCTGCTGAGGTCTGGTTTGGGGGACTCAGCTCACTCTGACAATGGATCTCTTGACCAGGACATTGTCAATGGGGTGAATCTGAAGACTGTGAGCCCTGAATCTTCTGAAGATTTGACAGTCCAACCTATCTTCGTGAGAGAGCGGCAAAACCCAACCGATATTCCCCCTGAAACTCTTGAGAGAGTAAGTTATTTCTTCTTAATATTGCTTAAGTAAATTACAGAGTGGACATATGTCAGATACCACAGTGAAGGAGCATATGCACAAACAGTTCAGGCATATTGGTCTTTCAGCTGTTGATCATTCAGCAATCATCAAATTATTTTGAGTTGTTCTTGGGCTTTTTTGTGGTGTCTTTATTAGTTCTGGATTTGTTTTGACTTCTTGCTATCATGTGTCTAGAATGTGGCACTTTCACTGTTTTTTTTTTTCCTTTTTCGTATTTGTTGAGAATGTAATTTTTCTATGTACTGTCAAAACCTTACTCATGCTAGTAGTGCAAATTTTTGTCTCCTTAGGGATACTTATGGGTCTGTGTAGTTATATCTCCTTTTACACTTATGATGTATGATGCAAGGTGTGGTATCTTTGGTTTAACTGGTCTTACTAATCGAGTGCTTATCTTAATGTTCTTGGTATGAGATGGCAATTCAGCAGTGTAATCTTCTAGGAAACTTTGTTGATCTTGTTTCTATAATGCTGAAATTGGAAAAAAGACATCCATGTCCTCGAACATTTTAGCTGGAGAAGCTGTGTTATAGACAAGGCTTTGAAATAAACTGTTCGTAAGTTATTCTCATGAACAGTGTCATTCACGACATGAGGTGAGGAGACATTCTCATTTTGCTGAAGTCAATTGGAAAATAGACTTGTTGATATCCACGTTGTTTGATCTTAAAACTGCTTGTACTTTTATGAATACCTAATCATGAAAATGATCTTTCTACTATGAAGGTAGCATTTTTTGCATGATGGAAGCTTCACATTTTGTCTAATATGGAATATTGTATCTTCATCTTCCAGTTTTTGGGCATGGGGTATGCGAAGGAGCAAGTTCTTCGTGCTGTTGCTGAAGTTTCAAAAACTTCCAATGGGAGGGATATTTCAACTCTATGGCCAGCAATTCTATGTCACCTTAGAGAGGATCAAGTATATGGTTGCTCCACCTCAACCACATTTGCCATGAAACGTTGTTCAACTTCAACCAGATCTGCGGTGGCACATGGTAATCACTTTCTCTGAAATTAAACTGATGATAATTTTAATAATTTACCACATATATCGCCATACAGTTTTGGATTATAAATATACTAATTGGGGAATTTCTTATTTTTCTACAATTAGGTCAAGTAGACATCGAAGGTAGTCAGAGTACAAGGGAGGAGCTTGGCTGTGATGATGCGACCAAGACCAAATACACCTTCACTGATTCATCACAGAACTCTTTCACCGTGAAACCTTGCTCCTCAAATGTATGTTTGCACTGGGTAATAGACAAATTATACATCTTTTCATGAATTTGCAGTCTCTGATTGTATTTTTAAATACATTATTAGAGAAATTACTGCTTCTCTTTGTGTATTCCTTTTTACCAAATGATGCTGATCCTTGATCTGGGACAAATTTAACCTCTCTCAATATTCCTTTTTTTTTTTTTTGGCGGTGATACTATGATAAGGACAGAACCTATATTATTTGAGTTAAATATCTGGGATTCTTTTTCAAGTTTCTAAGATGGGAATAATATTGCAAGGTTTTTTTTCAAGTTGTTATATGTTTATCCCTCTTTCGTTTCTGCATCAATATAAGATATCAGCTTTGGCTTTTTATTTATCAGATATCTTTTTTCCGCAAATATTTGTCGATCAGTTGGTGGTGATGCAAATTCTTATTTTCTTTTGCACCTAAATTCTTAGGATCATCCAGCAAGTGGATCAGGCTCTTCTAATGTGGAGGGCAGTATGAATGTTTTAAGCAAGCCGCCTCTGAATTTTGGAGAGAGGTTTCAGGATGTATATGAAGTAATCTTAATATTGGACGACCGAGAGCAATTTGCTACTCGTGGGTCAGTAAGTTTTGAGCTTGATTCTCTATCTTCCCCTGTCCTGTTTGGCAAGTTTGTACTATGCATTTTGCTCTACTTTTTTGTTAGGATTTTGCATGTCCATTTATTTTGGTAGATGCAAATTAACATTTATTTTGATGGCATTTTGAGCAACTTCTGTGGTTCTTGGAGTCGGTTAACAGTGTTGTTTCCATGAATTTCAATATCTGCAGTATATGGGGTAGTTTATTTAGTGAGGTGATGGATTCTTATGGTACTAATTGTACAAAAGTAGTCATCATTATAGTAGAAACTATCAGATAATTCCAAGTGGTTGGTTGTGTTGAGGAAACTTCACATCAAACTATAATTTTGCAAACAAATTTTCGGCTCTTGCCAATAAGTTGTTTTCTCAACTTCACAAATGTGGTACTTTTCCATTGAGTCTATCATTAATGTTAGGCTATTGATTGATGCTGCTATCGTGATATTGCCAGGTCACGTTCTCGGAGACTAATTGACAACATGTGCAGCCAATTTAACATCAAAGTAGAGGTTAGTGCTCATGAGTAATCCACCACTTTTGCACGATAAAACAATTTTTATTCTTTCTTTGTGAGGTTTGTAGGTAGAATAATATGGTTTTCATGTGTTTTTCGTCTTTACACATAAGAGCTCTGAAATTATGTGCAATAAAGGAATAACCTCTTTGTGAAATGCGTCTGGAGAATTCTTATGATCCTCATCTGGCTTTATTTCTATGGTGCATGGCTTGAATTATGTTCTTGATCCTGTAGTTTTGCAAACGATGCTCAACTCATGGTCATATTGATAGTATTTTCTCCACTATGATGGAAGAAGCATGAGTTTAATGAAAGTGAATGTCCAAATGCTTTAGAAAATTTCAAGTGAAGGCCTTTTATGTAGGAGTCATTTTATGCAGATGAAGGGAGTTCCACCTGTGATGTGTGATAGTACGAGTTAGTGCTTGCTCTTCGGGAATATCATGTAAAGTAGAAGAATAGGAAGTTAATTTTACTAGTCAAGGTAGCATTCATGCCATAAAAATTTAAGAGTTATTGACACTTAGTGAGTCAACCAAGTGTGCCAAGAATAGCGTCTTCTATTTTGTGTAAACGCCGTGAGGGAGTCCAATCTAAAAATTTAAGCTATTAGGTGGAGGGAGACTATATGTATATTAGGCCTATATAAATTCCGTTGACAAGTGATATTGGATACTTCAACAGGTGCCTGCGCTTTACTTGTCTGACTGCCCTCGTATTGCTGTCACCAAAATTATTTGCAGGTCAGGCGGCTGCCAGTAGGAGATGGAATCTGGATAGCTCGTCATAAATTTCATGATTCTGAATATGTTCTTGATTTTATAGTAGAGAGAAAGAAGGTTGAGGATTTGCGTTCTTCCATCAGAGACAATCGCTATAAGGATCAGAAATTCAAGCTTCTGGTACCTAGTTTCAGTTATTTAAATCATCAAGTAACTGTGAAATCCCTGGTTGTGAAATTTTAGCTGTGCAATTGCATGTTATAATGCGGTTGACCTGTCTAATAATGTTGCTGATAGTCACCTGCAGAGTTGTCATTTCTTGTGTTGTTTTGATGGTCTTTTACCTAAGTTTTCAACATGCAGCGTGAAGTTAAACTGTGTGTTCCTTGTCTTATCTTGATTTGGTGACTTGGCAGTGTAGGCAAAGCATTCTTTCATGTTTTGACATGTAGAGGCAGTTGGGACAAAAAGATGCTGTCTGTTAAAGTATTCATAGGAGAAAAACTTTTGCTGTTGATATTAGTATCAATAGTTTGTAACAACAATGATGATTTTTCACCAAAGTTGATCAGCTAATGTGATTAAAATAACCAGGAGAGCAAAGCTTAATAAGAGAACTTATGGTTCCTGCTGTATTTACTTGACGTCCATTATAGGTTTGACCTGTCATGTTTTTGTTCTGTTGGATGAAACTGATGAAATCGTAGCTTCAGAATTAGATGAGAATCCCATTAGCATGCATTGTGTATTAGCCTTTTGATGTGATCACTGATGATTAAGCTGACACTGGGTATTACAAATGTTTTAGAGGTGTGGGCTTAAGAAGTTGATTTACCTTGTGGAAGGTGATCCAAATCAGTGTGAAGCTGCCGAAAGCATCAAGACAGCGTAAGTATCTCATCCTAGGTACCGTACCTTGATTCTTTCTAGCCATTCTGTATTCAATTAATGAAATTATGGAATGTTAAAACAATGAAGACTATCATTGTTAAGCTGGCAATGGGGAGGGAAGGGTAGAGGCTAGAAAGTGGAAAGAAGAGAAGGATAGATTTTAAGAGAATGCATGATGAAGAAGAGAAGGATAGACTAAGGGGACAACAAAGCGGAGTAGAACAGTTGTGAAATGCCTCTTAGATTCCCTTCTTTTAATTTGTCGTTTTCTCAGAAGTTTCTAGGGCATGGATAGATGTAGTTTCCTTGCACTTTATTTAATTGTGAAATCCTTTATATGCAGATGAGTTTGCAAGATGGAAAATTTTCGAAGTGAGCGAAAAGTTCTGTAACATTATCATTTGCCAGTTTCCTTGTGAAGTAAAATAATGCAGTTGGGGCATTTGATATGTGATTTTTCTGTATAATATAAGTGAAATTTCTGTGCAACTAATGTGAACTTGGTGTAATTGCTGGTTAGTGGATTTTCATTTTATGTAGGATGTTCTTTTTTTTTTTTGGTAGCAAGCTTTCCTACTGAAGGTTTCCTGTTCTTGTGTTGATGACTTCTTGTCTGATCAGTTAATTATGAGTTTTTCTTAAACTGTAAGTAATTTTATCCCATGCAGTTGTTTCACGACAGAGATTCTGGAGGGTTTTGACGTGCAGAGAACAAGCGGTCTAGCTGATACACTTAAGAAGTATGGTCATCTAACTCAAGCAATTATTCATTATTACACATCACAGTCGCAAGATGACCAGTTCAAATGCACTGGGGTTTGCCCACCTTTCGATGATTTTATCAAAAGCTGCCAAGATGCGGAGAAAATGATTGTGAGTGATGTCTTTGCGATACAACTCATGCAGGTACTTGCTCTTTTCATAGTAAGGATAGATTTGGTCATATTGTAAAACTGAAATTACTGGAAAAAGATTCTATTAACAATAAAGGTCGATCTTTCTGTTGCTCAGGAGTTATATTTAGGCTTTTTTTACCTACTGGATAAATGTTGAGTTCTATGTCTAATTGCTGGAATTGTTGATAAAATTTTCCCCAATTGGATGATCAAATTATGTGAGATTGTGTGTGCAGGTTCCACAAGTGACTGAAGAAACTGCTATAGCTGTTATCGACATGTACCCAACACTTCTCTCTCTTGCCCGTGCCTACGCTCTTCTGGTGAGTGCTGATGTACGTGAAGTTATTCATTTTCACATTGCAAATATATATTACATGATTTACAAGAATGGCAGCTCTCTCCAGTGTAAAACATATAAATAATCTTCAAGTTATATAGTTTAGAAAGTGCGGGTAGAAACTATATTAGCTTATATGACTGGAATAGGATATGATAGTTAAAAGGTCGTAGTAACCATAGTAGGACTGAAGAAGCTTCTGAAGCCATTCCTACATTTCTTCGACACTTCTGTATCTATGCATTGGATCCTGTTCTTGACATGTTTCCAATCAGTCTATCTCTTGCCCATGTCTATTCTGTCTAATGAGAGCACAGTCCTTGAATTTTTTTCATGATAGAGTTGCCTTCTCTAAATTGAGAACGTGCATAGAGTGACATAGCACAATGTGTAATCGAAGCAATGTTTTTGTCATGCAATTGAAACAGAACAGTACTTTGATATGTTTCTTTCACTGTAATCCTGATTCCTCGTCTGTTCCATAATTGGGAAGGATGGCGACCTATGTGCTCAAGAGGAAATGCTAACGAAGCAGACCAACAATGTTGTCAACAAGCTTGCCAGTAAAAACATCTTCCGATTGGTGTGGGGCGATTGATTTCTGTTACCTCTTAAACCTTGACGATATGATGCTGGTCAAAAGATTTACGCGTCTAACACTGAAAAGAAAAGGGGGAAGATGTGAATGAAAAAAACTCTGCATCGATGCTTGAGCATTAGGATGTGCACAGTAATATGATTTTGGCTTTCCAATATCAATCCAATGCTCTTGAGGGCAGGAATATGCCTACTTTGCTGGATGGTGATCAATTGAATGTTTGGTAACATGTGGCATAGCTGCTGGAAATGGCATATCAAGAACTGGAACTTTTTGACTCAGTTTGACAACCTAGCATTTTAAAGATTTCACCAAGGACGGGAAACCTGTTGAAATCGAGAGATCGTACAGCTGAAGGCGAGACGTCTACCTTCTATGTCTTGTATGATTTAGTCAAATGCTAAAATGATGGCACGACTTGTTTGGAGCTAAATATGAGCTCGCGGAGTTTTGTTACAGAAGATTCATCTAAGGAACACCTGTTCCGAAATTGATAGGTGCTCTGGAGCGCACAGCTTGTTTTTAACTTCTAAAGAATGAAAGAAAGTCGAAACACGGCGGTAATCCATTTTGCAATTTTTTCATCTATCCGACTATAGTCAAACTCTTCACCTCGACTGTAAATTATTTTGCATTACTTTGATTCAAATGTCTCAAACCCATGTCACCGCACACATATTATCCCCTAGAAAATGTCATCGTCTTCCTCGTCGATCCTTCCTAAACCCGTGCGGCGAGACAAAATACGAACCTGATGCAACCAAGGACCAAGCCGAATTGGGAGGACTGCAGTGAAAAGCGGCATCTAGAAAAATTGTGATGAAGTTGCATCTTCGCCGCCCCTGGTCCATTCTAACTTTCTTGGGGTTTTCACTCTCGAAAGCTTGATGATACATGTCGGATGCTTGGTGGGGAAGGCGGCTCGCCATCGCTGATTTTGCTAAACGACAATTCACTAAATGCCAAGGGAAAAGAAGAAAGGGAATCGTCTGGCTTGGAGCACACTACGTGAAAGAGCCCCTCAAGGAAGGATGTACCAGGGGCATTGCATGAACGTCCCTGTCCCCCTTTCCGTGAACCAACAGTGCCCCTTTCCGTGCTCGTTACGTGGATAAGACGATGAGCTTGGGTCCGACGATGGACTGAGGAGGCTTAGTGGGAGCTGCGGATCCTGTCATTTGGTGCTTAATTGATATCATGTATACTTTATATCCAAAAGAACATGAATCATATTTTGTTTAGTGTAATTTTACACAAACGGTGTATACTAGAGAAATTTGTCCAAACAATTCAAGGACCTTTCAATTTAACTAATTTAATACTTAACCTTTTGACAATTATGAATGTTTATGAATTTTTAAATTTCTTATCTTTACTTTTCTTCTATGTTGTTCTTCTTCCCCAAAAGTTTGGCAGAGTTGGGCGAAGGCTGGTGACCCTCGTAGATTACGAGTAAGGCGAGGTCATAGCCAACTCGCACAACACTAGCGAGGGCCACCTAGTGACTGACAAGGGCATCACGACACTCGCTTGTGGCAAGTAAGGGTCATTGGCCATCACCAAGGCCCCGGTGACCCATGCCAGCCCTTCAAGGAAGAAGAACAATAATAATAATAATAATAATAATAATAATTATTATTATTATTATCTTTAAAATTATTATTTTTAAAAAAATGAAAAATAATTTTAAAAAAATTGAAAAATCAATCATGTCCATATTATCAATTTCCAACCAAAATTGATTATAAGAACTAAATTAATCAAGTTAAAAGGTTTAGGAATGAATTAGTCATCATAATAGATTTAAAACATTTTGGACAATTAGCCCACGTATATTATATATGTAAACTGTCTTTATGGTTTTGCGATCTATTCTATGTCCACGCGTGTTTAAGGATCCATTTCCTTGTTGAGCTTTCATATGGAGGGGGGGCTACATGTCTCTTCGGCACAAAAGAGAAACGATGCTCCTTGCTCTTAGAATATCCGTATCATCTTACAAGAGTAAGGAATTTTCCCTACCCGTACAAACCAATGGTTCGTCGTTAGTTTCGTGTGGATTATCTTCGTAACTTTTGATGTGATGAAGTGATCATCCTCAAAAGACCCCATCAGGCTGTCGCGTGGCATAGGATTCCCTTTGATTCGGTGTGTCGAAAAAGACCTCGTTATTTGTCCATTTTTCTTCATAAACAAATGTTAGAACAATTTATACTTCATAGCATTATCTTAATTTTTAGCATATTCTTATGGTCCTTCTCCGTCCTTTCAAAGGTATAATCTTTATCGGCCGCTTGGTTATTTCGATTGTAATTCATATGAGTTATAGTCATCTAGTAGAAGTTAATGACAAGTTGAAGCAAAAATAAGTAGTGAAACATTTTGTTTATTAAGACTTGACTAGCAATACTACATTCATTAACAAAATCATTCTCTAAGTACATTTCATCAGATTGGACAAATTATATGTCAAGATATACTCAAGTCACCACCATTACTCCATAAGAAAAGCCCGTTCTACCCATTTTATATATGTTACATGATGATTGATTTTGCTCATCACCTCACCAGTAAAATGGTGCTATAAAGTCTGTCTTTCGTCGAGATTGTCTTTTATCTTAGAGGGTGAAAACGGCTCCTCTAACTTTGTCCTCCTTGATTCTAACACTTCCTCATGGGGCCTTCCATTCATTTGTTTTTCTTTCGATTCTATGATGACATCCTTATCATTTAACTTGACTCCAAGGACTAGCACTTAAAATATTTGCTTGACTGACTTAGAGATATTTGCTAACGATGCCTACAAAGCTACAAAATGTCCTTCCTATGAAAACACCCTCACTAAGACATTGTTAGGACCGACATCTTACCGCTTAGGACAAGAAGTTAGCTTTCATGACGAGAGGACAAATCGTCTTTCTTAGGAACAAGCAAATCTAGGAAATTTCCAAAAGCAATATTCACCTCTCCCTTTCAATATTCAATGATTGTATCTTGCTCTTTGGAATTACCTACCTTAGTTCACCAATCTCTCACCAACGAAGACCTTTAAAGTAATCAAACATAATATTTGGTCAAACATGGAGTTCAGACCATAAACAAGAAAAGAGAAAAAAGACCTAAACATCTTGATTAACTGCATACTAATTAACCTGCGTAGTTTTAAGGCATGTCTATTTGATTCTTTGTCTGAAGAGGGTTTACGTGATTCAGTACTAGGATGAACAAAACCAGTCACTAGTTTGCTAACAAGGTTGCTTGCCTTTGGCAATGGGGAAAACCTGCCACATAAACTAAAATTGTCAGAGAATTCTGTACCCTTGCTTTATCATCTATCTCTAGTTTGTATCCACTTTTGAGGGAGCGTGTGAAGCGAAGACAGATGCTTTCGTCTGTCCACATGCGAATTTGGCATATCTGAGGGGGGCGTAATTGTTGACCGATTTACAACAAGCAAGAAAACATGGCTTTTGTCTTCACAACCCAAAGCCAGAAAGAAAAAAAGGGGAGAGAGAAAAGATTAGGGCTTTGGACGTTCGGAGAGAACAAAACAGAAGGATTAACCGGTCATGTAAGAAGGAAATCTTGCCTCCATTAAAGAGGTATGCTCACATTTATTTGCTTGAAGGCAAGCAGAATCTTGTAGCTGAAATTGCACATGATGTATCAACGACAGAAAGGCTTGCTTGTAAAAGGTGAATAACTTGGTAGGCACAAAGCAACGTTAGCACCCTATTTTTAGTGCTGAAGGCATGTTTGGCAACCAATAATGCCAACACCATGCCACCACCAAAAACCATGAGTCCTGTTTTCTTTTATTTACTTTTCCAAATTATAATGAAGATACCTAATCAAAAGTCCAGCATGCTACTGGCAACGCAGATGGTGGACTGGACATAAACATAAGTCCTTGCAGTACCCTCCACTAAGGAAACACATTGATTTGTTTAATTAACCATGATGTGGTGTACCACTACTCTTAACCCAATATTAAAAGGCTTTCTTTTTGGGTTGCATATCCCAATATTCAAGATTATGTGGGCAACCTGTTGCTTGCTTCAGACAAATTGTTCATGGGTTTTTTTTTTTAATTATTTCTTTTTCCCTCTTGAAAGAATGTGCATAGGAATTCTCAGGAATGGAACTATCAAATTCCAAGAACCCTCCCATTCAAAAACTCCACCAGTAAAGTTGAAATGTTTTTATATCTACTTTTGGCTTGTTCCACAATCTCCTTGTCCCAGTGTCCTCAGACTCCTAGCATCTAAAACTAAAAAGGAAGAAATAAAAACAAAGTACCAAGTGGATGGTCTCTTCTCACTTGCCTTTCGAAAAGAATCCAAATGCAGATTTTGGAGGGACTTGGGAGGCTTTCCTTGCAATCCCCACTATCCCCCACTAAGCAACAAGAAAAGGTGTTGTTTTGTTTTGTTATGACATGCTTGGATCAACAGTTTTCTTGAGAATAGCCCCAAATTCTGGCCAGCTTTTATTCTCATCCACTTCATGTCCAGACAAAGCTCTGCCTAGTGAGAGAGTGAGAGAACAAAACAATTTTTTGGAACAGACAGGGAGAGAGAGGGAGGAGGAGGGGCTCTGGATTTCAGAAATTCCATATTCCTCTGGTCCTAACAAAAAACAACAAAACAATGACGACAAACACAACCTCGTGCTTTGTCGCCAACGCAGCCATGGAAAAGTTCTTCAAGACAAGAGCTTTTATCCCAATTGGCTCGCTCTGCAATAAAACCCTAGATGCTCAGAAGTTTTCTTGGAGTCTTTTCTGGGTTTGTGGCTCATCAACATTCCCAGCTCAGTGACGGATATCTGCTGCTCCGCTGGAGCACGGATTCAAGAAGCAAGCATCCATCGGCATTTGATCCGGTAAGTCTTTTGATCCTGCTCATTTCTTTGAGTATGGCTTGGGGGTGATTTTTTTATTTTTTATTTTTAATAGAAAGAAGGAATCATAGCATGTCCTTGAATATCTTAAGTAAATGATGTGGTTCATTTTTTTCTTTTGGGGAATGAAAGTAGTTGCTTTCTTGATCTTGGAAAGCTCAAACCACTTTAAGAACCAAGAAGTAGAAGTGCCCAATTGACTATATTGAGCAACAAATGGTGTGAATTGTTCAGGTCTCGGTGAGAAACCGGACAGCTGCAGTAGAAAAGGCTTCCGTTTTAGCTGTTGTGTTCTTTATCGGCAATTAAATGAGGAAGTGTCTCATCGAGGAATCAATTTATTTGTAACTCCAACCGTCTCAGTATAAGAGGTTGGAAGTTGATGAAGGTGGATGACTACCTTTTATTAATTTGTTCTGTGAGTGGTGAGATGCTCAACGTCATTTGGTAGGTCGTTTAATGTTGTTCATTTCTGGAGTTTACTTTGACTGTTTTGCCTTTCTAGGTTGAGCTACTCACTGAAATTGAGTTCTGCAGTAAGGAGTCCTGGCTTGCATCTGTTCTCATGTCCTTCCTTTTTTTCCAAAGCAAAGGAACTTTGGTGTGACTGCTTGGGATTGACTTTTCTTGCATGATCTGATTTCATTGTAGTGGTGCAGGTGAGGTCACATCACTTCAAGGTTCATCAATGACGGGTATGCTTCACGACGAGGGATCATCACCCGTAACTTCATCCCCACTTCAAATGTTTTCGTTGATGTCACTTTCTCCCGGCATAGGATCACCATACCCATTGCTCAGGGAAGTTAGTCCTGAAGACAGGGGTTTGTGGTTGATCCGTTATCTTATTGGCTGCGCTAACCATGTCGCTGCTGGTAGTGTAGATAATGCCAATATTTGCCTTGAGCAAATCTCCCATCATGCTTCTCCAGATGGCGATACTATGCAGCGAATCGCTGCTTACTTCACTGAA
This sequence comes from Eucalyptus grandis, assembly GCF_016545825.1. NCBI lineage: Eukaryota > Viridiplantae > Streptophyta > Magnoliopsida > Myrtales > Myrtaceae > Eucalyptus > Eucalyptus grandis. The sequence continues at coordinate 58,607,220 of NC_052618.1, read as the reverse complement.
GCACTTGCTGACCGGATACTCAAAGGTTGGCCAGGCCTTCATAAAGCCCTTAATTCCACGAAAATATCCCCAGTGTCCGAGGAAATCCTTGTCAAACGATGGTTTTTTGAGCTTTGCCCCTTCTTGAAGCTCGCATATGTAATCACTAATCAGGCCATACTAGAAGCGATGGATGGGGAGAAGATGGTTCACATTATCGACCTCAACTCATTTGAGCCTGCCCAGTGGGTCAATCTTCTTCAGTCACTAAGTGGTAGGCCAGAAGGCCCACCTCACTTGAGGATTACAGGTATCCATGAACAGAAAGAGGTTTTAGATCAAATGGCTCTTCGATTGAATGAAGAAGCTGAAAAATTGGATATCCCGTTTCAGTTCAATCCTGTTGTCTGCAAACTGGAAAATCTTGATCTAGAAAGTTTGCGCGTTAAGACTGGTGAAGCACTTGCAATTAGCTCTGTTCTCCAGCTGCATACCATCTTGGCAGCTGATGATGAGATGCAGCGGAGGACCTCGCCTTCTGCATCCAACAGTTCAAATTCTAGTCATCAACAGAGAGCTTTGCATATGAAGCAGCGCACTCTAGGAGAGTGGCTTGAGAAAGATGTGGTCAATCTATATTGCGCTAGTCCTGACTCAGCCTTGGTATCTTCACCAAAGATGGGGGGCTTTTTAACTTCCCTTTGGGGATTGTCGCCTAAGCTAATGGTGATTACTGAGCAAGAGTCAAACCATAATGGCACCTTAATGGAGAGATATGTGGAAGCATTGTATTTCTATGGTTCCCTGTTTGATTGTCTGGAGTCTACTGTTCCAAGAGCATCGGTAGAGCGACAAAAGGTTGAGAAGATGCTGTTCGGAGAGGAAATTAAAAATATCATTGCTTGCGAGGGCATTCAGAGGAAGGAGAGACATGAGAAGCTTGAAAAGTGGATTTTGAGGCTTGAGTTAGCTGGGTTCGGAAAGGTGTCCTTAAGTTACAATGGTTTGTTGCAGGCAGGGAGGTTACTGCAGAACTATGGTTATGATGGGTACACCCTAAAAGAAGAGAATGGGTGCCTCCTCTTATGTTGGCACGACCGGCCCCTGTTTTCAGTTTCAGCCTGGAGATTTAGGAGGTAGAAAATAGTATTGTGTATCATGTGGGAGTTGTGTTCTTCTCTTTTCTCCTATTTTCCAATTTTCTTTCATATTTTGTATAAAGAAACTGAAGCTCTTCTTTCTCAGCACGTGCATAGTGAACTGACGGAGAGAATCCAATTTACTCATCTCTCTGCCATGACTGTTTTAAATTTACTTTTCCCCTTTTGGTGGAATCTTTAACTTTTTCTGCCTCCTGGTTGCATCTAGCCTATATATAGGCTCATTTGGTTTTTGTTCATTTGAACATAGTCACTCGATTTTCTTCCTCTCTGTTTCATTTGAATCATGACAATACATGCTGAATCCTGTGCCCATCCATCCTTGCTCCCCTACTTGTCTAGTGAACCTGTTCTTGGTAAATTTTGTTTTGTTAGATTATATCTTCAGCTTGTTTTGTAATGTGCTAGGATGTAGTGTAATTTCTCTGATTAAGAGAAAATACATGGTGTTCCTGAAGAGTGCTATCTGCATTCTCATTGTTGCACACTTTCCATGGGACCAAAAATTCCTGATAACACTCTCAGATGATTTATTATTGATCAGTCCTAAAGCCACTAGGTCTTCCAGCTTACATGACTTTTGAGTCTTAGGATGTCATAAACAGAAGATAAGCTAGTTTTTTTCTTCCAGGTGTGAACGTATGCTTATGCCGGACTGTTATGTGATGATATGTTTTTGGGTCGGAAATGATTGAGAAATATGAGAAGTGTGATGAAGAAGAGTAAAAAAGAAAGCTTTGGAGTAAGAAGTGGATGACATGCAGAATTTCATGTCTTTCAAGTGATTTATTCTGTTGAGCTGCTGCCATTTCGTTGGTTTTGGCGGAGTATATCTTCTACTCCCTATTCAAAGCGATCTCTTATTCGATAAATGAGATTAACTTCACATTCAAATGAATAATAGATGAAGAAGGTCTTACTGTTGCCATTCCTTTTGCTGATATTGTGGCACCAGTCCCTACCTAGACAAAGTTATGACTTGGAAAAATGAAAGTAATGACATATCTTTTTTGTCCTTATCACAGAAAAGAATGAGCATTATTCTTATTTGGAGAGGACATATTCGTCCCATCAATGGGTCGGATCAATCTGGCTACCCCTGATTCCATCATCTAATCTCAGTTCTCATGTTTGCATTGTGTTTCTGTTCAAGCAGCAAGCGCCACGGATAGGAGTTCGTTCCATGTATCTGGAAGTCCTGCAATACACCAGTGTGTGCAGTCCATAACGTGGAGACCAGTGTAAGTGCTAGGATGTGCATCTTTCCTCAGCTGAGAAAGAGTGGTAATGTCCAGCAAATGAACAGGTTTTCTGATGCTACTTATCACTTCTTTCACCACGTATGCTGCAGCCGGCAACCCAGCTGGGTATGTCGATCCAGTCATCGGTAGCTTCTCCTTCGAACAGTCCTTCACTCCTGGCTCGTACCATTCTGTCCCGCTAAACTCATCAAATTGTTGAAGCAATCAGTACACATTTGACTCTTTGCTTTACTGAAGTTGGATTGAAAAGAAAAGAACTTACTTGTAGTGAGAGGGTGAAATTCCTTGAAAGAAGACTCTAGTTTTAATCGTGTCTACATCCGAGTCCACCCACTTCGCCCACGTCGTCAATGCTTTGCGAAATGCGACCATCCGATCCATGTCTCTGTATGTGCGATCACCTTCTTGAATGTAATCCCATCTGCAGGTGACCAGAAAGAAGGTCTGTTTATGCATCTTTCATCCAGTAGAAGACAGCACAACTTCTATAGAAAATACAACGTACTGCTGCTTATCTCCTCTCCGGTACCACCATTGCCAAGTATTGAAGATCAACACATCCATGTCCTTCCATAAACCACCGTTCTTAAGCGAATCTAGCTTCAAAACTCTACCGATGCTTTCCACTTCAATGTCGACCATGTATAGAGAGTGAAATAGCATTACGGATACTCCATAGTCCTGCACGATGGTATTGTCATAAGATCAATGAACTCATTCACTTCTTACTCATTGCATGTTGTCCATTATTAAGCTAATCATCCAGACATTTTGATCTAACTCTTTGAGGAAGTAAAATTTTTTCAATCACCTGAAATGTGACTGTAGAAATTGAGCCCTCCGTCTCCTGCGAGATACTGGAATTCGGTGCGCCAGCATGAAGCAAGCATATCAAAGATTGCCAGTTGTTTAGGCTTAAGGAGTCTCCAATGTACATTATCTTCTTGCCCTGAAACCTTGATAGGAAACCTTGAGCATCGAATCTGCAACATCATTCAGAAACACGTATTTCACCGACAACATGATGCATACACTATGGAAAATTCTGCATAACCATCCATTCGTATCACCTTCATTGCCTCCAGATGTCACGAGTTTGTAGAAAGTCATCGTGAAGGGCAAAGACACAAAATTTGCCAAGAGGCAGTACCAACTTTCTTCTGACAATCATTCCCCAACTAACATGAACCGAAAAATATTCGATGCCGGTAGAAGAAAGGAACCAGGTGGTTCGCAACTTTGAACTTTGAAGAGGCTCTTCTTCTTCTCTCGAAGGAACTAGTTTCACCGTACACCAACGTTAGGTCAGGTCTCAAAAAGATAGCAGTACCTTTTTGACTTCTGTCCACTTCTAAAGCCCAACCGCTGAATTAAAAGTTGTCACGGGGTGGCAAACTCTAGATTTAATAACATTGACGTTCAGGAAAAGGTGAGAACTTTTCAAAGTTCCCATCTTTTCGTGAGCGGCAAGATTGGCACCCACTAGCCCATGAATATTCTGAATTATGGTGTGAACACGACGACGACATGAGACGCGCCTGCGCACAAACACAGAGAGAGAGAGAGAGAGAGAGAGAGGTGTACCTAGGCAAGTCACAGCCATTGGGCTGCCATCTATACTTAAGGTAGAGCCGATCGGGTCGGCCGTACTTGAAGCAGTCGAACTCCTTGCGAACGAAAGGGCAGGCCGAGGGGTCATACAGAGGGTAAGAAGGGTCATATGCCCAACTCCCTTCATACACGTTACAGTTCTCCTCCGGCTCTTGTTTCTTACCCTTCACTCCAGTTGCACCCTCGCCCTGCAGCAGACCTGCTCCTGCAGAACTAACACACGAGTCGAGTGCCAGAGAAATGGCAACCAAGATAGCCAACACAATTCTCTGACACCCTGGAGCCATCTCTGTCTCTGCACTGAATCTTGACTGCACTCTTCACTCTTCACTTGAGAGAGAGAGAGAGAGAGAGAGAGAGAGATTGTTTTCCAAATCAATATACGTGCACTGCATAAGAAGAGGAGGAAGTTTGATTGGGGGCGTTGGTAATATAAATGGCTCGAGCCAATGCCAGAGTGTGTGATTAATGAAGTTAACCAAAAAGAAAAAAGATGCCAAAAAAATGGCCCTTTGGCCTGATCCGATGGCACATTGTGTGATGAACTGGAGAGAACAGAAGTAGATAAGTTGACGATAGAAGAGTTGCCTTCAATGGGCTGTAATGCAGATATTTAGAGAACTGCCAAATTTTGGTCACCGACCACATCGCAAGAAACTACCTTTCCGGCACAGGGACAGAAATATTTGGCCCCCTTATGTTTTTTTCTTTCCTGGAAAATGAGAAAATCACGGGAAGACTTTCAGTACAGAGACGTGGGCATTGAGTGAACTAGATCTCTGAAACACTCTCAAAGAAACAGAGCACGAGAGGGTGGACTGTACCAAATCTTAGTTACGGATCCATGTCGTGCATTTTGCAAATCTGGGGTCTCTTCACATGCGAAACACGTGACAAACAAACTCATCCGAGGAAGAGGAGCCACCTCGGGAATTTCTTATTGGATTCCAGCTTGCATCATGCATGTCATGTCACAGAGACAGAGACAGACAGAGCCAGAGACAGAGGGGTGGTTTTGCAAAGCTTGTTTTTGCGGGGAGAGAACCAAAAGAGGCTTCGGCTTTGACTTGCATGGAACTTGAAGACACGAGAATGGACACGGAGCAATCTCTGGAATCACCCGTGAGACAGAGTACCCATCATTTGTTTATACATTTTCCCTTCCTCTTGATACTTTCCCTCCGTCTTGTCAAAAGTTCCGAAGCCCCACTTCAGCTCTGATGATTGTAGTGGGAAAGCGATTTGATCATATGCAACCACTCATCAAGAAAGAAGCAAAATCTTGCGATGGAATCATGTCGTGGAGTCAAGATCGTGATGAAGACAATGATGGTAATGACCAGATGATGACAACCGAGCAACGGCTAAAAAATTAAAAGGAGAACAGTTTGCAGCAGAAAGATCCAGATGTAGTACAAACGATTTGGGTTACATGTGACATAGACTTTTGTATCCAATGATGACAAGTAGAAGAAAGAAGTTGGTAACTATTGGGCATCTCATATTTTAATTTCCATACTAACTCTAAGCACATTTCAATTTCAATTTTTTCCCATGACATTTCAAGACAATTTAATCAAGCAAATATATGATTAGACAAGTAGCAAAAAGGATAGGTAACTTAAAAAGCCAACACAATTTCATATCATTCTAATAAACCCCTCTTGGATTCTGGAATTTTAAATCGAATTTTTCTCTTCCTTCAATAAGCTAATCCGATTTTCTAAAGATTAAAAAAGATGCTCTCTTTTTTTCTTTTTTTTTTTGTGCACACATGAATTTTGCTAGTATTTAAAAAAAAATTGCTCTTGCTCTCTTTCTTTAGAATTCTCACCCTGTTATAGGTACTTTTATAAGCTTCGAAATTTCTAGGACCGCATCTGTAGTGCGTCCTCATTTCTTTAGTAAGGTTGGTAACTCAACCACTCATCTCAATTTAACTAATTAAATTCACCAGTCGCAATATAATATAGTAACATTCATACCTACTACGCGAATCGGAATCAATGTGCAGTCCTAACGTAGTCTTTTTATTAGGCTAATCAGAAAATAATTAATCAAGAATTTCCTAATGTCATCCATGGAAAGCAGGTCTTTTCCTTCGTTATCTCCACTAGTGCACAAGAATGAGGCAATAAATTGCTTATCAGTACTAGCATTGAAAGGCTGTCGATGAAATGGTGAAGATGTTGGTGAACACGCAAGTTCTCATAGTGAACTTCTAATTAGTCCTAATTTTGACAATTCCAAAAAAGAAAAAAGAAAATCAAATGGTGATTTTTAGACGCGAGGCAAATTTGAGATTAAAGATAAAGTTTTTCTATATTTCGTTAAACAAGTACGAGGCCGAATTTGGATTGGAGCTCAAATTGGGAGTTTTTTTTTAGTGGATTTAGCCAAAAAAACATAAAGAATAATTACCTAACTTTCCCGACTTTGGCACCGTCACGCAATAGCTCTTGAACTATAAAAAGTAACAGATTACCCCACCCCAAACTTTGGCAATGATTCCCACCAAAAAGGAAAAATTAAAAAAGGAAAAACTTTGGCACTGATGCACGATGGTCTCCCCAGCTATGAAAAAAAGTTACAGATCGGGCCTTCGAACTTCAAGCCTTATTGCAGTCGCTAGTTGTTCCGTTTGCATGATGTTGAAAGACACCTGAAAATGGATTAACTCATTTTATTTTCCAAAAAAAAAAATAATGTCCGGTAAAGTTTCCTCAACTTCATCAACCAGGTGCGTTGACACCTGGATATTACTCCACAAATTAAGCATTCTTTTAACAAAAATAATAAATGCAAAATAGAATTTTTTTTTTTTTAATAAAAAAGAGACCAAATTCAGATCCATTACATCAGCCCATCTCGTGCGGCCCGGAACCACTCGAATCGGTCCATCAGGCCCAGCTCGTTCGGTTTTGTCATTTTCAGTTCCTCAGAAATCGAACTCCACTCACCATCTCCATTCGTCATCTTCATCGCTATCTCAACCTCCATCTCAGTTCATCTGCGGTCGAGCCGTGTCCAGAGCTTCGAGTGCTGATTCCATCGCACACTCGCTCTGAGCAGAGGTACGATTACTTCAAAGGTCACGGTTTTTGTACACGTAAAGGAATTGCTACCGGAAATAAGGGCTGTGATTATTCGGAAATCGACGTTGAACGAGTCCTACTTGGATGATCTGGGCGTCCAATCTTTGTTGGTTGAGGTGTTCTGGAATAACTCGCGCCTGCAATTTGATACGCGAGTCCTTTCGCCGACACGCACTCCACCTGTTTGATAAATTGCCTGAACCGAAGTTTGGATAGCGCGGCCCCCGACTTTTGATTTGTTCCGAGTGTGTGTATATCGATGTATTTCATGTGATGGGAGTTTTTTTCATCGATAGTCAATTGTTGTCTTCCTCCTATCCTGTTATTGCTGGGGCTAAATTGAAGTGTGCCTTCGCTGTGTGTTTTGTGAATATTACTGCCATGTCCTGTCAAAATTGTACAAAATGTTTGCTTTCCTTTTGTAGATGGAGCATAACATTGCTGAAGAGCTCTATTCTGAGAGTTTGCGATTCTCACGACTAGAATTAAGTCCTAGTTCCGCTGCCCATAATGACCACCAACTTCTTGGTAAGAGGTGTTTGTAGCTGTTAGTCAGTTTTGGTATAAATATATGTTTGCATTACCTTTGTCAGTTAATTTCTAATTTCTTAAAAGTATCACGTCCCTTTGTAGGCCTTTTGTCTGGAGCAAGGCTTGAAAGATCGATTTTTAGAAGTATGAATCTTTATATGTTTTGCTTCAGGTAATGATGAGACTGATTTGTTGGACAAAGATGGATTGGCATGGGATGATTCGGATGAGGTATTCGGTGAATCATCTGACTTGGACAGAGAGTGGCAAAGGAGGCACGATCAATTTTACACAGTAATATGGAATTTTGAATTTGTAAGTTCTCGTGTTTCTTTTTCTTGGATGAGAATAATCTTCATCTGTCGAATGCTAGATCGGTTATCGTGATGGAGTAATAGCCGGAAAAGAGGCTTCTGCACAAGAGGGATTCAATATTGGTTTTAAGCAATCAGTGCCCATCGGATACAACTGGGGTCTTGTTAAAGGTGCCACCAGGTAAAAGAAAAGCGTTATGAAAATTGATGATGAGATGTTTTTAGATTGCATTGAGATTTGTTTTGACCAGCTACATTCTGGGACATTGATCATTGACGTGTGAAATTTTTGTCTTGACCATCTGCAACACCTATCAAGTGCATTTGCTTGCCTTCCTGATGAGTTGAAAGAGAGGCTAGTGGAAGATCAAGGACACAGGGACAAGTTTCAAGACTTGTATAAGTCTGTTAATTCTCTCTCTACACCAGATGCTCTCAAATTATTTAGTGATGAAATCATGTCTGACAAAACAACACAACAAAGTAGAGCGGCAGAAGCTAGTGGCCTTACTGCGGGTTCCCAGGTGCAAAGTTTGGAACCCAGTCGTTTGGGAAGTTATTTTGCAGAACTAAGATCACTTCTTATTGAGTGTCCTGCAATTGACGTTCGATTAGATATGTCTCCCTAGCTTGTTGGGGATAGCTTTCTCAGTGATGTGTTCTTTTTGTACCTTTACAAGGATTTATATTATAGGTAATTAGGAAATATTGTTTATATTACCAGCAACTACACTGTAAATTTTTGTTAGTTGGTGACCATTGACGGTCTACATGCCATTGTGCGAGAATTTTTGCTGTACGTTCTTTCCAAGAGACATGACTAGTTTGCAGAAGATAATACTTCGCAGGCTTTATTAATTGATATTAGGGTGGTATTCCGCCTGTGACTAGTAATGGATATTTCACAAACTTCTTCCATCTTGAAGAAGACTAAAGAAAGAAACTGCTCTACAGGCAACAGTAACAGTCCGCATGCCTGTGCAGAGGCTCGGTATTGATTCCCAGGTGATGAGAGCACCTCATGTAGAGCTGATCTTTCTGAGTTGCTTCTACGGTCGATGATGGGCTAAATCTGGTCATCGATTCCTAAAACATAATGTGACATTACCCTCTAAAAATCTTGTATGAAGTCAAATAGCTATGTATATATTCTCTTTTCATTGGGAGTATAGCTATCAATATGCAAATTTTCAACGTAGTGTTTTCTGTCAGCGACACTCAAGTCCTTGTCTGTTGTTCAGTACCGAGGTTTTTGTAACTGTAAGCGAATGCAAAACAACTGTCGGACCAATTTAGAGTATATCCATGACCTTGCGATGCATTTTTTCAGACAAATATCAACTAGAACAAGTCACGAGAGTTTGGAGCTAAGTGCCCCTACAACTGAGGCTACATGGATACCCATTCGAAAGATTTTTTTCTTTTTTTTTTTTCCTGGTCGAACAAAAGGAAACTCAAACTCCATATATTGCACTGGCAGTGCCTATGTAGTCATAAGCTTAACACTCAATAGTTTTTTTTTTTTTTGGCCACCTAGTAGACAGTCGGAGTTTGCCTGCCTTCGGAGCAGTTCAATGTTTGTCCCATGATCCTCTCCCCAAGCTGCCCGATCCAAATGTTAGAGCCGAACAAGTTATGCTCTGTCAAGCGTGCGGTGCCTGCCAAACTTCTCAATCTGCTTGAAATGCGCGCTGTTGCTTATAACCTGCGGCAGGATATTAGGGATAGAGATGAATTAGAAGGATATTTCTGGAAGTGGGAAACAAGTAGAGGGAACATTCGGAGGTTTTTACCTTGCTTTAGGGATCTTATTCAGTTGCAAGCTTGAATGGGCCTTGCATGAGGTGAGCTTGCTGAAGTGCTTTGGACATGGGTTTCATACTTTGAAGTTGGCATGACTTTCTCAAAAGCCTCGACCAGAAGTGCTACCTTTCTCTTCCTAGCAGGAGCTAGCTTTGTTACAGTTTGTCTGAGTGCATAGTCGATCATCCATTCCTCTGAATTTTTCCTGTCATCCGTCATCTGATGCCTCAAATCAACTCTTTCAGTGTCTGGTTCAGGAGGCAGTGGCAGAAAGTTCGGTTCTTTTGGCATAAAATCTCGTGAGTCCTCAGTTGGCTCACTGGATCTTTTACGTCTGATCGTGCCCTTCAAACAGATATCTATGGGTTCTTCGTCATGATTGCTCTTCAACCTGGTATATATCCTTGTCGACTTCGTCTTAGTGGAGCTGTCCTCTTCAAGGATTGAATCTGCTGAATCTGTCTCTGTAGTTTTCTGCCGTCCCATTTCGTCAGGTTCTCCACCAGAATATTCATCTTGGTAAGATCTTTTAGTTCTTGGATCTTCCTGCTCCTCAGAATCATCCACCGCAAGTGTTGGAGCGTCATCATCAGCTTTGCAGGAATGTCTGGATGATTGAGCAGGAATTAGGATTGTAGCCTCCGACTCAGATTCATTATTATCCCCTGTTTCTTTTGTTGTCTCTCCGACATCATTGTGAATGATTTCCTCGTCGAGGCTGCTACCCTTGGTGGTAAGATCCGTATGAACTTGTGCCTCCTCATCTTCTGTCAAACCTGGACAAGCATCAAACTCAGACGCTTCGGAAAGTTTGGTATTCTTCTGATCATATGGGGCATCCCCTATCATGTCCAAGCTGTCGGATCCATCGCTGACAGCATTCAAAAGAACATTGGCATTGGTATTGTCAGCACCAGGAATGTTTTCTTCTTCATCCTCCTTAAAGGATGACTTTACTTCCGCGATGACCTCCTCTATTGAAGACGGTCCACTTCCATTGAGGCTTTTCACTTCTTCAAATTCATCCTCTTTGGATGAATCATCGCTGTAGCTTAAGTAATCAAAGATGTGGCTGGGTTCAGAATCCTGTGGTGCCTCATCTGTGCCTTCTACTTCCATACCAAGGCTTGGCATTTGGACCTCAAAGCTTGCATGCTTTCCTTCCTTCAGTACTTGATCATCGGAAATGTCCTTCCAATTGCTGTCCATATTCTCACAAGCGACAGCATCTATCTTGTGCAAAGTAGGATCTTCTATTTCTGATATATACTCATAATCTGAACATGATAGATTATCCTCTTCTGTTGAGTAGGTCGCTTCTCCATCAAGCTCTGAATCAGTATATTCTCCTGCATCCCACTCCATATCCGAATCTTCTGAACAGGACTCCAGGAGTTCGACACTTTCTTCACATAAGCTCTCACCTTCCACCATTTTGTCACTCTCATCCATACGTCCTTCTAAGTTTTGCTTAAGATCATCTTCGCAACATGAGGATGCATCAGACAGTCTCTTATCACTGTGCTCATCACCTGCATATTCTTCTTTTTCTTTATCTGCACTCATACTAGAAATCACGGTTTCTTCATCTTTGCTTCCCCCCTCTAACTCAACCATTTCTTCCTTAATATCATCGACATTTCCAATGGAAGAAGAGTTCTCATCTTCATTTTTAGCATAAATTTCTACGAAAAATTCCAGTCCAATTTTTTCCTCCTCACTGGCAGCTTTACTATCGATACGCCCATCATTTGGGCTTAGAGGCACTACTTTTGCATTCTTTTGGGTCTTCATCAATCGCCTCCGTGCCGAAAGGAAGCACTTGAGAGGAGGCGATCGAGCATGGTGATGGCCATTGAGAGAGCAATAAGTGTAGGGACAGACCTTCATCGCTGAAGTTCCCTCTGCTTCGGTTCCACCAGGATTAAGCGTGAGGTATTCAGGAAACTTCGACTCCTTCAGAGTCGAAGAACAGGTAGCTTTCTGTGCATCCATGTCTGCACAGAGAACTACTTTGGAACACCTTTTGACTGATGACCTTGCAGGCTTAAAACTAGGGGTCTTTGTTAGAGTCCTAACTAGTTTCAAACTCGATGATCTTTTTAGGTTCTCTGGGGATGTATTACCAGAGGAAACAGGGGTTGGTTTTGAAGCACTAGAAGTCCTTCTATGCAGATTCTTACTATCAGAACCAGTTTTGGTTGTCTGCGAGGTTACCTGAGAGCACTCCTTTCTCGCAACTGAACAGCTGGTGGACTTCATATAGTTAGGCACAGCACCCTTTAACTTGACGGGAGACTGCTTCTGCGGAGTTGCTGCGGACATCTGAACGTCGCGGGGCGGCGGTCTTCCTGGTTGCGGGACTTCCTTCCTGAAGAGAGATGATCTCGAGCCGTCAAAGCTGGAGAGCTTCATCGATCTTGACCTCTTCATCTTCTTTTTCAGGTCAGTCCCTCTGGTTTTGCCATCATGGTTCTGATGAGAAGAGGGTCCGAGGGTTGCCGATAGCTTCTCGGACTTTATTTGATCAGCTTGGATTCCAAGCTTACTGGCAACCTTTCTTTGGACCATCTTTGAAGGAAAAGATAACCACCAGGACGGACAAACCAGGGGGAATAAGAAAACGAGAGTTCTTTGCTTTGGTACCAGGGAGGCGAAGCTTCGGATAACAAAGCCAAAGGCAAGTTTTCACATCGGAATCCCAGGAAACCAAACAAGGAAAATATTCCTTGTGGTTAAGCTTAGCGTCTTGAGGTGGGTTGGCCCTTATGTGTTCTTTCTGGGAGCAATGCTTGGTGGATTTGAATGGGGTTGAGATAGCAGCCTGATGCTGACATGCACTAACGTACAGTTGGGTCGCTATTGGGACCCTTTCAACAAGGGCATCTTTTGGATTCAATTGCTTTTGGCTATGTCCGTGTGCCCTGGGAAATCTGCAGAATGGCTCTCACTCTGTTTCTTAATTCTCAAGGTGGTGATCTTTCCGTAATGGTGGGGTTCACCTTACAGAGGCCCTAGACTATTCCATGTCCTCATAATTACGTGTTTGCCCCCCCAACTCCACAGAAAAAGACTGTAGAGAGCGGTTTGAACCCTGTGTCACGCATGAAATGGTTCTGGAGTACTCTTATGGTCCACTGGGTATTATAAAATGTTGCAATTAGGTACGAGTATGGTAGTTTGAAACCTTCATTTTCAGTAGGTACAGCCCACAGGGCTTATCATGCTGCGATCGCATCAGATGCTCTTTATTTCTTGAACGTCAGTTCAACCAACATAGATCCTTCTAAGCACGTAAAACCCATTGATCTTGACATCAGTCTTGAACGGGGGAAGGATGAAAATGCCTAGTCTTGATACTGTATATGCTTTAAAAAGACTGGCAAGGCTTCTCTCTTTTTGATTTGATGCGAATATTGTCACTGTTGACTGGGGAAGCCGGAGGCGGAAGCAACTGGGTGGGCGGCAATTTCCAAAAAGAAAAGTGGGGCGGGGGCGGTGGTGGTGGTGGTGGTCGGCGGTGGTGGGATCCACCGTGAGAAAAACTCCAAATCCAGACAGACGCTCCTCTTCCCTGCTCTCTGCGACCTGTTTTTTCAACTTTCATCCCCTCTAAAAGGCTGAGCAACAGCAAAGATTAAGAAAATTCAAGTTGACCCACGCTTCCTTTTTTCAATTTCAATTTCCCTTATCAAGAACGCTCGCCGGCCTGTGACCCCATCTTTCAAAACGATTTTTCGTTAGTTTAGGCCATTGACATTGAACATTTCGCTATCTCTTCTCAACGAACTTGTCCCATTTTTCTTCCCATCACATCTTGGACGCCGACCTTTCCAATCCCATCCTTTTACCGTTCAATTCGAGAATTCTTTGTGATTGATTTGAAAGTAGCTCCGTAAACTATACAGTATCTAGAAACGGTTCGTAAGAATCGGAATGACAATACATAATATTTCGAGTTTTTACAGGCAACTTTTGTTACTAGTTGATACAATCTTTAGTTATCGAAAAATAAAGAAAAATACGATCTTAAATTCAGCTTAGATGCAACGCTTCCCCCCTGAATCCGCTTCTCTTTCCTCCTATCATATTCAACAAAACAAGCTTTCTTCTCATTGGACATTCCTTGTCACTCGACGAAAGAGCAGAAAGAAACCATCTTCAGTGATGTAACGGACACGTATAGCAATGGGAATTTGTCAAATTCCTTGATTTCAAAATCGGGGGCTCATCGTATCCGTTCGTATACATGTCCCACGGAGTAGATTAGATATTGCTTATCTTCCTTTGCTTTTCCAGCCGACACTTGAAGCATCTCCCTCTGCCTTTCGGTGACGCTCTCGTGCTTTGAACGCCTTCCTTTGCCACACGCGTGTAATTTAAAAATGGGTTTCTTCAACTTTCTTTCCCACTGATATCAAAGGCTGGAGCTGATGGAAGCACCAGGCATGGTTAAGTTGTTGCTCAAGAACTTGTTAATTTTTCTTATTTTAACTGGAGAAGAGATTCTTATGCCCTGCTTAATCTTAATCCTGTCTTTTTTTTTTGGGGGGGAACCATATTCACTTTGGGAGCTTTATGGATGCTTATATCATTTCGCGGTCTTTTGGGTCGCGAATAGGAAATCGGGTTTGGGTTGATATGATTTCTCGGAAGACTGCACGACATCAATGAAGGGTTGATTTCCAAGGTTTTTCTTGATGATAAGATTAGGGAATGTCAAAGTAATTGCTAGAATAGACTTAACCAAATGTTGTCTGGTATTAGTACTATGATTATACGTTTGTGTTATACAGGCTATACGTGCTTACCTGCGTTACGTTGTCTTGCGGGGCTTGTATATCGGGCCTTCAGGTCGGCCGTTTTGTACATTCTGGGCTTTGCATAATCTTGTGTATGTCCACGTATGGCATACGCTTCATGTTTGATGTGCATATAAATACACATCCACGAGATAAAAGCACATCTCACCACCGAGGTGGTTGGCTTAATGGTGAAGGTCACCTGTCTTCCACACGTCCTGAGCGACCCTCTAAACGGATCGTGCTGCGTTGCCTAAACACAGCATACCTCGTTTAAAGAGACTTACTACCACTTGTTAAGATTTTGATGGGTTGCAATGATGAGCTTGCCAATTTTCAATACTTTCTACCAAAAAAGGTTATGTGGAGTAGTTATGACTCAAACTTTAAATTCCATACCCTTTAACTTATCAAAAGGAATGCTTTAAATTTGTTTTTGTTGTGACACTTGTCCACTCATGAATTAGGTTTGGTGCAGTTAAAAAATAAGGCCCTGCATGGTAATGTTCTTTTTCCTGTTTATGAACAAAAATTTTATTTTTTTGTTCTCGGGAATAAAAAAAAGAACAAACTTGTTCAAAATCTATTTTTTGTTCCCGAACAAAATTAGAACGGAAATGAGAAACAAAAAAAGTTATTTTTTGTTCCATAAACACTTTTGAAGAACATTTTTTTTTTTCTCTTCTCTTTTCTTCCTCTTTTCTTCTTCTTTTTCTTTGGCCGGTCGTCGGCCTCGGCCATGGCCGGTGACCAAGCTGCCGAGGGCCGGCGACGCCATCGAGGGTCGGCGACCTCGCCGGAGCATCGCGAGACCGGCGACGGGCCAAAAAGAAAAAAAAAGAAAAAAGAAAGGAAAAAGGAAAAATAAAATAAAAATATTAAAAAATTAAAAGAAACTAAAAAAGAATATAAATTTACCAAACGTGTTTCTGTTCATTTTTTATTCCCGGAACAAATTTACCAAATGCGTATTTTTGGTCAAAATTGTTCCCTAATGTAAGAAATAATTTTTTCTATTTCGTTTCCTAGAATAATTTTTGAACGAAACGTTACCAAACACGCCCTAAGATTTCTTTCTTTCTTTCCTTCTCTTTTTTTAATACAAATTTTTTATATTACAATTATTTGGAATAACTTTTGGCATGAAATTGTTTCATTTCCATTAAAAATTAAGTATATGTCATTTATTTTATTCCTTTTAGGGAAAAGATCACCAAAAACTTCAAACTTTACTCAAACAAATTTAGCTCAATTTTTATTTTGTGACATGAAAAACTCCCAACTTTACAAATTGCGACACATTTATCCAATCAAGGGCATTTTCGTCTTATTTTTTCTATTTTTTTTTCTTCTTCTCTCTTCCCTCCATCGGTCATGGCAGAGCTGGCAGAGGGAAGCCGGCATTTGGCGAGAGTCGCCCTCGCGATGTCGGCGAGGGTCGCCCGCCGATGTCGAGCGAGGGTCGCCCTCGCCTAGGCTGGCTAGGGCCCGACAATGATGAGGGCCACCCTCGCCTGTGTCGGGCGAGGGCGACCCTAGCTAGCTTTGGCAAGGGCGACCCTTGCCCTCCAACGGACGTCGGCTTCCCTTCGTCATGGCTCCGGAGGGAAGAGAGAAGAAGAAAAAAAAGAAAAAAATTTAAAAAGTAAAAAAAAAAAACCAAAATATATTATAATTTATGATAAATGTGTCATACTAATAGAAGTTCAGAGGTTTTTTGTATCACGAAAAAAAGTTTGGAGTAAATATGTCACGGTTGGCAAACTTCGGAGTTTTTCATGTCACAAAAAAAAAAAAAAAGTTCAAGGTAAATTTGTCACTTCGAGTAAAGTTTGGGATTTTTGGTGGTTTTTTCCATCCTTTTATTGTATAACTTCAGCTGATTTCCAATTTTCCATCCCAAGACAAATTCTGGGAGAGGGAACGGGGACTTTGCTTGCCCTCTTCCGTGGCTGAGCATGATATAGAGATGGCAAAGAGAGCCGGAGCCAAAACACTAATCACGACTACACTTAATATTACACGGGTGCTGATATTGCACGATAGTTGACCCTTTATTACAGAAGTCATTGCAGGTCAAAACAAAGATCAGGAAATGTGCGAATGGTAAAGGAAAACAATTCGAATTCATCTTCAACAAGTGGGGCAGAAGCAAAGGCCTCATAAATACCCTTAGCCATGCTAAGATCCAGTGCACCCTGTTGGTCCTTGATCCATACCTGATGAAACAACCCACCAAGATCCAAGTAACAACAATTGAGGCAGGATGCAGCATGGTATGCACAGTGCATAAGTCCCAAATTGATCATCTGAAGACTCGGAGAGTGTGATTCGAACATGTGAAACCCCCATCTACCATGAGATTAAGCCCGCTCACGTACCTCGCGTCATCACTGGCCAGAAAGAGGACCGCGTTCGCCACATCGCCTGTTGTCAGCTCGACTCCCTCCAAGTTGGCATTCCTAGCGACGAAGGAGCGAAAGCCCACCATGGCATCTTCAGTTCGCTCCTCCTCGGGCAAATGAGCCACTGCCAGGCCTGTCGCAACTGCATAGGGAGAGACGCAGTTCACGCGTATCCCATGCTTTCCCAGCTCGGCCGCGACATTTTGGGTCAGCCCCACAACGGCATGCTTGGACCCGGTGTACGCATGTGGGCCCAAGCCCCCTATGACACTACAAACACTGCTTATAGAAATTATGACACCGCTCTTCTGCGGGATCATAATACGGGCGGCATGCTTCATTCCGATGAAAACCCCTTTCACATTTAAATCGAACACCTTCTCGAAATCAGACAATTCTACATTACGGATGTCTGAACATGGCGGGCCAGATGTCCCAGCATTGTTGACCATCACATCGAGCGTACCGAATTTACTGACTGTTCCATCGACTGCACGGCGAACATCATCTTCAAGGGTGACATCACAGTGCACATAGGAAACACTATGTTCCCCACCAAGAGATTCCAGGACCTGATGACCCAGGTTATCTTGCACGTCGGCGATACAAACCTTCGCACCATGCTTGTGGAATAGGCGCACAATGCTCTCTCCAATTCCAGTTGCTCCACCGGTGACCAAGGCAACCTTCCCATGTAATCTGAGAATGTAAAGGCATCAGTAGTGAAGCAAAACAGTGTGGACTCCTGTTCAGTTAAGGGGACCAAGGAAACAGAGTTGCAAAATGAGAGAAAGAACCTTTCAAAGGACAGCTAAACATCAGAAAAGGAGAATAGGTTTCCCATCTACATGAATCCCAAACGAGCAATAGGATTCAACTACATGAATTATAAATGAGAGACGGTTGCCTTTAAGGACTTTAAGGCAAGAAAGAAACTTCTTGCCTCGATAGAGGAAACAATATCATCTCTTTTCTACTGTTACTGGAAGATACAATCCGGCCTCGACTCTTGACTTTTGGCAATAGTAGCATGAACATGATATGTTTATTGACCTTGCAGAGAAAATCGCGACCAATTGATTAACTGTTCAACACATGGCAAATGTAAATTTATGGAGTGGATGTGCAACGCTTTACTCCTACATGACATCTTAGCACCCAGAACGGAAGGCGGAAAGTAGGAAATGTGGGTAGGTACGGGAGAACTGCGCAGTAGACCATCCACCGATTGAATCCACGGTTGGGTACAAACACATCAGTAGTACTCATCTGCTTGGCAAGGCTGACATGCTCAGAACAACTGAATTACATCGTTTCTTTCTTTTTAACAACAGAAGCTGATTCATAAGGCATTCTAAGCAGTCAATAGCTACACTGGTAGATAGTAGTTTTCCGATAACGAGGGCCGAAGCAGCTCTCTTTGATGACCTATTATGGGGGCATGACATGTTTAGCGCACACCATTACAGTTAAAACAGCAAGAAATCGGGACAAAAATTTCACTGTCATAAGACAGAATGCCAATACACGACATTAGCAACTTCACTCCTACCACTAGTTCTAGTCAACGACTACAAAAGCAGACTGATCGCCGCAGTGGCTCCAGCTACTGATGAAGCGAAGTCCAGACAGGATCTCGGCCGATACAAATCAAATGTTTAAAAAAGAAAAAGAAAAAAAGGAAACCCAGATAGAACATCGAGCTACCCATGAACCAGAACGTAAGGTTGGGCTTGGAATAAAAGGAAAAGATACATCCTCAAGACGGTAAGAAGATGCAGATCAAAAGCCCACAAGCCACGGGATTGCTATTAAAGGCAAAACAGCCGTACCCATTTATGAGAAAACGATATTCGGTGAGAAAAAACCCACGTAAAAAGACCGAGAGATTTCACAAAAAGGGATCTTGATTCTTGCCTCGAGAGCAGAAAGTCAAACAGACCCAAAACGAGAAATTCCCATTCCCGGAGAGAGAGAGAGATTGCGGGAGGAGTAGCTTCATCCGAATTACCTTTGGCAGGAAAGCGAAGAGCGGCCAGAGTCGGAGATGGACATGGTTGTGAGCTTCTTTTCTTCGATCTGTTCTCGGTTCGCGTTTGACGGGAGTGAGACCGAGCGAGAAGAGCCGCTGCCAGTCACTCTTTTAATGGCTGTCAATTTACTTGAAATAGCTGTTCGACACGCAATACGGTCCGCACCCCTACGAGTATATTCTCTCTCTCTCTCTCCCTTGCCGTTTACATCATCGTTCATTCCTTCGATAGATGACACTGACCAATTCATTGGTCATCATTGAAGTCCACTTCCTCAGTGTAATAAAGGTTGGAATAATGACACGTATGCAGTCCCTAAATTTTGACCTGTTGTGAACATGATATATAAAATTCAACTCAATGTAAGTATCGTTTTTTTTTTAAATTCATTCAAAGTGATTCGTGAAATTTTAATACATATTCAATTTAATCCTTAAACTCTATAAAAATGTCTAATATTGTTCTTAAAATTTGAATTAATGAAATGTTAAAATTGAACATTTTCGTATATTTTAAGGACTAATTGAAAGACCATATCAAATAAATTGAGATGTTTATTGACCATATTACTTACTGGGCCAAAATTCATTAATTATTTATGTCATTTTCTCATAAAAGTTTAAGCTTTTCACTTAATAACTCATGTTCTGAAGTTTTTTTTGTCACTTTTCCTACCCGTATTAAGAGATTTGTAATTCGTTGTAAGCAATACATAAGAAAACTATGTATTTCTTTCCTTTTAGCCATAATTAGTGTTCGGATTAGTTTTTCCCACAACTCGACTAATCAACGAGTACAGCTATAATTTGATGTTAAAAGTCAATTAATATGATTAAAAATATATGGTATACAAGGAAATTTTTCATTCCCGCCATAAAATAGTCAAAATTTAATGGAATAATTGAAGTATATATGTAGTGAAGCCATTTTTTTTTTTTTGTAAGTTGAGATTGTGCTTTTCGAATTTTACAAAGCCTCTGATCATTTACTGAAATTTCTTCCCCTGGCAATTTTTTTCCCGGATTAAAAAGAATAACTATTAATAAGAGAAATGAAAAAAAAACAAAACAAAAAAAAATCACTTGAAACCACTAACCAGTGGCATTGACGTAAAAACCACCGACTCCGAGGGCCAAAACCGTCCTCAGGATCCAAGAACTCCTCTTCGCCGCCTTCGAGACAAGGCGGAGGGCTCGGCCTCTCCACCACCATAAACCCTCGCTCTTCTTCTTCTTCTTCTTCTCTCTCTTCTCTCCGGCGAAAAATGACGAAGGTGTACGGCACCGGCACCTACGACTTCAAGCGCCATCGGGTCGCCGAGTACCCGGTTGAGCCGCCCCTCCAGCTCGCCGACAAGCCGGCCGACTCCAAGCCCGGCTCCTCCCTCCCCGCCTCCATCACCCTCTCGGAGATCCAGCGCGACCGCCTCACCCAGATCGCCGCCGCCAACTGGCTCGTCTCCTCCGGCGGCGGCGAGGCGGGGGGCGGTGAGGCGGAGGGCGGGGGCGGGAGGCCCTTCGACCTGGAGCTGGTCAAGGACATCTACGAGACGGAGCTGGTGGTGAAGGGCGGGCGGAAGCCGGTGCCCTTGCAGCGGGTCATGATCCTCGAGGTGAGCCAGTACCTGGAGAACTACCTGTGGCCGAATTTCGACCCGCGGGCCGCGACGTTCGAGCATGTCATGTCGATGATTCTCATGGTCAATGAGAAGGTGAGTTGCGAGGAGCTTGCTGGAGCTTTAGAGGTTTTGCTTATTTGAGGATTGTGATTTAGTTTACTTAGTTTTCGAGTAGTTGCAACATAATGTGTGGCATCGAGTAAGTTTTTTCTGCATCCGCGAGCTGGTAGGATAAGAAGGTGACATTGATGAAGAGATTGGTTCTTGCATTCTCATAGTTAGGTTTTTCCGTTTGCAATGAGAGATTCAATAATTGGTCTGGTTAATCTGAGGCAACGAGGAAGAGCGACAACTTTTGATTATAGGTTTTTCTGTTTAGAACGTCTATTTGTGAATTGGGAAAGTGGAATTGATAAACAATGGCAATATGACTTCGAGCCTTTTCTCTTTGTTTGTCTGAATTCCAAGTCAATAAGCTGATCAAGGTAACTTCTTTGGACAATGGCTAGGAATGTGATGAGGCAGCAAGGATGGTTTTCTTTGCTATGTGCACTGCCCTCATTATATAGGAAAATTATACTTTGTTCGAAGAAATTGTGCCTTTGAACTTGAATAAATTCATGCATATATGACTCCTGCAGTTTCGAGAGAATGTGGCAGCTTGGACATGCTTTTATGACCGGAAGGATCAGTTCAAGGGATTTCTTGACAGGGTTCTCCGTCTTAAGGAGGTTTGTATCCTTCTATTCATTCGTAACGTGTAATTAACCTTTTTCTTCACTAAGGGGATTTTGGCCCTGCTACCAGTAATATGCAAAGGGACTCCACTGTATGTTTCATAATGTAATTTAGGAAAATTGGCTGGTATTCTGTGTTTAATCATTTTCTTGCTTTGTTGCTGCTGCCTCATATGCCTATTTTTCTTTTTCTTTTCCAGGGAAGGGACTTAAGTATTCCTGAGAAAACTAATTACTTGGTTTTCATGATTAATGCTTTTCAGGTATGTTACATTTCTCATGGATGTTTGAATTGCTGGCATTAGGGCATAATTTCGTACTTCATTTAGTACGGAATTTCGTTGTATTGCCCTTAATCCTTCTTTTAGTGAGCTGCGCGATTAGAACTACCCTTATTACTTGCCATATTTTCTGGTTGACCTGCTATTTCACCTGGCAGAGTTTGGAAGATGAAATGGTCAGTGAGACCGTTTTGAGATTAGCAAGTCTGCAATCTTGGCACAGTTTGTCGTTTGGTCGTTTCCAGGTAATATTGGCTATGCTCCATGTGAATCTTTAATAATTATGTTATGTACTTACAAGTGCTATTCCCGTTGGGGATAAGTGAGGCTGTGTGTGAAATTATGATGGGCATCTTAAGAAGCTTACACATGGTTTTCTTACAATTGTAGATGGAGCTTTGCCTCAACCCTGATTTGATTAAAAAATGGAAAAGGATGATAAAGAGAGAGAGCAAGGATGCCGCGAAACGTGGTGAGCAGTTTGATCCCTCTTCTAAGTTGGAGTCAAACTTCTTGAGGAATCTCATGGAGGAGTTTTTGGAGGTACTGTCTGTGAAGTAATAGAGCTTATATACCTATAGCTAATTTTAGCTGGATACCTTGCCTTTTGCTCCACAATGAAAATAATGTACATATATTATATCCTGTTTGGTAATTCTAGGTACTTGACTTCAAGGTTTTCCCCCAACCAGATGATGACAATGGGAATGATGGAACAATTGGTGCCTACAGTCTTGGACGAGTTGATGATGCTTCCGTCCTATATTGCGAGAGGTTTATAGAATTCCTCATCGATCTTCTGAGCCAGCTGCCAACAAGAAGGTATTGGGTCTTTTTCTACTTCGTCCGCTTCATCAAAGTCTGCTGCCAGATTGATAAGTGGTTTCTTTTGTCACCTGCCTAGGTTGTTTTATAGAAAGCTTTTTATATCACAATGCAAAGAATTAAGTTTGATAGTTGTAAAAGAACTTAACATGAGGATGGTGCTTGAAAATTATTAAAATATCAGTTCAAGGGCTTTCTTCTCTCTTATCGTTGGCTCTTTAAGGTGGTTGCATAGGGTTCTTCTGAAATATTCAGCTGAATCATGTTGTTAGCCTTGTGCTGACAGCACTATGCTACTACTACCACTATGCTTCGGCATTCCTCACCCTTCTTTTCATTTTGGATGAGCAGGTACCTGAGGCCTCTTGTGGCAGATGTGGCCATTGTCGCCAAATGCCATTTAAGTGCTCTGTATAGACATGAAAAGGGAAAGCTCTTTGCACAACTTGTTGACTTACTACAGTTCTATGAAGGCTTTGAAATTAATGACCATGTGGGCACACAATTGACAGATGATGAGGTGGTTCAGTCTCATTATGAACGCCTTCAGTCTTTCCAGCTACTAGCTTTTAAGAAGGTCCCCAAGGTTTGTTATGGCCACAGTTTTATGTAAAATGCTGCTTCATTCATGGATCCTGAGAAAGATGGATATTCATCTCCTTTCCTTTCTTTTAATCTTCTCTTTCATCAACTAACTTTTTCTGATTCTTTGTTGTTCCTGTAGCTGCGTGAACTTGCATTGGCTAACATCGGTGCAATTCACAAGAGAAATGATCTCACAAAGAAATTATCTGTACTTACCAAAGATGAGTTAAGGGACTTAGTCTGCCACAAGGTTTGTCAGTATTACATGTTAACCTTATTGCTCTCTTTCTTGTTTTGGCTATGTCTTTGACTTTACCCTGTACTGATTTTTTCTGTCATCTAGTGATCAACTTTACTGGGCATCTGGTGTGGTTCATACTACTTGTCCTTAGTTGCATCAGATTCACTTCTTTTTCTCAAAGATGAATTGTTGACTGCTGACAACGCCTGAGCTATGCAGTCCTTAGGCTACATATTGTATGTTACTTTATCTGAGGGCTAAGTTTTAGAATAACACACATAAGCGGAATCGAGCGAATAATAACGCAGCACTTACGTAGTTGTATGTGTATTGGCCATTCCAGAAAACATTTTTATGTTAAATTGATGATGATCCCAGTTCCATGAAGTATGCTGTGATAGAGTGCATCTGTAAATTAGGTGAAGCTAATAAAGATAATTAATTGGCATACGAAGAAGAAAGTGTTTTATGAAATATATATGTGATGTATCTGAAGTGCTTTTATAACCTTTGTCTAAGCATGTGTATGAGTATCGGAGTATGAGTTCTTGCAGGAATTCAGGAAAAAAAAAAGGCATATAAGAAAGATTTTAGAAGTTGACACGATTTAAATTGTAAAACTTCTGGTTATGTGCTATGATTTTTATTTTATTTTTTCAAAAAAATGCAGCTTGATCACCAAAAATATTTCATGTTTAAGGAGCTTTATGGAGGTTTTATTTTATGTGGTAAATGGGTTCATCCTTAGGAAAGAAGTGATAGAAATAACAAATAAATAGGTCTGAACAGTCATTATACAGAGGGTCCGGGGCGCTTCTTCATCACAGGCATTGTGCAACTGTTGAAAACATTGAGACCTGAGGCTTATTTTAATTCTTATAATTAGCTGAATCTTCCAATGTTAAATGCTTATAGCCATGTCATCGTTTTCACTTTGTTTTGGGTGTACTTGTACTTTTCTTGGACTTTTTTTTTTTGGTAAGGTACTTTTCTTGGACTTGATACACATATAGAACATTAAAAAAAAAAAAATTCACATGCCTATCTTACAGCAATTTTTATCTCTTTTCTGGTTGGGATATTTGGCCATGTGATCATAGACATATCTTCCTCCTTGGGGTATTTATACTGGGAAACCATGCTCTGATCCTGTGCCTTTTTTATATGCAGCTTAAGCTGGTCTCTAAGGAAGATCCCTGGTCAGATAGGGTGGATTTTCTTGTTGAAGTCATGGTATCCTACTTTGGAAAACAACAGTCTCAGAAAGAAGCTATAAATGCGCTGCCACTCTACCCTAATGAGCAGATCATGTGGGATGAAAGTCTTGTACCTAGTATAAATTACTCAGGGGAAGGTTGTCTGGCTCTTCCCAAACTCAATTTACAGTTCCTGACACTCCATGACTATCTTCTAAGAAATTTTAATCTCTTTCGTCTTGAGTCCACATATGAGATTCGCGAGGATATTCAGGAGGCTGTGCCTCACCTCCTTGCATACATCAATAATGAAGGAGAAACTGCATTCCGTGGTTGGTCAAGGATGGCTGTGCCAATCAAAGAATTTAAGATGACAGAGGTAAAGCAGCCGAATATTGGCGAGGTTAAGCCTGCGTCTGTGACAGCGGCAGTAACTTTTAGCATTTCCAGTTATAGAGCTCAAGTAAGATCAGAGTGGAATGCCCTCAAAGAGCATGATGTCCTATTTTTGCTCTCCATCCGCCCCTCATTTGAGCCTCTTAGTGCAGAGGAAGCGTCAAAGGCTAGTGTGCCACAGAGGCTTGGCCTTCAGTATGTGAGGGGATGTGAAATTATTGAGATCCGTGATGAAGACGGAACTCTTATGAATGATTTTACAGGAAGAATCAAACGGGATGAGTGGAAGCCCCCAAAGGGTGAATTGAGGACTGTTACTGTTGCTCTGGATGCAGCGCAGTACCATATGGATGTCACTGATATTGCAGAGAAAGGTTCAGAGGATGTTTATGGCACGTTTAATATATTGATGAGGAGAAAACCCAAGGAAAACAACTTCAAGGCAATATTGGAATCAATAAGGGACCTTATGAATGAATATTGCATTGTTCCTGAGTGGTTGCACAACATATTTCTGGGCTATGGGAATCCTTCTGCAGCACAGTGGACTAATATGCCTGATCTTCTTGATGTTGTAGATTTTAAGGATACTTTCCTGGATGCAAACCATTTAAAAGAGAGTTTCTCGGAATATGAGGTCAGTTATCAAGATGATCTTTTCTTCTTGTTTTGGTGAAACATTTTCAAATGTCATCTAGTAACAGTTTTTTTCCAATCCTGGCTTTAGGTGTCCTTTGTAAATCCAGATGGCTCGGAAAACTCCCTACCAAAACCCCCTTTTCGCATAAGACTTCCAAGGACTTTGAAATCCAATACCCATGCTCTTCCAGGGAACAGGAAATCTGATACTTCAATGGATGATGTTAATGTGGCAGATGCTGGTTCTGAAAAGGAAAATCTCATTGTTGAAGCTTATATCCCCCCTGATCCAGGTCCTTATCCCCAAGATCAGCCAAAGCAAAATTCTGTTAGATTCACACCTACACAGGTAGTGAATTTTTTTTCTTACCCCAGATTAGGAGGTCCAAAAGTCAGAGGAATGTTATGCTGATTGATTCATGTCTTACTGTTTTAGGTTGGGGCAATTATCTCAGGCATCCAACCAGGACTGACGATGGTTGTTGGTCCACCTGGTACTGGAAAGACTGATACAGCAGTGCAGATATTGAATGTTCTTTATCACAATTGTCCTTCTCAGAGAACATTGATAATCACTCATTCAAATCAGGCTCTTAATGACCTATTTGAGAAGATTATGGAGGTAAGCTTTCACAACCATATCAAGATGGAAAGAGTCTTCTATGGACCGAGTACATGCACTGCTTCCATTTTAACAGTTAAATTTTGTGGGCGCACGCTTCACACGATGGGGCTTACTATTGAGTGGTGCAATTAGACCTAAGGTGCATGCACCCAGCCTATGCAATCACATCTCATCAAAATTGGAGATCCCTATCCTCGGTGTCTATTGCTGCTTGTCGCACTTTCATTTAATTTGTGCTTTTGGATATTTGCAACTTTGATCTCAGTGAAGTTTTAAATTGACTTCTATAGTCGAAATATAAATTGATTTCAATTGACATCCTTGTTGATTACAGAGGGATGTGCCTGCACGCTATCTTCTTCGGCTAGGTCAAGGAGAACAAGAACTGGCAACTGATCTGGACTTCAGCAGGCAAGGTCGTGTCAATGCGATGCTTGTTCGGCGATTAGAATTGCTTAGTGAAGTGGAAAGGCTTGCAAGATCTCTTGGACTGCCTGAGGATGTGGGTTACACTTGTGAAACAGCTGGTTACTTTTGGTTGCTCCATGTATATTCACGTTGGGAGCAATTTCTTGCTGCATGTGCTGATAATGAAGATAAACCATCATTTGTTCGAGATCGCTTCCCCTTTAAGGAGTTCTTCTCTGACACTCCTCAGCCTGTTTTTACTGGTCAGTCATTTGAAAAGGACATGCGAGCTGCGAAAGGGTGCTTTTGCCATCTTAAAACCATGTTTCAGGAGCTTGAAGAGTGTAGGGCATTTGAATTGCTCAAGTCAACAGCTGATCGAGCAAATTACCTGATGACCAAGCAGGCAAAGATTGTAGCAATGACTTGCACTCATGCGGCCCTTAAAAGGAAAGATTTTCTTCAATTAGGTTTCAAGTATGACAACTTATTGATGGAAGAAAGTGCCCAAATACTAGAAATTGAGACTTTCATCCCAATGTTGCTTCAGAGGCAGGAAGATGGTTATGCACGCCTTAAACGCTGTATATTGATTGGTGATCACCATCAGTTGCCTCCAGTTGTAAAGAATATGGCTTTCCAGAAGTATAGCCACATGGATCAGAGCCTCTTCACTAGGTTTGTTCGTCTGGGGATACCCTACATTGAGCTTAATGCGCAGGGTAGAGCCCGGCCAAGTATTGCCAAGCTTTATAACTGGAGGTACCGTGATTTGGGAGATCTTCCTTTCCTAAAGGAGGCTGCCATCTTCCACAAAGCAAATGCTGGGTTCACTTATGATTATCAATTAATTGATGTGCCTGATTACCATGGGAGAGGTGAGAGTGCCCCTTCGCCATGGTTCTATCAAAATGAAGGAGAGGCTGAATATGTAGTTAGTGTCTATATGTACATGCGCTTACTGGGGTACCCAGCAAATAAGATTTCCATCTTGACAACTTACAATGGCCAGAAACTTTTGATCCGTGATGTTATCAACAGACGATGTGTTCCTTATGACTTCATCGGTCCTCCCAGCAAGGTAAGCCATGACTGGCTGTGACTTCTGTGATGGTTTATTTACATGTTTCAATGAATTAATTGAAATTGTTAAGTTTGGTCCTTGATACTAGATTTTCTTTTAGTGACAAAAAAACTTGCTTGATGGTTTCATGTGATGATTTCTTTTTAGTTAGATTCATGGAATGCTGTTACAATTTTGCAGTGGACCGCACCTTTTTTCTGTCAGATTTGCTTGTATAATAACAAATTTGATGAACGTATCTGTGAAAAGATTGTTTGCTATGCCGAACTGTTGTGAGTGGCAATACTCTGGAAAGGGATGTTCAGTGATATTTGTCCTCCATGTTTCACTCCGTTGTTCTTTCCTGTCATATGCGTCGAAATCTCAATTAGTGAAAGAGTATATTTACAGAAGTTTGGGATGAGTTGGTAAACTTGGGTTAAAAGCATGAAATATACTTTCCTCATCTAGTTATTCAAAGTACCTTGCAGGATTGATCAATGAATGTGATGCAAAGGCAACAGTATTTAGAATTCTCTTCTATTCCTCTGTCCAGTTATAAATAAATCCCTGAAATGATAATTCACCATTCTCTCGCGCTTTCAACAGGTCACTACAGTTGATAAGTTCCAGGGTCAGCAAAATGATTTCATCTTGCTGTCTCTTGTGCGTACCCGCTTTGTTGGACACCTTCGTGATGTTAGACGATTAATTGTCGCCATGTCTCGCGCCCGACTTGGGTTGTATGTTTTTTGTCGCCGCTCCTTGTTTGAGCAATGCTATGAGCTACAGCCAACATTCCGGCTACTACTTCAAAGGCCTGATCATCTTGCTCTAAATCTCTATGAGGATACATCATATACTGATCGGCACGTTGGAGACACAAGAGATAGGTATCTAGTCAGTGGTGTTGAGGAGATGAGCAGGATTGTCATGGATAAGATATATCGGATTTATCAGGTATTTATCTCTTCCTTCACAACATTGCAATTGAGCAATTAAAGTACGGGCATTTTTTGGCGCCTTAATACTGAAGACGTTGAGTTCTTTAAGTCGCTGCCATGGAGCATTTTGTGGCTATAGATATCTGTTTGTATTTTTCTTTATGATTATGTAGGAGCACCCTTAATCTAAATTTTAATTGTGGGATGAGAGAACTGGTGCTACCAAATGACATTTCTATAATTTATTGGAGAGCTCCTGAGATTTAAGTATTATAGTTTTGGGAAATATAAACTAATGCAAGCCGTGGCACTTCGATTAATGGCGAGACTAAATTGGTGAATAGCATTAGACAATGACTGTCGAGAAAATCTAGTTGGAAAATTGAAGCAAGCTCGAAATCAACTATTGCTTCTTGCTTTAGTTTTCATTCCAATAGGAGATTTGCAGAACTTAGTTTTAGGATTTTCTGTTTCTCATGAGCTGGTTCTCAGTTTATTTTTATCGCAGAGAAGCTAAACATGATCTCCACTTTCCCATGTTCCGTGTGCAGGTGAGGAACCCCCAATGGGATCAATATATGGCCCATTCTGAACAAGCAGCTGGTGCCGTGAGTGACAATGGAGCTCCTAATGACCATATGATTTCAACATCATCACAGGAAACTGAGAATGCTAGCACGCCTGTGCCTCCGAGCAACACATCCGGAAATATTCTCACCAATAATGAAGAGGATAGTGCAGCAGTCCATGATCCTGTTAATGAGAAAGATGGAGAATTATCTCTACAGAGTCAACAGAAAGGGGAAACTGAGCCGGAAGTCCATAAATCTGATGGAAATGGAGACATGCTAGAGAGCTCGAATGATGAGACAAAGATGCAGGAGTAGTCTGTTGTATGAATCCATTTATGGTTGAAGATCCGCTGCCCCTTTTATCCGGCAGTGTCAAGGAGCAGTTCCCGGAGAGTTGGAATGATACGGTTGACCCTCTTTCTCATAGTCGGCTCCACTTGTAGACGAGATGAGCAGTTTCTCGAGAACACCATCAAATAGTTAAATATGTAATGTCCTCTGTTCCCAAGGGAGCACGTGGCGATTTTGAAATACCGTACTGGAAGAGATTGTGAAGTGCATCCTCAGGGTCCAGGGTAGAAATTGTAGCATAGTTTCTGCTGTACAGCACCTAATTATCGATCTTGGTAATATTAGATGCAGCCAATCTTTGAGCTTTGACAATGTTGTTTCTTTTGATTTCTGCTTCTCCATGGCTTGGTTTCCGAAGTTTCGCCAATAATCATCTGAAGAAATTCGATTTTTTCTTCCTTCGGTTTTTTTTGTCATTGTGGAAGATATTCTTCTTCGGTCGTGCATCTTCGGTTTCCCTTGGAACTGCCAACTGCATGAACCGAGTTGAAGGGCAAAATGACGCAGTTTTATGAGCTGGGATCCAGCATGATGTTGGGTTGTAAATTGACGTAGGCGAATCTTGGCGAGTTGATAAATTGATGAAATCTGGTCAGTTTCATTGAGATATATATTCATGTTCATGGAGTATTATTGAAAGAGGGCGAGATTAATGTATGCGATGGAGCCTAATCGTATGCTTCTCAAGTTTGGAGTAACTTGCTTCCACTTTACTTTTCCATTTATCTATTTATCACGAAAGAGGAAGTGGGCTACTATCAGTTCCAGACTATAAATAAACTACAACTCCATCTTCACAGATCAAGCAAACACGCGAGCTGAAATCAGGAGCCTAAGCAGCACCAATGCATGGCCGTCTTTGAATTAACAACTATCCACATTCGTGAATCTAAGAACATCGAATTCTTCTGGCACATAAACCCACATTCTTATGTCAAACCACCCTTGACTCTCTGGTCATTATACACGAAGTGAACTGGGGTTGTCTTGCCAACCCACGCTTACCCACCATGGGAATCACAGATAAGCAGTTATCATTTCCGGATCAATATCTAACATCTTCACTATTGCCTCTTTATCACCATCTCGGCCATGTACATCGAACTCGTCCACTAATGAAGTAGTGGGTAATCCTTGTTGCATTTTAGGTTCAGCTATCTCTTTCAAAATTGATAATGTATATATAATTTTTTTTTTTTTTTTTGCTACAATGAACTGTAACCTATCGAGAATCTCTCTTACCTTGGGTCCTATTCTCTTTTCGAACGAGTTAGTGTAGTAAAGAGAATGTCATGCACCTCTCTTAGGCCCATCCGGTGCCGGACTTCTAGCTTGCTTTGCAAGGCTTCAGTTGTGATCTTGTTAGGTCCTCTGCATCATACATGGTATCTTTAAGCTCGTGAATGAAGCAACTTCTTGACTTACGTGTCAGCAAATTGCTTCTCTTCTGCATCTTTAAGCACTGCATTCACAGAACGCAGAGTTATCTTCAGCTTCCTTGGCAAAATATCAACAACTTTTCTTCCCTGGACAAAACTCAGAATCTCTTGGGAAGCCATTCGGTCAAGCAACACCTGAAGTGAAGCAGAGAGAAATGCTCCGACCACCGCCTCAGCCATTCTGTTGCTTTCTGGTATGGAGGAATGTAATCCAGAAAAATTAGCTGTCAATGGGGGTGGCGTTGGTGTCTCTTGTGGAGCAACCTATTAGTTTTTGTGGCCCCAACGGACCAAAAATTGGCCAAACTAGAAAAAATAAAGAACTAAGAACACTTAACCCCTTACATATTAATTTATTTCATCTTCGTTAGCCAGCAGATAAGAGAATCGAACGATTCCCATTAGGTGGTGGGATTATATTAAAGTATATTATTCAGTAGACCTTCAATTTTGCATTTCTGAAACCAATCTTGAAAATATCCGTACTACAGTCTTGAGTAATGGAAACTCACAAGTACATAACTAATTTTATCGACACGTTAACCTTGTATTAATAAAGGGAAAAAGAGACGGGACCAGGAGGTCGCCTGGTATTATGATCGCGGGAAGACTGTTTGACTACCTTCGTACCTCCATCCTTTTGAATTATTACATCTATTTGTAATATCAGGAGATGCCCCTAAGCTGCTATACTTCATTTGCTCTATGATACTTCCACGCTAAACCAACAAAAAAAGACTGTTCAACTACCGGAATTTCATCACGACAGCCCTCAAAATTTGGCACTTTTAAGTCAATTTTGTGTTTGTACAACACATAAACTCTAAGTAACTTCACTCACAGGAAAACGAAAACCTGTAAAGTTCTTCCTGTGAAGAGCAACCTTCCGACCGCTGAGAATACTGGAACCAGGGTCACTCACAAGTAATTGATTCAACTGGAGTTATGGGGACTCTCGTGAATAGTGATGAGGACAAGACATGACATCAATATTGTCTATGCCGTTTGGGAAAATTCCGAGGTGAGTTCAAATGGCAGTGCCAAAACCCATCATCACTCAAACCAATTCAAGTGTTTAGATGAAGTGAACATAGTATGTCAATCTTCGCAAGAGTCGCACATGCAGCAGAATCCCACCTTCATGTGATGGAGATAAAGGAGAGGAAATCTGTTTTGCCTAAGGGGCAACATCTTACTTTCAAATCGAGATACAACACATCTCAATGTTGTGTAGAAAAAATAAATGAAGAATACAGGGTAGGATGCTACGTTAATGACAGCCCAAACGAGAATTAAACGTCCCAGTAGCCCTCCTATAACAGGAGCATACTACAAATTCTCACTTCCAGTAAAGGAAATTCCAATCACAATGCCAGCGGTTGCATTCTTGTTGCCCTGGAAAGCATTTAATGACCAGAGGCAAAATAAAGAGGACTCCAGAGTGCAAATTCCACCACATTCTTCTCATAGGCAAGGCATCCACAGCTGAAGATGATCACAAGCTATCTGGGCGAGTTTCTTAGAGACAAATGCAACAAAAGATTTGCTGGTACCCATCATCAGTCTCCAATGAACTTCCTCTTTTTTGATGTGTTCATATATGGCCTGATGACCCATTCGATTTGCGCTTCAGTCTGATCCACCGTGCCCAACTTTACCTGCATCATCCAAGGAAGATATTAGAGGGGACAAATGGTCCCCAAGATAGAATATGCAGACAGGCCAGAAAATATAAATTACATAAAAAACAAAAGCCAACATCTCAGTTTCCAAGAACCTAAAATTCAGAGTTACTTTAAAAGCTTGAGAACAAAAACAAAAAGTTCATGCATCCCAACAAAAATTACACAAAAAGAACTAAACTTCCAAAAGTTCTCCAGAGAAGAAGGGGAATAACAGAAATCTGTGACCAACATCAGTGAGATACATATATCTGTGCTTCATGGGCCATAACCCTAGGAGAACATCCTTCTACTAGAACATAATACAAGGGATAACAAATAGACCGGCTCTCCATGCCTCACCCGATCTGACTCTGCCAAATTACCTGATATAGGCGTAATTCAAACCGAGGGCCTATTTCCTTAAGCTCGACACTTTTGGGACCGCCATCCTTCTCATAAAGATGATGCCTGCACGAATGAAATGGGCAAAATTTAGAAAAGAAAATGCTATGGCACCATGAAGTATGAGTCATATGACATTAATAAATAGACCAATCAGAAAATGCTATCACATGTTAAAGGATGGTGAAGGAAAAACTGGAGCCTAGATGACCAGGGTCTCTCTAAAAAGAAGTTGCTTCTGACTGATGAACCACAATACATAAGAACCATGAAATGACTTTGAATTCTGCAAATCTATTCAATGGTGGGAGGAGTTCCAACATTTGAAATTTCTGGCCCTTCAGGTTTTTTTGGGTTTTTATGATTGCAGAAGTACGCTTCTAACTTCTTTATATCATTCAAGCATCTTTAACATCAATGAATCTCGCAGTCCAGCGATGACATTTGGTTTAGGTCTCGTAGGTTAAAAATAGTCAATAGCTAATTATGGTAAAGTCATGCAGTTTCCAGAATAGTACTTCTCTTAATTCACTTTGTTTTTGAGGTCTCCAAGAGATTAATAGCAAGGACAAATCTTTTGGTAGTATCTTGACTAAACTCCTCTGGGTAAAAACTCATAACCCTCGATTTTGCTGGCAGTAAAAATACAAAGAAACAAAGATTTTCTTAACATGGAATTAAGATTAAATGGATGCCCTACAGCACACTCATTCTCCTTAAGATGATAGGAGGAAAGAATGTACATGGGAAAAGCATTGCACGTATGCATTATGGCACCAATAAGATTATTAATATGGTTAAATATCAGGTCCATCATTTCTCATGGAATCATACTAGAGGATGTAGGTCTACGTTGTATCACTTATTTCCAGATGATGACAAGTTGAGAAATATCAATTCTAACAATTTTTAGCTGCAAGACAAAGACATTCTCTGGAAGACTGCAGATGCAGAAACCTAGTCCTTATCAAAAGACAGGAAGATAATAATCAGTATATATCTGCAATCATCCATTTTCTAGCACATTGACACAGACTTAAGCCTGCATTAGGGTGTAGATGAGAAGGATGCTCCACTCAGAACCATTATATCAGAAATGCCTTTGAAGAATCATTTAAAAAAAAGAAGAAGATGGAATGGCAGAGACACGATTAAAATTATCCCAAGACATATTAACCATGTAAACAGAAAATATCCAGCGGGTAACACAGAACAAACCTGAAGGAAACGTAATCTGACTGATTAGCAAAAGTAACAATGCGTTTGGTATCAGGCTTAGGCACTGGAAATAGATGCTTCAAAATATTGGCCGTTCTTTGTCCCAACTGTATAACAATGGATATCCATTCACGATAACTTCCCATAAGCCAAACCAAGATTAATACATTAATTGGCACCAATTACAAAGGATAAATATCTAGCAACAACTACTTCATATCATTCCAATTCAAGGAAATGTGTATGGCTGGACTGAGAGGAAGATCCATTAACATATAAAAGAAATGAAAAGCTTCATCAGATAAGATCAACTTATTCGGTATAACTACATTTGAACAGTTGCCTTCATCTGTACAACATCAATGTAGATATCCCAACAGCTCGAAGTGAAACTCTTGTCACATCATATTGGCTTATCATATACAACAGTTTAGTTAGCACATTCCTTTTCTCCAAAAATATTAATCAGTCCTCTACTCTTGAGCATACTCTGAATTGTCCCAAATTTTTTTTAAAAAATAAAGACACGAAAGTTCAATAAGTATTCACTAAAAGTGCTCAGAGGGTATGCAAGCCGCACAAAAGACATGTTATTTTGATCAGTATATGATATAAACTTCGGTGGCAATCCACCACTGGGTGTCAAGGGACAGTTTCTAATAAACAAAGCATAAATAACAGAAAAACAGAGATTTCACTGATTAAATTTTACCTTGGTTGAGAAGTTGTTAAGAATCAAATGAGGATAGGCCTCAGGCATAGTGCCAATCGCCTTTTTGTCCTTAATATCATGCCTTGTAACCTAAGTACATATTAAATTAGCACACTTCGTTCACAAGAGAAAGCTCAAGGCATAAATCAAGAGGAAAATAGAGAATCTGATTTACTCACAACATTGAGTAATCCAAAATATGCAGTTGGACCAAAAGGTAAATGGCTGACTATCAAACCATCCGGCACACCACGATGTTCATGAACCAAGATCACATCAGTGAAGTCATGTGCTCGGCAGGTTTCAATAATTTCAGATATAACCTGCATTGAGGATCTAATTTAGCTAAGTTACCAACTTCTCTTAGGCATGTTAATGCACGGATTAACAATCCCCAAACTCCAAATTTCACTCACACCTATATTCTCCCCCCTGAAGACTATGAAACTAAACTTCAGACTCATTTTAATGAAAAGTCGAGTTTGTTTTACATCATATAATACTTCCCAAAAAAAAAAAAAAAAATCACCCCATTTCACCAGCCCTCATTCTGCATCTAATTCCCAAACAAAACAGAACCATATGGAACGATATCACAGTTAGAGAAAGAATATTCCACTGACCTGACCACCACGATTCATACGCTGCGCGTTAGGGAATACAATTGTCAATTCCTGTAAGTAGCACCATACGAACAAGAATTAGGCAGGAAACGTCAACCGCCACTACATTATCAAAGTGGCCATTTAATGGACACCTCAAATCAATCAAATAGCCAATGGTTTCCATAGACAAAACCCACCTTTACAAATTGTTTAAGAGGAGCACTCGGATTCCTAGATGTAGTGAGTAATATTTTTGGATCTCTCTCCATGGCATGTGCATACTCATCATCAATGTGTGTCCTCGGAACTACATTTGAGCAAACACGAAAGGCATATCAGCAATATTGTATTATAAAAAAAAAAAAATCAGCTTCACAAATTGAAAAGGAAAACCATTACATGGCATCGACGTCAAATGAATAATTCAGACACCTCTTCTGTAAATTCGAAAACTATGGTAAAAAAATTCGTATTCACATAAAACCTCATCTCAGAAAATGTGCAATACCCAAACTCCAAAACAGCTAAATTTTCATGACTTATGTTGTCGTAACCAGCAATCAGAAACTCATTACAATCAGTATCAGATTTCGCAATACAGAAAGCATTTGCAACACTCGGATGAGAATCCTCCAGAACTATTTCCCATTATTCAAACTCGTGTTTCCACATTCTCATCGGAGAAGCAGAAGGCAGATGACTCAGTACCGGCAGTGTTTTCATCTTCGAGGTCGATCTCTTGCCGGAGCGCGGCCTCCTCGTTCCTCAGCTCAGTCGGAATCGGCTTCCCATCTGAAAAAAGAAAAAAAAAACATCGAACAACCACTTAGATGAATCGATAATGTATACATAAATCACAGAGGATTCGCAGAACAGATCAAAT